>NW_027225575.1:0-303235 GCF_038994185.2 Dermacentor albipictus | reverse complement strand
TTAAGACCGTTCAACGAGTCAAAGATACTCGGACCGTGGCCACACCCGTCACTGGCACGGAAAGCGTATCGTGCATTAGTGCAATACTTGAAGTGTACCGGCTTACGAGACCGTTTATAGTGTCCTTGTGCATAGTGTCCCGCCCACACGCACTCAGTGCTCACTTTCTACCTTTTTCCTCTTTCTATACCGCTTTCCCCCAACCCCAGTGTAGCGTAGCAAACCGGATGCTCTTCTGGTTGACCTCCCTGCCTTTCCTATCCTTGCCTTTTCTCTCTTCTCTCTCTCTTGCTGGAGAGCCAAGAAGACGAAAATAGCGGACAAGAATTTATTGCAGCAAGGTTGTAATAAAAGTAGCAGATACATGAAAACGGGGAGAAGCTGCGAAATGCAAGTAATAGGAATGTCATGCGCTGCAATTTTAATCGCGATCAAGCCCGATCCGGATTGAATTTCACCGTCGCGATTGGTTCCTTTGCGCGAAATGTACGAGGGAGCCAATCGCAGTCGGGAATTTCGATCCGGATTGGGCTTGATCGCAATCGAAAGTGGTCGTGTGACACCAGTATAATGGAGAATAGTCGGAAATAATGGCGTAATGGCAATAAACTTCACACAAGCATAACAACACATACAAGACGTGTTGCAAGTATCCACATAATGAAAAAAAATACGCAGATATTAACGTAAAGTTGGATTGTTTTAGAAGGAATAAATATGATACTTTTTTTTGTGCTTCTACGAAGAAGGGTGATTTAAGGTAGCAAAATCATGTGATTGGTTGCGTGCCAAAATGAAGTGGCTACATCAACAATTAGGCGCGCACCAACATCATCATCTTTAATGGGTAATCCACAGAGTCCCTCATTAGACAGCTGTAAGATACTCGCACCTCAGCCAATTAAGCACTTTGGCAGTGTTGGGGGTCTTCACTTGCGTCTTCACCGCACAGCGCATTGTGATGCAGTTAGCGAAAAACAGCTCGGCCGTTGTGGAGCGCTTAGATTGGCATGTACTGAACCATGCTGAAGGGCCATGCTCGTTACGTTCTATACGAGGCGCCAACATTATTGTAACTCATTTCGTTAGATTTAGGGAACGGTGATCATACAGCGCGTTGTGCCGTAGCTAGTGAAATACAGCTCGACCGTTGTGGTGCACTTTGTTTGGCATGTACTGAATCATGCTGGGGCATGTTCGTTACGTTTTATACGGGGCACCAACATTACAGTAACTCAATGGATTACTTTTAGGGCACACTGAACGCACAGCGCGTTGTGACGCAGTTAGCGAAAAGCAGCTCGGCCGTTGTGGCGCACTTAGTTTGCATGTACTGAATCATGGTGGCGCATGTTCGTTACGTTTTATACGGGGCACCAGCATTATTGTAACTCAATTGGTTACCTTTAGGGCACGCTGACTGCACAGCGCGTTGTGAAGCAGTTAGCGAAAAAGAGCTTGGCCGTTGTGGGGCACTTAGTTTGGCATGTACTGAATCATGCTGGCGCATGTTCGTTACGTTTTATACGGGGCATCAGCATTATTGCAACTCATTTGGTTACCTTTAGGGCACGCTGACCGCACAGTGCGTTTTGACGCAGTTGGCGAAAAACAGCTCGGCTGTTGGGGTGCACTTAGTTTGGCATGTACTGAACCATGCTGGGACATGTTCGTTACGTTTTATACGGGGCCCCAACATTATTGTAACTCATTTCGTTACATTTAGGGCACGCTGACCGCACAGCGCGTTGGGACGTAGCTAGCGAAAGGCAGCTCGGCCGTTGTGGTGCACTTTGTTGGGATGTACTGAATCATGCTTCGGCTTATTCGTTACGTTTTGTACGGGGCCCCAACAATATTGTAACTCATTTCGTTACATTTAGGGCACGCTGACCGCACAGCGCGTTGTGACGTAGCTAGCGAAAGACAGCTCGGCCGTTGTGGTGCACTTAGTTTGGCATGTACTGAACCATGCTTCGGCATGTTCGTTACGTTTTATACGGGGCCCCAACATTATTGTAACTCATTTCGTTACACTTCGGGCACGCAGACCGCACAGCGCGTTGTGACGTAGCTAGCGAAAGACGGCTCGACCGTTGTGGCGCACTGTGTTTGGCATGTACTGAATCATGCTGGCGCATGTTCGTTACGTTTTATACGGGGCCCCAACATTATTGTAACTCATTTGGTTACGTTTAGGGCACGCTGACCGCACAGCGCGTTGTGACGTAGCTAGCGAAAGACAGGTAGGCCATTGTGGTGCAATTAGTTTGGTATGTACGGAATGATGCTGGGGCATGTTCATTACGTTTTATATGGGGCCCCAACATTATTGTAAGTCATTTGGTTACGTTTAGGGCACGCTGACCGCACAGCGCGTTGTGACGTAGCTAGCGAAATACAGCTCGGCCGTTCTGGTGCACTTAGTTTGGCATGTACGGAATCATGCTGGGGCATGTCCGTTACGTTTTATACGGAGCCCCAATATTATTGTAACTCATTTGGTTACTTTTAGGGCACGCTGACCACACAGCGCGTTTTGACGCAGTTAGCGAAAAACAGCTCGGCCGTTGTGGTGCACTTAGTTTGGCATGTACTGAACCATGCTGGGGCATGTTCGTTACGTTTATACGGGGCCCCAACAATATTTTAACTCGTTTCGTTACATTTAAGGCACGGTGACCGCACAGCGCGTTGTGACATAGCTATCGAAAGACAGCTCGGCCGTTGTGGGGCTCTTTGTTTCGGATGTACTGAATCATGCTTCGGCATGTTCGTTACGTTTTATACGGGGCCCCAACATTATTGTAACTCATTTCGTTACATTTCGGCCACGCTGACCGCACAGAGTGTTTTGACGCAGTTAGCGAAAAACAGCTCGGCTGTTGTGGTGCACTTAGTTTGGCATGTACTGAACCATGCTGGGGCATGTTCGTTACGTTTTCTACGGGGCTCCAACATTATTGTAAATCATTTCGTTACATTTAGGGCACGCTGACCTCACAACGCGTTGTGACGTAGCTAGCGAAAGACAGCTCGGCCGCTGTGGTGCAGTTTGTTTGGCATGTACTGAATCATGCTTCGGCATGTTCGTTACGTTTTATACGGGGCCCCAACATTATTGTAACTCACTTCGTTACATTTCGGGCACGCAGACCGCACAACGCGTTGTGACGTAGCTAGCGAAAGACAGCTCGGCCGTTGTGGTGCACTTAGTTTGGCATGTACGGAATCATTCTGGGGCATGTTTGTTACGTGTTATACGGGGCCCCAACATTATTGTAACTCATTTGGATACATTTAAGGCACGCTGACCGCACAGAGTGTTTTGACGCAGTTAGCGAAAAACAGCTCGGCTGTTGTGGTGCATTTAGTTTGGCATGTACTGAACCATGCTGGGACATGTTCGTTACGTTTTATACGGGGCCCCAACATTATTGTAAATCATTTCGTTACATTTAGGGCACGCTGACCACACAGCGCGTTGTGAGGTAGTTAGCGAAAGACAGCTCGGCTGTTGTGGTGCACATTGTTTGGGATGTACTGAATCATGCTGCGGCATGTTCGTTACGGTTTACACGGGGCCCCAAATATTTTGTAACTCATTTCGTTACATTTAGGGCACGATGACCGCACAGCGCGTTGTGACGTAGCTAGCGAAAGACAGCTCGGCCGTTGTGGTGCACTTTGTTTGCATGTACTGAATCATGCTTCGGCATGTTCGTTACGTTTATACGGGGCCCCAACTTTATTGTAACTCATTTCGTTACATTTCGGGCACGCTGACCGCACAGCGCGTTGTGACGTAGCTAGCGAAAGACAGCTCGGTCGTTGTGGTGCACTTTGTTTGGCATGTACTGAATCATGCTTCGGCATGTTCGTTACGTTTTACACGGGGCCCCAAATATTTTGTAACTCATTTGGTTACGTTTAGGGCACGCTGACCGCACAGCGGGCTTTGACGCAGTTGCGAAAAACAGCTCGGCCGTTGTGGTGCACTTAGTTTGGCATGTACTGAACCATGGTGGGGCATGTTCGTTACGTTTATACGGGGCCCCAACAATATGTTATCTCATTTCGTTACATTTAAGGCACGCTGACCGCACAGCGCGTTGTGACGGAGCTATGGAAAGACAGCTCGGCCGTTGTGGTGCACTTTGTTTGCCATGTACTGAAACATGCTTCGGCATGTTCGTAACGTTTTATACGGGGCCCCAACATTATTGTAACTCATTTGGTTACTTTTAGGGCAGGCTGACTGCACAGCGCGTTGTGACGTAGCTAACGAAAGACAGCTCGGCTGTTGTGGTGCACTTTGTTTGGGATGTACTGAATCACGCTTCGGCATGATCGTTAGGTTTCATACGGGGCCCCAACATTATTGTAACTCATTTCGTTACACTTCGGGCACGCAGACCGCACAGTGCGTTCTGACGTAGCTAGCGAAAGACGGCTCGACCGTTGTGGTGCACTTTGTTTGGCATGTACTGAATCATGCTGGCGCATGTTCGTTACGTTTTATACGGGGCCCCAACATTATTGTAAGTCATTTGGTTACGTTTAGGGCACGCTGACCGCACAGCGCGTTGTGACGTCGCTAGCGAAATACAGCTCGGCCGTTGTGGTGCACTTAGTTTGGCATGTACGGAATCATGCTGGGGCATGTCCGTTACGTTTTATACGGGGCCCCAATATTATTGTAACTCATTTGGTTACTTTTAGGGCACGCTGAACGCACAGCGCGTTTTGACGCAGTTAGCGAAAAACAGCTCGGCCGTTGTGGTGCACTTAGTTTGGCATGTACGGAATCATGCTGGGGCATGTCCGTTACGTTTTATACGGGGCCCCAATATTATTGTAACTCATTTGGTTACGTTTAGGGCACGCTGACCGCACAGCGGGCTTTGACGCAGTTGCGAAAAACAGCTCGGCCGTTGTGGTGCACTTAGTTTGGCATGTACTGAACCATGCTGGGGCATGTTCGTTACGTTTATACGGGGCCCCAACAATATTTTAACTCATTTCGTTACATTTAAGGCACGGTGACCGCACAGCGCGTTGTGACGTAGCTATCGAAAGACAGCTCGGCCATTGTGGTGCACTTTGCTTGGTATGTACTGAATCATGCTTCGGCATGTTCGTTACGTTTATACGGGGCCCCAACAATATTTTAACTCATTTCGTTACATTTAGGGCACGGTGACCGCACAGCGCGTTGTCACGTAGCTAGCGAAAGACGGCTCGGCCGTTGTGGTGCACTTTGTTTGGCATGTACTGAATCATGCTTCGGCATGTTCGTTACGTTTTATACGGGGCCCCAACATTATTGTAACTCATTTCGTTACATTTCGGGCACGCAGACCGCACAACGCGTTGTGACGTAGCTAGCGAAAGACGGCTCGGCCGTTGTGGTGCACTTTGTTTGCCATGTACTGAATCATGCTTCGGCATGTTCATTACGTTTTATACGGGACCCCAACAAAATTGTAACTCATTTGGTTACGTTTAGGGCATGCTGACCGCACAATGCGTTGTGACGTAGCTAGCGAAAGACAGCTCGGCCGTTGTGGTGCACTTTGTTTGGAATGTACTGAATCATGCTTCGGCAAGTTCGTTACGTTTTATACGGGGCCCCAACATTATTGTAACTCATTTCGTTGCATTTAGGGCACGCTGACCTCACAACGCGTTGTGACGTAGCTAGCGAAAGACAGCTCGGTCGTTGTGGTGCACTTTGTTTGCCATGTACTGAATCATGCTTCGGCATGTTCGTTACGTTTTATACGGGGCCCCAACATTATTGTAACTCATTTGGATACATTTAGGGCACGATGATCGCACAGCGCGTTGTGACGTAGCTAGCGAAAGACAGCTCGGCCGTTGTGGTTCACTTTGTTTGGCATGTACTGAATCATGCTTCGGCATGTTCGTTACGTTTTATACGGGGCCCCAACATTATTGTCACTCATTTCGTTACATTTCGGGCACGCAGACCGCACAGCGCGTTGTGACGTAGCTAGCGAAAGACAGCTCGGTCGTTGTGGTGCACTTTGTTTGGCGTGTACTGAATCATGCTTCGGCATGTTCGTTACGTTTTATACGGGACCCCAACAAAATTGTAACTCATTTGGTTACGTTTAGGGCATGCTGACCGCACAGCGGGCTTTGACGCAGTTGCTAAAAACAGCTCGGCCGTTGTGGTGCACTTAGTTTGGTATGTACTGAACCATGCTGGGGCATGTTCGTTACGTTTATACGGGGCCCCAACAATATTGTATCTCATTTCGTTACATTTAGGGCACGCTGACCGCACAGCGCGTTGTGACGTAGCTATGGAAAGACAGGTAGGCCGTTGTGGTGCACTTAGTTTGGCATGTACTGAACCATGCTGGGGCATGTTCGTTACGTTTATACGGGGCCCCAACAATATTTTAACTCATTTCGTTACATTTAAGGCACGGTGACCGCACAGCGCGTTGTGACGTAGCTATCGAAAGACAGCTCGGCCGTTGTGGTGCACTTTGCTTGGTATGTACTGAATCATGCTTCGGCATGTTCGTTACGTTTTACACGGGGCCCCAAATATTTTGTAACTCATTTCGTTACATTTAGGGCACGATGACCGCACAGCGCGTTGTGACGTAGCTAGCGAAAGACAGCTCGGCCGTTGTGGTGCACTTTGTTTGGCATGTACTGAATCATGCTTCGGCATGTTCGGTACGTTTTACCCGGTGCCCCAAATATTTTGTAACTCATTTCGTTACCTTTAGGGCACGATGACCGCACAGCGCGTTGTGACGTAGCTAGCGAAAGAGAGCTCGGCCGTTGTGGTGTACTTTGTTTGGCATGTACTGAATCATGCTTCGGCATGTTCGTTACGTTTATACGGGGCCCCAACATTATTGTTACTCATTTGGTTACTTTTAGGGCAGGCTGACTGCACAGCGCGTTGTGACGCATTTCGCGGAAATCCGCGGTATAGCACCGCCATAATTAAGAGAAAAAGGAGGAAAACAAGAAAGAGAGTTTGCCATGCAATAGGCTACGTAAATATGCAGGGCGGCAGAAGAAAGGAAAAGTGGGTGGAGATTGGAGGAGCAGGTAAATAGAGAAGGAATAGGGGTGTATGCAGTTAGAGAAACGTACGTTAGAGACACGGAAGAGCCGCGAGTGATTGAGAATTTTCTTTGGGAAAGGTGCAACAGAACTAAATCGGAAAGAAAGGGAGGGGGAGTTGGAATGCTCATCGATCAGGGAGCCAAATAGAAAAGAGTAACTTTAAAATGTCAAAAGCTTCTTTCGGTATAATGTAAAATGAGTACAAAGAAAACTTGGCTGGACTGGACGTAGCGTATTTGTGGACTGGAAGTAATTGCAAATAATCAACGGTTATTGGAATGTCTAAGTGCCGATGTTAAGGGTCTGAAATTCTGCCAAAATTATCCTATTATGTGACATGAATGCCCACATACAGGTTCTAGGAGGCTATACCGACAACAAAGGGTAGTCATTGCTACATCTTTGTGAGCAACATAACCTCGTTATCGTGAATATAGTGCACAAGTGGGACAAGCAGACCAGGTGGGAAGTGGGAAACCAGCAATCGACCATTGATTACTGTCTGATGACAAAAGCAATTTATGATAAGTTGAGAATTGGTCATCGACGAGGAAGGGTATAGCAGTATCGGGAGTGACCATAAACGCATCATTTCCAAAATGGGATATGTAGTTGAGAAAGTGAGCAAGGAGTACTTAAATGGCCAGTCCAAATTTGAACGCTGAGCAAACAACAAATATTGTCACAAGAGTCGAGGAAGAATTTGGCAAATGGCCAAGCAATGAGTAGGAATATACTGAGCTTCTAAGCGTAACAACGGCAGAAATACCAAAAGAGAAGCAACATTCTCGTTGGAAAAGAAAAAAGAAACCGAAAAGTTGGTAGAACAGGTATATATGAGAAGTGACTGCCGAACGACAGAACGCATCCCGAGAGCACAGGCAGGCAAAAAAGCGCAGTTACCGCAGCATGAAGTAGCCAGAAAAAGGTTAATATACCGGGAGATAAAATCTATTGTACAAATAGTGGTTCATGCAATGACAAAAGGCGAAAGTGAACGTTGGTTGTCAGAAATAGGTGGGGAAAAGAAGGACGCGCCTAAAATATTCTGGAACCACATAAACTCAAGCAGGAAGCCTGGAACAATACAACAACATATCTTAGACAAAGACGGAAGCAAACTGGAGGAGTCGCGGTATTAAATTACGTCCGAAACATAAGAGCCGAATTTTTCGAAGGCAATGACGAGGTTGTACTTGAGGGAAAAAAAAGAGCATGAAAGAGAACCAGATGGAAAAGGAGCTGGTGGTGACAAACTTCAAGTGGAAGAAATCCGAAGAGAAAATTCCGAAGCGCACAGCCACAAGGCTAGACGAGGTTCCTGTTAGGCTAGGTCCAAAAAGTAAGGAAGCACTGTTCAAAGCAGAAGAAAAAAAGCTTAAAAGATAGTCAAACACCAGACATTTGGCGACAAAGTAGAAAGAATATAATTTTTAAAGGTAAGGCGCAGAAAGACAGAATTCACTCATATAGACCACTGACCATTACATGGGTAATATACAGCTTAGCAATGCAGGCAATTAAATTAAAGCTGCAAGCATGTGCGGAGAAGAATGGCACTTTGGGAGAACTTCAGAATGGCTTCAGAATAGGTAGGCGTCTGGACGATAACTTATATGTCCTTACTCAGTGTATTGAAATATCCAGAGTAGAAATGAGACCGTTATATGTGGCCTTTTTGGACATTAGAGGAGCGTATTACAACGTAGACCCCAACATATTGTGGGATATTCTGGAAGGGGAAGGCTTTGACGACGATTGCATGCAGCTTTTGAGAGAGATTTACCTAGAAAATACCGTTTGCGTTGAATGGTAAGGGATAAGCAGCGAGGAGAAAGTTGATATCAACAAACAACTGAGGCAGGTATGCACTTTATCCCCACTGCTGTTTATGATGTACATGGTGAGGATGGAGAGGGCGCTGGAAGGAAGTAAGAGCGGGTTTAATTTTTCATACAAACATGCGGGTACAGTAGTAGAGCAGCAGCTTCCTGGTTTATTTTATGCGGACCATATTGTGTTGCTAGCTAATAAGCAAAGTGATTTGAAACGTCTGGCGAATATCTGTGGACAGGAAGGCAAGAATTTAGGTTTGAAATTTAGTGTTCGAAAATCAGGTGTTATGGTATTCAGTGAAAAGAGTGAGCAGACAGTGCCACTACAAGGCTAGGAAATACCTCGGGTAAAAGAACATAAATACCTTCGTATAAGGGTAAACAAAGGCAACAGATATATGGAAACGCAGGAAAAAACAATAACAGTGAAGGTGAAGAGAAATGCAGCCATAATGAAGCACACAGTGCTATGGGGATACAATAGGTACGAGGCGCTCCGAGGTATGTGGGAAGGTGTAGTGGTTCCAGGACTTACTTCTGGAAATGCGGTTGTTTGCTTTGATTCAGGGGTACAATCAGGACTCGATGTGAACCAAAGGTCAGTGGGTCGCCTCGCATTGGGCGCTCACGGGAAGACTACAAATGAAGCTGTGCAGGGGGTTATGGGCTGGACTAGTTTTGAAGGTAGGGAAGCTCGAAGTAAAATTCAGTATGAAGAACGACTGAGGAATATGCAAGAACGTAAATGGGCTGGGAGAGTGTTGCGTATCTCTACAGGAAAAACATTAATTCAGAGTGGAGGAAAAGAACTAGGAAGCTACCAGCAAGTATGCGGCATGTAGGGTGAGCAACACAGCAACAAAGAACGTCAAGCAGAAAGTCAGACAGGATGAAATAATATCATGGGTGGCGGCAATGGAAAGGAAACCTGCCATGAGTAACTACTGCCTCAGAACACACACCTATAAGGCGAGATATAAGAAGGAAGAAGAAGAATGTACTTGCTGCGACAAAGCTAGGGAAATGATGTAGCATGTCTTGATGGAACGGTCGATTTAGGCACCACTGGCCTTTTTGAAGCCCTTGGGTTCAGCGAGAGCAGGGGGAAAGTAAACATGTCCGCAATGGAGATTAATAAGAGGCGATTTGGAAGACTGGTGGAAGAAAAGTAGGGAAACGACAAACGAAGGCGTGCAAAAACGAAGTTCCCAATAGGGGTTCAGGAAGTTTGGTTATGGGAATTCATCGTGTTTTTTTTTCTTCCTTTCCTTTTCTTTCCTTTTTAACATAGGTTTTTTTTTTCTTTTACCATAGGTTTTTCTTTTAACATAGGTTTTAACCTATGTTTTGACATTGGGTAATATAACAGCAAGAGCTTGGTGGGGCAACCACCCGCCCCGTTCCGAAGGACGCTCATGGACGACCGCACGCCAAGTTTCATCCTAGACGCCAGCGCTCGTTTCTCCCCTGGCGGAGCGATTTCATCTCCAACGGGCGTAGGTTTCCGTCGCCGCTTCCCTTCGCGGTCGCGCCCGCGTTCTGTTCGCGCTGCGCGCGAAACTTCTCTTGTTTGCAACGGCGCCTCTTCGGATGACCGGAAATTATTATTGTGTTGTTAACTGTCACGACAGCAATGTAAACATGAAAGGGTTGATGCCACCAGTGAAATTCTGCCGATTCACAAGAAAATGTTACGAAAGAAGCAGACGACAGACATGCGCCGAGCGAAGTAAACAACTGGCAAACGAAGCGAGCTCGTTCATTGATCACTCCTGAGTGTATGACGGTTTCTATATGTAACCCACGTGAATTTAATAATTACTCGGTACATAATCCTTTTATTCATATAAAAACTAAGTACAACGAGCGCTTGTCCGGTCTTCTTTCTCGTGTTTCGTTAGTGTGTGCGCTGCCCAAGAATGGAAACCACGTCTGTTGTATGCGTTAGCAGTGGCCGAAGTTCACGCGTGCCGAGGAATTGAATATGTGCATGATGCATTGAACATCACCGGAGTTCATTCCCGCTTCACCACTGCACCGATCGATCGGGTTACTGGACGATACACACCCGCGTCTTGGTCGCGCTGGCATTGCTGAAGCAGGAATGATTACTAATACTTTCAACTTCCGTCTCTTGAGTACTGTTAAAAAATAGCCGAGCTGTCTACAATGCTGCCTCTATTCAATATTGTAGGGGACGTACTAGTTAAAGTTGTGTGCGCATGTCGTGCTTGTGCTATGCAGCGATATATCGTGTTTATTTCCGCACAGTGTCGATAGAAGTCCGTTGTCGCCATCAGAGACAACACGGATTTGTAGCAAACATAATGTGAGAAACTGCAAAAATGACTTTAGCTCGTAGGTGCCGTATGTATGTGCCGCATCGTATGTGCTGACGATTTTTCTGGTGGCACATACGATGTCGTTTCCAATTACCTGCTCAGCGTCACTTACATGGTTAAGCAGACGCTGCCCTTTCGCCGCATTGCAGCCATAAAAATAATCGTCAAGCGTACCGATCTTCTTAAAGGCAAATATAGCGTGTGCAGTTTGTTTCACACTAAGGGGAAAACTCGGAACGTATTGCATCGCGATGCGGCAAGCAATGGAGTCGTGCGACGGCAGCAGCTCGAGCAGGCGCACACGCTCGAGGGCGGAGTCGTGATCTGCGTCGTCTGCTACGGCGGCGCGCGCTGGCCGCATTTTCGGGAAGCGTGCTACTGTCAGGGGCAGTGCACCGATTTCATCGGTACCGCGGGAACTGAGCTGATATTCTTTACTAAACGTTGTGCGTCGCCAAACTCTGATCCTTCACTGGTGATAATGGAGTTCCACAAACCTCTTTTGACAGCATGGTTCATTTGTTCTTTCGAAAGGCCGGAGTACTGAGCGTGTGCACGTATATTTATTCACTGTGTGTGCTACCGTAATGAGCAGTGACAAAACGCACCAAGATGTGCGCGCAACGTGCTCAGTTTTTGTTTGACTCGAAAGGAAAACAAAGCACTCAACAATGGGTGTCGAACACGATGAAACAAACGGACACGATTAAATGAAAGTTTTAGGTTCAGACAATGAGCTGGAAGTGATTTTTCTCGACAATCATTCGCTACACCAGACAGACCCTGCCCGCTGGTGTGGAATTGGACACGTCACGCTCGGAACTTCAGTTAGTATCTCGTCATGTCCCCAGCGGCAGCGATGACAGCGCTCATCCTGGAAGGCAGTGAAGTGTAGAATGACTTGATCAGGGATGTGTTCATTCGCAGCACGTCTCAGTCACTGACGATGGTGGATCGAAGCCTATCCTCGGGCGACTGATAGAGGGGATGGTGCGCCAGCGATACTTTCAACGAGCCCCAGACATTTTACATGATGTTGGCGCCCGGGGATTGAGGCGGCCGCTCCAAGAGAGTGACTGCGCGCTCTTCTAGCAGTTCTTGCACAGCTCGAGCAGTGTGGATCGGCGTCCTATCGCGTTAGAATATATAGTCGCCTCCTAGAAACGGGCCGTCAAGAATGTATGGAATCAGTACGTCGTCTATGACTGCCCTGCAGCGATGAACTTACTTTCGAGGCGTATCAGTGGGCGTCGCGCAACGCTTAGCAAAGAATACCGGCTCATTTCACGCAGTAACGATGTGATCGGCGCCCTGCACCTGACAGTAGAACGCTTCCCGACAATGCGGCCAGCGCGCGCCGCCGTAGCAGACGACGCCGTCCAAGATCTCGCCCCTCGAGCACCTGTGCGAGCTGCTGCCGCCGCCTGACTCAAGCGCTCGCCGCATCGCGATGCAATGCGCTTCGAGTTTTCCCCTAAATGTGAAACAGACTGTAGACCGCCCTTCGAAAGAAATGTCCACGCGCACACACGTAGGCACACACCGCGCGCGGCACGAAACGTGCCCAAACACGCGCAGTGCAGGAGGCAATCAAGGCGGCGCGAACGAGAGATGGGAGAGGGGTACCACCCGCTAATAGAATTTTGCTTCACATGCGGCGCTCTCAACGCCGGCGCAGCAGCGCCGCTCTCGGTGGCGTTCTTGTCCATAGCATCGACAGGGTGCTTCGCTGCGCGTGTGCCACCGCGCACGGCGTGTGGGTAGGCGCGCACATCGAGGCACCCTAGAATTCGAGAGGAAAGAGAACTGGGTCGGAGAAGCGCGTCTAATTGAATATGCAGGCTTTCATTCATGAACGCGCGCCCAGGCGGAAGCGGCTTGCTCGACTCAGTGGCCGGCTTTGACGAAGCCCTGCGCGGTGTGGTATCTCGGAGTGTGTGAACGGCTGCGGCAATAGCTGAATGCCGCGCAGTTGCGGGCCACGCTCAACGCGCCATACTATAAAGGGGGAAAATCTTCGGTGGTTCTGCCGTTACTGGCGTGACTTATGAAAACGCAAAAGTGTGTTTGATTTGGCTGCATCTTCTGCACTGGTTCCTTTGCAGCACCGTGCGAGTGCAACAGAGTGCAGTGCCTGTTCAGACAGTTTGAGTGGGAGTCTTCTAGAATATGGTTCTAGTACACTCTAGTTTATGTGTAGTACCTGCACTAGCGCTGCACGTTTATTTCGAAAAGTATTACCAAATTGCAAGCCTAGCTGTCTGCTCGGCGCATTCCGCGTGTTTTGCGCGTTGTGTCGTAGCGTCTTGTGTTGTGAGGATGGGGAAGAAATGCAAAAACGCCCGTGTCCCGTGCATTGGGGGCACGTTAAACATCCCCTGGTGGTCAAAATTAATCCTTAACCCTCACTACGGCGTGCCTCATAATCAAATCGTGTTTTTGGCACGTAAAACCCCAGAATTTAATTCAATTATCTTGTGAGGTGGCAGAGTGTGCGTCGAGGAGTTGCTGCTGTTGTCGCGACATCGTTTGACGGGTGCTTTCTGACTTGGTGCTACTCCCCATTGTTCGCGAAATGCTTTGCTCACAAGTGTGCTGTGCTCAACGTTTGGCTCCTGTGCGAACTTGCTTCTTCGATCTGGCGGCACCTCCCATCAACTGAATGCCGGTCTGTTTTGAAGCTTTTCGACAATTGTGGGCGTCGTAAAAGGTAGGGTAGTTTCTTTTACGCTATCGTGACATAATAAGTCAGGGGAACGGAATGGGAGGCGTAGTTGCTGTTCTATCTTTCTTTTTTGCGAACACAGCTCTAAATATTCACCGATGATTACGATACTACTTAACACGAAATTTGAGCACAGCTCTGTACGTGTTCTCATTTCGCGATATATTAGGGCAAATAATTTGAGAGAGATGTGTAGCAGAGTCGGAAATCGTCAAAAATTTGATCTGTGGATCAAGCGCGTCGGCTTTTATACGTGACTCGTCGAAAGTTGCAGTGTATTCGCTGGTGCCGCGTGGCTTCCAGAGAGTACTACGCAATTCGCGTCGTGCATGCAATCAGCTTACAAAACAATCGAAAACCATGGCAATCGAAAGAAGCACGAACGAGACCAAACCAAGCAAACCAAACAAGCAAGAGACACACACAGAGGGAGAGCTGGCACGAACAGAGGATAGTACAAAGCGAGCGGTCTGGCTCAGACCAGATACGAGTGCGCATCGAGCGGTCGGGCGGGTCTGCATGACACCAGTTTCCCGCGTGCACGTCACTGAAGGGGCAACTCTCATTGTTCTCTGCCGTTCGTGGCTCGCGGCTTTCATCGCAAGCTCCGCGTTCACTCTTTCATCTTTCGCTGTGCTCGCTGGCTTGGTTACGCCACCGACGCTCGCCGCAGGAACGGGCGCCTAGGATGTGCGCTATAAAAAGACTCTAAAAAACATTCCTGCGTCGAGCGTTGGTGGGGTCCCTCGGAGTAACCGAGCGAACGAGCACAGCGAAGGATGAAAGAGCGAACGCGGAGAGCAGTGGGGGATGAAAGATGGCGATAGCGAAGACGGCGCGAGGAGGAAAGCGGAGGAGGAGAGTATGGCTAAATGGTCAGGAAGAAAGCGATGTGCCGCAGGAGACGTGCTTCACGGCGACAACCAGGCATGCGGCGAGTGCGTCTACCGATACCGTATATGGCAACAAAGCGATGGCGTGAGCTTCGGACCCACTGTGCATGCGCTACTTCGCCTGCGCCGCCACCGCCGCTAAAGAGTGCGCTCCACGCGAACCACGCGTTCCCGTATTCACGCTTTCTTTCTGATCAATGAACGACGCAACCGGTGGAAATGCTTCGTCTGCCGCTGCTGCTAAACGTGCCGCCCGAGCAGAGGCTCTGCGACGTCACTGAGAGGACCCTGTCGTTCAGAATCAAATTCTTCGCCACAATATATCATGAATTCAAAACAGCTAAACTGCTGCCCTGAAAACTAGCATTAGGGAGTATCGTAATTACAGGTGAATTTTTTTTTTCAGAGAACGCATTTCAACAGATACGCCTACGATCCAAACCAATTTAACGCGCCACAGGACTTTACTAACTGCCCTCACCACTCAAGCATCGAACTTGTACTTCGCATTCTTGTACTAGCTCTTGGAACTTTGGTTATTTATGTGCGCGTACCTGCATACGCGAAATTTTGCCATATAGAGAGGTTCGTTGTACTGCGCAGATTTCTCAGTTACCTGATTTTGTGACATGTATTTGATCCATAACGTTGAATACCTCTTTGAAACCAATCTGTTCTATGGGTTAGCTGAACTCGAGCGTTGCTCTGATTCTATTCTTAATTAGCCTGGTAAATATTTTGTACAATACCAGAACCAAACTAATGGTCCTCTAATTATGCAATTCTTCAGCGCTTGTCTTGTTATAGATTAATATGATGTCGGAATACTTCAAAGTCCCTCGCACATTTGAAGTCATGAGGCTTTGCAGATAAAAGGTCGCCAGCTTCTCAGTATAATATCCCCTCAATTTTTATCTAATCCACGGTTATTACATCTTCTCCTACCGTTTTTCTATACTAGATATATCTTACAGTCATTCTAACTTCAACGCTAGTTTTACATGGAACTTCTGTGTCCTGTTGGTCACAACTTCCAATGAAGGTAGCTTGGCTGCTCTATCTACTGTAAAGTTCAGAATAGCATACGTTGCTGCCTATACTATATCGTCGAAATTGGGGATGACATTGCCCTGCTTATCTTCACTGCTTACATCTTGTTATTCCCAATGCAATTTTTTCTTCTTACTCCTTTCATGCTGCCCTAATTTGTTACTGTTCCTCAACCTTTTCAATATTATTATTTCGAAAATCATTTACTTCCTTCGTATTCAACCAATTCTATCTGATCTCTCGATTTACATACTTTCTTGTTTGTAGTTTCTTTATTGGGTCTTTTGCTGCTTGGGAGAGCTTTTCTATTTGCTGTCTCGGTGCCTTACCTCCAACTTCAGTTGCGGCCTCTGAAATTCTTTTGTTAAGGTTCCATTCAGTAGAGATACCAGCCGTCAGAAAGACACTGCATAGTCAAAGAGTAAAGAAATCATAGGTGAATATTTTAGCCAATATCTATCAAGATTTCACCACTAACCTATTTATTTCAGGAGAAGGAAAATATCAATCAAGAAAAAAGTCAGGCAAGGGGACGATCTCTCCAGTGCTGTTCATTACATGCCTAGAATAAGCATTCAAGTTATTAGACTGGGAAGGATTAGGAGTGATGATCATCAGCGAATATTTCAGGAACCTGCGGTTCGAAGATGACATTTGCCTACTTAACAACGCTGGAGATGAAACAAAACCCGCCGCGGTGGTTTAGCGGCTATGGTGCCGCACTGCTAAGCACGAGGTTTCCGGGATCAGATACCAACCGCGGCGGCCGCATTTCGATGGGGGCGAAAAGCAAAAGCGCCCGTGTCTCGTGCTTTAGGGTACGTTAAGGACTCGTAGAGGCCGAAATTAATCCGCAGTCCCTCACTACGGAGTGCCTCATATACAAATTGTGGTTTTGGCACGTAAAACCCCAGAGTTCATTACTTGAAAAAAAAAAAACATTTGAGAACCTCAGCCGACAAATTGTAAGAGTATAGTTGAATATTATTCAGTTATGCAGAAGACAAAGGTAATGTTTTGACAAAGGTAATTTCATGATTGGCAGTCAGCCTCATGAAAAGGAAGGTTGCAAAAGAGTAAAAAATGGGTTGGAGATCATAGGGCAGGGATTACTGAAATACGGCTGGCAGCTTACCGCTATGCTTAAAAAGAAGTGTACAATCATTGCCTCCTAATAATACTAAAAAAATGGAACAGAAACTTTGAGGTTAACAAAGAATCTTGATAAGAAGTTGAGCACCGTATACTGTGAGCTATGGAAAGAAAAAATATGCGTAACCGTAAGAGACAGGAAGACGGCGGTGTGGATTAGAGAACAAAAACAAAACCGGGGTAGCCGGTGCTCTAGTTGAAATCAAATTGAAAAAAAAATGGAGCTGCGCAGGATGCATAATGCGTAGGGCAGATAAGTGGGGGTGACAGAAAATTAGGTGTTGGCATGAAATTAGAAAATTCGCAGGCATAAGATAGAGGCAAAAGGTAGGGGAGTGGCCTTCGTACTGCAGTGAGCAAAAGTAGGTATATTATTATTATTATTATTATTATTATTATTATTATTATTATTGTTATTATTATTATTATTATTGTGACGACGACGACGACAATGTTGTGATGATGACGGGAAAATGTTGATTCACAGTGGAGGAAGAGAACCAGAGAACTAGCCAGAAAGGTTACGCGAGTGGTGGTATAAAGGCGGTATAGAAATGAGAGACGCAGAAACAGTGTACGGCACAGAAATAATGGATAGCATGCTAGCTGTAGCACAATATCAAACTGCAAAAAATGAAATCAGAAGGAAAATTTTCTATGGTAATTCGAAGGGCACTGCCCTATTGTTCGAAGCCAGATCAGGGTGTCTGAAATGCGTAGCTATAGTAGAAAGTAATGTGGTTGTTCGGGCATGCTGATAAGACATGGATAAAATTTTGAAGCACATAACCAGACAAGAACAGTGAAAGAAGACGGGAGGCACACAAGCGCTCATGTGTCTCCCGTCTTCTTTCACCATCCTCGTCGGGTTGCGCGCTTATGTTTTTAGCTACAGCAGAAAACTTTCAGATAAAAACGACTCTTGCATAGCGTATGAGAATGGTGTAGAAGTCATTGAACATATTCTGTTAAAATGACAGAGTAGCTATCCAACGGCAAACACGGGAGCATTCGGCTCGAACGAGGAGAGAGTCGTTATGATTTAAAATCACTAGGGAAGACGTAATTGATACTCAGGCTGGGGAGACTGGTAAAAGATAGATGGAAGGATGGTGGTGCAAAAGAAGGGATAATACGCAACAAAGCGAACGTTGGACTGCGAATAATTTAGCTTAGAGTGTAATGATAACGTACGATTTAAATGCACCAGAAAGTTTTAACGGACGACATTGGCCGCATGGGCCACCTGCCCGTTTCAAATGGCATGTTAATATCTTCATCATTACATCAGAACATGGCACTAGCTCACAAAGGCTCGGTGACTATTTGTCGTCACCTCGGTTCGAAGTGGATGCTCATATGACCATCACCACATCGAGAGATGGCACTGGCTCACAAGGGCTAGGTAACTGATTGTCACCGTCACCGACGACGGATTCAAAGGGGATGTGCATATCATCATCAGCACATCAGTAGATGATACTGGCTCACATAGACTAGGTAACTATTTGTCGCCACCACGGCTCCAAAGTGAATGCTCAAATCATCATCACATTGGGAGATGACACTGGCGCCCAAAGGTTAGAAGACTATTTGTTGCCACACCGAGTCAAAGCAGATCTCATACCATCATCACCACATGGGGAGCTGGCACTGGCTCATAAAGACTAGGCGTCTTTTTGTCGCCACCCTCGATTCAAAGAGGATACCCCTAACGATCAGGATCGCGCGCTGGGTCCCTAGAAATTTGCAGACATAGGATAGAATTAGCTGACGCAAGATAGGTGTAGTTGGAGATCGCTGGAAGAGTCCATCCTGCAGTACTCATAGACTGGTGAGGTTCATGAGAAAAACGTTGACTCACGGTGGAGAAAAAGAACCAAGTGAACAGTACGATGACGACGCGGACAGGGGCAAAGAAAATTACGTTCAACGTAAAGTCAGAGACGCAGATACAAAATACCGAATAGGCACGATTGAGGGGAAACACATAAGAAAGCATATATCAAAACCGAAAATGCAATCAAAAGATAAATTTTCCATGACAACTCATGACGTATACTAGTCGGTTCCGTATGAGGGTGTCTGAAATGGCGGAGTTATAGGAGGAAATTTGCGGATGATGAATATAATCTTTCTGTCCACTGCCATGCTTGCTTGCTTGTCTTTGTGCCTATGGGGAGAATTCAGAAAGCGACTAAGCGTTCGTAAGCGTTGTCATTGGCCGGCTGCCTTCTCTAATATGTCCGATTCAAGTGACTGACATCTGCGTTTAAGAACAGTTATAGCGCAAGTGCAGCGCCCGTCCCTGAATGGATTTCGCGTCTGGACGCTTGTATTTGTTTGCCGGAATTTTGAACTGTCATTGGACCGTATACTATCTGTAAATTTGTTTCTCTTGTATGTTCATATGTAACGTAACTGCATTGGTTTGACAGTACCGATAATTCCATGCAATAAAGAAAAAAAAGTGCAGCCGTGGCGTAGAAGTAGAACAGCCGCCTCGCGTGCAAGAGCTCCGTGGTTGGAATCCCGGTGCCGCGTAATTTTCCACCGGATTTTTTAAAAAAATCCGCGTTTTGGTTAAATTGCATAAAACAGGCCTGGAGTGTGGCCTGATCCCAGTCACCAAAACCGGTAACGCACTCCCTCACCAGAGCAGGATTGGCCACCCTGGTGCAGTACTTTGCCACAACCTCCTATATGAACACAATAATCAAACCCCGGCCCTCAGTCCCCAGCAGCTGCGAAACAACTGACCACGGCAGTGGTCAGACCTGCGACGCAGCAGAGGGTGCTAAGAATCCCTGGCTCCGGACAGGCCGCCATTGGAATATGAACCTGGCGACGTTTAACGCTAGAACGTTTTCTAGTGAGGCGAGTCTAGCAGTGCTATTGGAGGAATTAGAGGGCAGTAAATGGGATATATTAGGGCTCAGTGAAGTTAGGAGGCTAAAAGAAGCATATACAGGCTAAAAAGCGGGCACGTCCTGTGCTACCGGGGCTTAGCGGAGAGACGAGAGCTAGGAGTCGGATTCCTTATTAATAAGAATATAGCTGGTAACATAAAGGAATTCTATAGCATGAACCAGAGGGTGGCAGGCCTTGTTGTGAAACTCAATAAGCGGTACAAAATGGAGGTTGTACAGGTCTACGCCCCTACATCCAGTCATGATGACCAGGAAGTCGAACGTTTCTATGTAGACGTGGAATCGGCTATGGGTAAAGTCAAAACAAAATACACTATATTGATGGGCGACTTCAATGCCAAGGTAGGCAAGAAATAGGCTGGAGACAAGGCAGTGGGGGAATATGGCATAGGCACTAGAAATAGCAGGGGAGAGTTATTAGTACAGTTTGCAGAACAGAATAATATGCGGATATTGAATACCTTCTTCCGCAAGTCAGATAGCCGAAAGTGGATGTGGAGGAGCCCGAACGGCGAGACTAGAAATGAAAAAGACTTCATACTCTGCGCTAACCCTGGCATCATACAAGATGTGGACGTGCTCGGCAAGGTGCGCTGCAGTGACCATAGGATGGTGAGAACTAGAATTAGCCTAGACCTGAGGAGAGAAAGGAAGAAACTGGTACATAAGAAACCGATAAATGAGTTAGCGGTAAGAGGGAAAATAGAGGAATTCCAGATCAAGCTACAGAACAGTTATTCAGCTTTAACTCAGGAAGAAGACATTAGCGTTGAAGCAATGAACGACAATCTTGTGGGCATCATTAAGGAGTGTGCAACAGAAGTCGGTGGTAGCTCCGTTAGACAGGATACCAGTAAGCTATCGAAGGAGACGAGGGATCTGATCAAAAAACGCCAATGTATGAAAGCCTCTAACCCTACAGCTAGAATAGAACTGGCAGAGCTTTCGAAGTTAATCAACAAGCGTAAAACAGCTGACATAAGGAAGTATAATATCGATAGAATTGAACATGCTCTCAGGAACAGAGGAAGCCTAAAAGCAGTGACGAAGAAACTAGGAATTTGCAAGAATCAGATGTGCGCGTTAACAGACAAAGCCGACAACATCATTACTAATATGGATGAGATAGTTTTGTAGCGTTCCTAACTAGAACGGCAACAGAAATGACATAATCTAAGTGAGATGGGTGTCGTCCGCCATTTTATTCCAATTTCTTCCTTCTCACTTCACCCCTAGCCCATGCCTTCGTCTTCTTTCATGCGTCCAGCGCAGACCACTTCACTCTTCCGGATTTCTTTTAATTACACCTCCTGGGGTAATACTTGAATACGTTTCCAATAGCGGCGCACTCCGTTTGGCCCGAGGCTCCGGCGTACCAGACATTCTTCAATATTCCATGCTGGCATGCAGTCTTAATAACTTGAAATGGTCCGCAATATTTTGAATTTGAGGGCACAGCTCCTTTCCTTACAAGGACATAGTCTCCAGGCTATATGTCCGGTATCTCGCTACTGTGCCTTTTATCAAAGTTTCGCTTCATGCGGCGCTTGTAGATGTCCTGTTTTTTGACAGTTTTCCTTACTTCCGCAAGTTCGAGGTTCTTTAGGAGACCTAGCTCACGATCTGCAGGAAGTATGGGCGCTGTACCTGAAGTTACAAAATGAGGGCTGCAGCCTAAACTCTTGGTGTATGATCTGTTGTGATGCTTCACAGCGGCCTCGAGACAGCACTTCCAGCCACCGACAAAGTCTGGATACATCTTCAGATACTGTTTGATGTCTCGTATGGCACGTTCCGACAGGCCGTTTGCTGCCGGGTGGTATGGAGAAGAATACTTTGTCATGATGCCGTGCTCCTGGGCCCACTTTGATAACTTGGCACTCCGGAACGCCGGCCCGTTGTCGCAGACGAGCGTCTTTGTGTGTTTAAAACGCTCAGCTTTGAGGAGGTCTATTACGCTGTTTGCGTCTTCTTTGCCAGCTTTAGCCGGAATCGTCCGTATGCACTCATCTATGGAGAGCAAGAAAGCTTGCGTTCGCTTGACTCCTTCCCCCTTCTGTTTGAGCTCCGCGAAGTCCAAATGAATTACTTCGAACGGGACGCTTGAATATTCAGGGTTTGTCATAACGTCTGTCGATTGCTTGAATTTAACTTTGTTCACCTGGCAGAGGTGGCATGTGCGGATGTAATGGCTGATGTCGTTTTTCATGCCCGGCCATGTGAATCTCATGAGCAATTTCTTATAAGTGCGCCAGAAGCCATCATGTCCACCCGACTCAGTGGTGTCGTGGTATAGATGAAGAATCCTTGGAATCATAGTTGGTGGTACGTGATACCTTCCATTGATAAACTGGAGCTTTTCTGTACCTTCCCATAGCTTAATATGATTGATTGTCTCTGAATTATTGCTTGATTCCTGTACAAGTAATCTTGAGAGTGCGTCAGCGTCTGTGAGGAGTGGGCCAGGACGGTGCGGAATTACGAAATCAAATTGTTGCAGATAGTTCACCCATCTAGCAATACGGCCTCTTGGCTGGGCCATGCTCAGAAGTTGAGTCAATGCTTGATGGTCCGTGAAAAGTATGAATTTGGCACCTTCCAGGTAAGTACGAAAGTACTGCACAGCTTTTAAGGCGGTCAGAGCTTCCTTTTCTGCGGAACAGTAATTGATTTCGGCGGGTTTCAGGGTATAGCCGTAGTACCCCACGACGTAGTGTTTGGTTTGATCAGCTTGTTTGGATGGCTTCTGGTATAGAACTGCACCGGTAGCATAATGTGATACGTCCGTGTTCAGCACGAAAGGCAAAGAAAAATCCGGTATTCGCAAAATGGGGTCCGACGATATTAGTTTCACAAGCTCACTATAAACAGCTTCGCACTTCTCGTCCCAATGAAAAGGCACGTCTTTTTGAGTTAAACGTGTGAGGCACCTTGTTCTCAGTGCGTAGTCTTTGATAAACGCCAGGAAGTGTCCTGCAAGGCCAAGACAAACGCGCAGGGAGTGCACATCGTAAGGCTTTACCAGCTTGGAGATTCTCTCTACCGATTCTTGCTTGGTGCTTTTAGTCTATCCATCAAACACCCTGCCAAGAAATACTACGGTATCTTGAAAGAACGCACTTTTCTTGAAGTTGACTTTGAGTTGGGCAAGACTGAGGGCATGAAGAACTTTTGAAAGATGACTACGGTATCGTCCTTTGTCTTTGAGTAGATGATGATGTCGTCGATGTACACATTGCAAAATGTGCCCAGGTAAGGTTTGAGAATGTCCGTCATAATCTTCTGAAACCACGCAGGGGAGTTTTTCCAACCAAATGGTAGGCGGTTGTACTCCAACAAGTCAAATGGGGTTATGAACGCGGTGTACTTCTTCGTTTCTTCACTTAGTGGAATCTGCCAAAAGCCCTTGCATTCGTGAAAAACAATGACAACCACCGGTTTCGTCAATGATGTCGTCGATTCTCGGCATTGTATAAGGTATCAATTCAGTTTGACGATTGAGAGCCCGGTAGTCTGTGCAGAGGCGGAATGTCCCGTCTTCTTTAGGTGCAATAGTTATAGGAGAAGCAAATGGGGATACAGAAGGCCGGATGATACCTGCGTCTAACATTTCTTGCAACTCCTTTTTCAGCCACACCTTTTTATCTCTGGACATATTATAGGGGGTTCTACGAACCACTGTTTTATCTGCGAGCTCGAAAGGAACGACATGGGATTTCATTGCTGGAGGGTAGCTTCCCATGCATTTAAGCTCTGGGTACTTAGTCTTGATGTCTTCGTGGTGAAAACTTAGCCTTGATACACTAGGTTCTTCACCAGGGTCTTCTATTCTTATCGTGTCTTCGGCCATTATCTTGTCATCCCAATAGAGGTTCATCTTAAGTTTTTTCATGTCTGGACGGGACAAAAGAAAATCGTAGGTGACGTTAGGAATGGCCAATACGTCACTGGTAATAGCATTTCTTTGAAATTCAATAGCCAGGGTTACCCATTCGCTATGCATGGTCACTGACCCATCGTAGGCTTGGACACGCAATGTTCTACCAGCGTGCAGACGACTGGCATCCACTCGAGTCTTGTTGATAATAGATGCCGAAGCTCCACTGTCAACGAGAGCCTTCACTTCAATGCCATCTACCTTAATGGGGGCGTACAATAAGCTTGACGACACCAAATACACTGTCTCACTGAAGCTCTTTTTCTGGGGCTTGTGATGCACGGTAGACAGATTATATGGAAGTAGGTTGCCGTGAACTGCGGTAATTGGTTTTTCACCATCCTCACAGTCATGATTTACGCTTCCCAGAGATTTGTTTATGAAGCTGTGTTCACATTCAGTTGACGGCAACGACTCTAGAAGCTCACTCTGCTCACGGGAATCAAGTTGCTCTGTTCTACCATCTGGCTGTCTTCCCGATGTAATTCTTGGCACTGAGGTCTGTAGAAAGTTCAGAAGGTCATCAAACGTTCTTGGACCTTTGAGCTGGACATGACTACGGATCTCGATACACAACCCTTGCGTTATCAAAGCTACAACAGCAGAAGACGACAGCTTCGGTTCTGCAGAATACAACAGGCGACGCTTCTCAAGACAGTACCCAAGCAGAGAGCCACCTGTGTAACTGAACCGCAGTGCCGCATCCCATCTTTCTACTGCGTTGCCTTCGAAAGCCGCTAAAAAGTTGCTTTTCCACAGTTCCCAAAATGTTGTTCCATGATCTATGAGTTGCACGTCATACCATTTTCTGGCTATACCGTCCAAATAGTGGCGCATATGCAAAATCTTTGTGTCGTAGGAGTGCCACAGATTCTTGTCACAGGCGTACTCGAAAAACCACAGCCAGTAGTGTGCGTTTTGCGATTTTCCTTCAAAAACATCTGGTTCAACAATGCTTCGTGCTGACTGCTCTCGACTAAGCGCTTGGACGAAAATTCTCATTATTTCAATCTGTTGTATAATGTTCCTTTGCAGTTCCATAACACTCAAGTCTAGGCTCACCTTCCCGGCAGGCGTTTCCTCTTTGAGGGTGCCACGTCGTATGGGTTCCAGAACGAGTTCGCTCAGTGTCTGCAGTTGTAGATTCACTGTCACCGATCCTGTTTGCACGAGGGCTTGGCGGCTGATTGCAGCTTGTTGCAGCACAACGTTGATCAGCGCGGTAGAACTAACTTCAAGAGGAAGGTCCGTCGCTGGCTCACCGTGCACTTGGTATCGGGTGAACACAACAGACGCCGATGACGCCTGGTCGACGAAAAACGTCACCCGCATGGCTGGTCTTCGAAAACTGTCGGCTGCGCCAAAAATGTAGCGTTCCTAACTAGAACGGCAACAGAAATGACATAATCTAAGTGAGACGGGTGTCGTCCGCCATTTTATTCCAACTTCTTCCTTCTCACTTTTTACCCTAGCCCATTCCTTCGTCTTCTTTCATGCGTCCAGCGCAGACCACTTCAAGTTTAAGTGGCTGAGGAATTTTATAGAGATTTATACAGTACCAGTAGCACCGTCGAAGATAATGGAAGAGAGAATAGTCTAGATGAATTCGAAATCCCACAGGTAACGCCGGAAGAAGTAAAGAAAGCCTTGGAAGCTATGCAAAGGGAGAAGGCAGCTGGGGAGGATCAGGTAACTGCAGATTTGTTGAAGGATGGTGGGCAGATTGTTCTAGAGAAAGTGGCCACCCTGTATACGCAATGCCTCATCACTTCGACCGTACCGGAATCTTGGAAAAACGCTCAAATAATCCTAATCCATAAGAAAGGGGACGCCAAAGACTTGCAAAATTATAGACCGATCAGCTTACTGTCCGTTGCCTACAAAGTATTCACTAAGGTAATTGCAAATAGAATCAGGAACACCGTAGACTTCCGTCAACCAAAGGACCAGGCAGTATTCCGTAAAGGCTTCTCTACAATAGACCATATTCACACTATGAATCAGGTGATAGAAAAATGTGGGGAATATAACCAACCTTTATATATAGCTTTTATTGATTACGAGAAAGCGTTTGATTCAGTCGAAACCTCAGCAGTCACGGAGGCATGATGGAATCAGGGTGTAGACGAGCCGTATGTAAAAATACTGAAAGATATCTATAGCGGCTGCACAGCAACCGTAATCCTCCATAAAGAAAGCAACAAAATCCCAATAACGAAAGCCATGAGGCAGGGAGATACGATCTCCCCAATGCTATTCACAGCGTGTTTACAGGAGGTATGCAGAGACCTGGATTGGGAATAATTGGGGATAAGAGTTAATGGAGAATACCTTAGTAACTTGGGATTCGCTGGTGATATTGCCTTGCTTAGCAACTCAGCGGACCAACTGCAATGCATGCTCACTGACCTGGAGAGGCAAAGCCAAAGGGTGGGTCAAAAAATTAATCTGCAGAAAACTAAAGTAATGTTTAACATTCTCGGAAGAGAACAGCAGTTTACGATAGGTAGTGAGACACTCGAAGTGATAAGGGAATACACCTACTTAGGAGAGGTAGTAACTGCGGATCTGGATCATGGGACTGAAATATTCAGAAGAATAAGAATGGGCTGGGGTGCGTTTGGGAGGCATCCTCAGATCATGAACAGCAGATTGCCATTATCCCTAAAGAGAAAAATTCATAACAGCTGTGTCTTACCAGTACTCACGTACGGGGCAGAAACCTGGAGGCTTACGAAAAGCGTTCTACTTAAATTGAGGACGACGCAACGAGCTATGGAAAGAAGAATGATAGGTGTAACGTTGAGGGATAAGAAAAGGGCAGATTGGGTGACGGAACAAGTGCGAGTTATTGATATCTTAGTTGAAATCAAGAAAAAGAAATGGGCATGGGCAGGGCACGTAATGAGGAGGCAAGAGAACCGATGGTCATTAAGAGTTACGGAATGGATTCCAAGGGAAGGAAAGCGTAGCAGAGGGCGGAAGAAACTTAGGTGGGCGGATGAGATTAAGAAGTTTGCAGGGACAACATGGCCACAATTAGTACATGACTGGGGTAGTTGGAGAAGTATGGGAGGGGCCTTTGCCCTGCAGTGGACGTAATTAGGTTGATGATGATTATGATGATGATGATGATAGGGCAAGAGCGTATGTGTGAATATGGGTCCACATGTCTAACCATTACAAAACTCCCTAACGCGAAATTTCAGCGCAGCTCGATATGTGTTTTCCTTTCGCGATATATTGAGGCAAATAATTTGAGACCGAAATCACTGCTACGACTGGCATTGGGCCAGTGCTGTCAGCGCGTGTGCAAAGGGAATGGCAGTATTGGAACGCTGGCATGACGAGCGGCGTCGGAGTCAGCTGTGGTAGAAGACGACAACGAAGTTGCGAGCAGTGGCAAGAGGGCGAAGGGCAGTATGGGGACGCTGGCATGACGAGCGGCATCGCAGTCAGCTGTGGTAGGAGACGACGACGAAGATGCGAGCAGTGGCACGAGATCGAGGGGCAGTATGGGAACGCTGGCATGAAGAGCGGCATCGGAGTCAGCTGTGGTAGAAGGTGACGACGAAGACGCGAGCAGTGGCACGAGATCGAGGGGCACTATGGGAACGCTGGCATGATGAGCGGCATCGGAGTCGGCTGAGGTAGAAGACGACGACGAAGATGCGAGCAGTGGCACGAGAGCGAGGGGCAGTATGGGAACACTGGCATGACGAGCGGCATCGCAGTCAGCTGTGGTAGGAGACGACGACGAAGATGCGAGCAGTGGCACGAGCGCGAGGGGCAGTATGGGAACGCTGGCATGAAGAGCGGCATCAGAGTCAGCTGTGGTAGAAGGTGACGACGAAGACGCGAGCAGTGGCAGGAGAGCGAGGGGCACTATGGGAACGCTGGGATGACGAGCGGCATCGGAGTCGGCTGTGGTAGAAGACGACGACAAAGACGCGAGCAGTGGCACGAGAGCGAGGGGCAGTATGGGAACGCTGGCATGACGAGTGGCATCGGAGTCGGCTGTGGTAGATGACGACGACAAAGACGCGAGCAGTGGCACGAGAGCGAGGGGCACTATGGGAACGCTGGCATGAAGAGCGGCATCGGAGTCGGCTGTGGTAGATGACGACGACAAAGACGCGAGCAGTGGCACGAGAGCGAGGGGCACTATGGGAACGCTGGCGTGACGAGCGGCATCGGAGTCGGCTGTGGTAGAAGACGACGACGAAGACGCGAGCAGTGGCACGAGAGCGAGGGGCAGTATGGGAACGCTGGCATGACGAGCGGCATCGGAGTCAGCTGTTGTAGAAGACGACGACGAAGGTGCGAGCCGTGGCACGAGCGCGAGGGGCAGTATGGGAACGCTGTCATGACGAGCGGCATCGGAGTCAGCTGTGGTAGAAGGTGACGACGAAGATGCGAGCAGTGGCACGAGAGCGAGGGGCACTATGGGAACACTGGCATGACGAGCGGCATCGGAGTCGGCTGTGGTAGAAGGTGACGACGAAGATGCGAGCAGTGGCAGGAGAGCGAGGGGCACTGTGGGAACGCTGGCATGACGAGCGGCATCGGAGTCGGCTGTGGTAGAAGACGACGACGAAGATGCGAGCAGTGGCACGAGAGCGAGGGGCAGTATGGGAACGCTGGCATGACGAGCGGCATCGGAGTCGGCTGTGGTAGATGACGACGACGAAGATGCGAGCAGTGGCACGAGAGCGAGGGGCACTATGGGAACGCTGGCATGACGAGCGGCATCGGAGTCGACCGTGGTAGAAGACGACGACGAAGACGCGAGCAGTGGCACGAGAGAGAGGGGCAATATGGGAACGCTGGCATGACGAGCGGCATCGGAGTCGGCTGTGGTAGAAGACGACGACGAAGATGCGAGCAGTGGCACGAGAACGAGAGGCAGTATGGGAACGCTCGCATGACGAGCGGCATCGGAGTCGGCTGTGGTAGAAGGTGGCGACGAAGACGCGAGCAGTGGCACGAGAGCGAGGGGCAGTATGGGAACGCTGGCATGACGAGCGGCATCGGAGTCGGCTGTGGTAGATGACGACGACGAACATGCGAGCAGTGGCACGAGCGCGAGGGGCACTTTGGGAACACTGGCATGACGAGCGGCATCGGAGTCGGCTGTGGTAGAAGACGACGACGAAGACGCGAGCAGTGGCACGAGAGTGAGGGGCAGTATGGGAACACTGGCATGACGAGCGGCATCGAAGTCAGCTGTGGTAGAAGGTGACGACGAAGACGCGAGCAGTGGCACGAGAGCGAGGGGCACTATGGGAACGCTGGCATGACGAGCGGCATCGGAGTCGGCTGTGGTAGAAGGTGACGACGAAGACGCGAGCAGTGGCACGAGAGCGAGGGGCAATATGGGAACGCTGGCATGACGAGCGGCATCGGAGTCGGCTGTGGTAGAAGGTGACGACGAAGACGCGAGCAGTGGCACGAGAGCGAGGGGCACTATGGGAACACTAGGCATGACGAGCGGCATCGGAGTCGGCTGTGGTAGAAGGTGGCGACGAAGACGCAAGCAGTGGCACGAGAGCGAGGGGCAGTATGGGAACGCTGGCATGACGAGCGGCATCGGAGTCGGCTGTGGTAGATGACGACGACGAACATGTGAGCAGTGGCACGAGAGCGAGGGGCACTATGGGAACGCTGGCATGACGAGCGGCATCGGAGTCGGCTGTGGTAGAAGATGACGACGAAGACGCGAGCAGTGGCACGAGAGCGAGGGGCAGTATGGGAACACTGGCATGACGAGCGGCATCGGAGTCAGCTGTTGTAGAAGATGACGACGAAGATGCGAGCCGTGGCACGAGCGCGAGGGGCAGTATGGGAACACTGGCATGACGAGCGGCATCGCAGTCAGCTGTTGTAGAAGATGACGACGAAGATGCGAGCCGTGGCACGAGCGCGAGGGGCACTATGGGAACACTGGCATGACGAGCGGCATCGGAGTCGGCTGTGGTAGAAGGTGGCGACGAAGACGCGAGCAGTGGCACGAGAGCGAGGGGCAGTATGGGAACGCTCGCATGACGAGCGGCATCGGAGTCGGCTGTGGTAGAAGGTGGCGACGAAGACGCGAGCAGTGGCACGAGAGCGAGGGGCAGTATGGGAACGCTGGCATGACGAGCGGCATCGGAGTCGGCTGTGGTAGATGACGACGACGAAGATGCGAGCAGTGGCACGAGAGCGAGGGGCACTATGGGAACGCTGGCATGACGAGCGGCATCGGAGTCGGCCGTGGTAGAAGACGATGACGAAGACGCGAGCAGTGGCACGAGAGCGAGGGGCAATATGGGAACGCTGGCATGACGAGTGGCATCGGAGTCGGCTGTGGTAGAAGACGACGACGCAGATGCGAGCAGTGGCACGAGCGCGAGGGGCAGTATGGGGACACTGGCATGACGAGCGGCATCGCAGTCAGCTGTGGTAGGAGACGACGACGAAGCTGCGAGCAGTGGCACGAGCGCGAGGGGCAGTATGGGAACGCTGGCATGAAGCGCGGCATCGGAGTCAGCTGTGGTAGAAGGTGACGACGAAGACGCGAGCAGTGGCACGAGATCGAGGGGCACTATGGGAACGCTGGCATGATGAGTGGCATCGTAGTCGGCTGAGGTAGAAGACGACGACGAAGATGCGAGCAGTGGCACGAGAGCGAGGGGCAGTATGGGAACACTGGCATGACGAGCGGCATCGCAGTCAGCTGTGGTAGGAGACGACGACGAAGATGCGAGCAGTGGCACGAGCGCGAGGGGCAGTATGGGAACGCTGGCATGAAGAGCGGCATCAGAGTCAGCTGTTGTAGAAGACGACGACGAAGATGCGAGCCGTGGCACGAGCGCGAGGGGCAGTGTGGGAACACTGTTATGACGAGCGCCATCGGAGTCAGCTGTGGTAGAAGGTGACGACGAAGGCGCGAGCAGTGGCAGGAGAGCGAGGGGCACTATGGGAACGCTGGCATGACGAGCGGCATCGGAGTCGGCTGTGGTAGAAGACGACGACAAAGACGCGAGCAGGGGCACGAGAGCGAGGGGCAGTATGGGAACGCTGGCATGACGAGTGGCATCGGAGTCGGCTGTGGTAGATGACGACGACAAAGACGCGAGCAGTGGCACGAGAGCGAGGGGCACTATGGGAACTCTGGCGTGACGAGCGGCATCGGAGTCGGCTGTGGTAGAAGACGACGACGAAGACGCGAGCAGTGGCACGAGAGCGAGGGGCAGTATGGGAACGCTGGCATGACGAGCGGCATCGGAGTCAGCTGTTGTAGAAGACGACGACGAAGGTGCGAGCCGTGGCACGAGCGCGAGGGGCAGTATGGGAACGCTGTCATGACGAGCGGCATCGGAGTCAGCTGTGGTAGAAGGTGACGACGAAGATGCGAGCAATGGCACGAGAGCGAGGGGCACTGTGGGAACGCTGGCATGACGAGCGGCATCGGAGTCGGCTGTGGTAGAAGACGACGACGAAGATGCGAGCAGTGGCACGAGAGCGAGGGGCAGTATGGGAACGCTGGCATGACGAGCGGCATCGGAGTCGGCTGTGGTAGATGACGACGACGAAGATGCGAGCAGTGGCACGAGAGCGAGGGGCACTATCGGAACGCTGGCATGACGAGCGGCATCGGAGTCGACCGTGGTAGAAGACGACGACGAAGACGCGATCAGTGGCACGAGAGCGAGGGGCAATATGGGAACGCTGGCATGACGAGCGGCATCGGAGTCGGCTGTGGTAGAAGACGACGACGAAGATGCGAGCAGTGGCACGAGAACGAGGGGCAGTATGGGAACGCTCGCATGACGAGCGGCATCGGAGTCGGCTGTGGTAGAAGGTGGCGACGAAGACGCGAGCAGTGGCACGAGAGCGAGGGGCAGTATGGGAACGCTGGCATGACGAGCGGCATCGGAGTCGGCTGTGGTAGATGACGACGACGAACATGCGAGCAGTGGCACGAGAGCGAGGGGCACTTTGGGAACACTGGCATGACGAGCGGCATCGGAGTCGGCTGTGGTAGAAGACGACGACGAAGACGCGAGCAGTGGCACGAGAGCGAGGGGCAGTATGGGAACACTGGCATGACGAGCGGCATCGAAGTCAGCTGTGGTAGAAGGTGACGACGAAGACGCGAGCAGTGGCACGAGAGCGAGGGGCACTATGGGAACGCTGGCATGACGAGCGGCATCGGAGTCGGCTGTGGTAGAAGGTGACGACGAAGACGCGAGCAGTGGCACGAGAGCGAGGGGCAATATGGGAACGCTGGCATGACGAGCGGCATCGGAGTCGGCTGTGGTAGAAGGTGACGACGAAGACGCGAGCAGTGGCACGAGAGCGAGGGGCACTATGGGAACACTGGCATGACGAGCGGCATCGGAGTCGGCTGTGGTAGAAGGTGGCGACGAAGACGCGAGCAGTGGCACGAGAGCGAGGGGCAGTATGGGAACGCTGGCATGACGAGCGGCATCGGAGTCGGCTGTGGTAGATGACGACGACGAACATGTGAGCAGTGGCACGAGAGCGAGGGGCACTATGGGAACGCTGGCATGACGAGCGGCATCGGAGTCGGCTGTGGTAGAAGATGACGACGAAGACGCGAGCAGTGGCACGAGAGCGAGGGGCAGTATGGGAACACTGGCATGACGAGCGGCATCGGAGTCAGCTGTTGTAGAAGATGACGACGAAGATGCGAGCCGTGGCACGAGCGCGAGGGGCAGTATGGGAACACTGGCATGACGAGCGGCATCGCAGTCAGCTGTTGTAGAAGATGACGACGAAGATGCGAGCCGTGGCACGAGCGCGAGGGGCACTATGGGAACACTGGCATGACGAGCGGCATCGGAGTCGGCTGTGGTAGAAGGTGGCGACGAAGACGCGAGCAGTGGCACGAGAGCGAGGGGCAGTATGGGAACGCTCGCATGACGAGCGGCATCGGAGTCGGCTGTGGTAGAAGGTGGCGACGAAGACGCGAGCAGTGGCACGAGAGCGAGGGGCAGTATGGGAACGCTGGCATGACGAGCGGCATCGGAGTCGGCTGTGGTAGATGACGACGACGAAGATGCGAGCAGTGGCACGAGAGCGAGGGGCACTATGGGAACGCTGGCATGACGAGCGGCATCGGAGTCGGCCTTGGTAGAAGACGATGAAGAAGACGCGAGCAGTGGCACGAGAGCGAGGGGCAATATGGGAACGCTGGCATGACGAGTGGCATCGGAGTCGGCTGTGGTAGAAGACGACGACGCAGATGCGAGCAGTGGCATGAGAGCGAGGGGCAGTATGGGAACGCTCGCATGACGAGCGGCATCGGAGTCGGCTGCGGTAGAAGGCGACGACGAAGACGCGAGCAGTGGCACGAGAGCGAGGGGCAGTATGGGAACGCTGGCATGACGAGCGGCATCGGAGTCGGCTGTGGTAGAAGGTGACGACGAAGACGCGAGCAGTGGCACGAGAGCGAGGGGCACTATGGGAACACTGGCATGACGAGCGGCATCGGAGTCGGCTGTGGTAGAAGGTGGCGACGAAGACGCGAGCAGTGGCACGAGAGCGAGGGGCAGTATGGGAACGCTGGCATGACGAGCGGCATCGGAGTCGGCTGTGGTAGATGACGACGACGAACATGTGAGCAGTGGCACGAGAGCGAGGGGCACTATGGGAACGCTGGCATGACGAGCGGCATCGGAGTCGGCTGTGGTAGAAGATGACGACGAAGACGCGAGCAGTGGCACGAGAGCGAGGGGCAGTATGGGAACACTGGCATGACGAGCGGCATCGGAGTCGGCTGTGGTAGAAGGTGGCGACGAAGACGCGAGCAGTGGCACGAGAGCGAGGGGCAGTATGGGAACGTTGGCATGACGAGCGGCATCGGAGTCGGCTGTGGTAGATGACGACGACGAAGATGCGAGCAGTGGCACGAGAGCGAGGGGCAGTATGGGAACGCTGGCATGACGAGCGGCATCGGAGTCGGCTGTGGTAGATGACGACGACGAAGATGCGAGCAGTGGCACGAGAGCGAGGGGCACTATGGGAACGCTGGCATGACGAGCGGCATCGGAGTCGACCGTGGTAGAAGACGACGACGAAGACGCGAGCAGTGGCACGAGAGCGAGGGGCACTATGGGAACGCTGGCATGACGAGCGGCATCGGAGTCGACCGTGGTAGAAGACGACGACGAAGACGCGAGCAGTGGCACGAGAGCGAGGGGCAGTATGGGAACGCTGGCATGACGAGCGGCATCGGAGTCGGCTGTGGTAGAAGGTGACGACGAAGACGCGAGCAGTGGCACGAGAGCGAGGGGCACTATGGGAACACTGGCATGACGAGCGGCATCGGAGTCGGCTGTGGTAGAAGGTGGCGACGAAGACGCGAGCAGTGGCACGAGAGCGAGGGGCAGTATGGGAACGCTGGCATGACGAGCGGCATCGGAGTCGGCTGTGGTAGATGACGACGACGAACATGTGAGCAGTGGCACGAGAGCGAGGGGCACTATGGGAACGCTGGCCAGACGAGCGGCATCGGAGTCGGCTGTGGTAGAAGATGACGACGAAGACGCGAGCAGTGGCACGAGAGCGAGGGGCAGTATGGGAACACTGGCATGACGAGCGGCATCGGAGTCGGCTGTGGTAGAAGGTGGCGACGAAGACGCGAGCAGTGGCACGAGAGCGAGGGGCAGTATGGGAACGTTGGCATGACGAGCGGCATCGGAGTCGGCTGTGGTAGATGACGACGACGAAGATGCGAGCAGTGGCACGAGAGCGAGGGGCAGTATGGGAACGCTGGCATGACGAGCGGCATCGGAGTCGGCTGTGGTAGATGACGACGACGAAGATGCGAGCAGTGGCACGAGAGCGAGGGGCACTATGGGAACGCTGGCATGACGAGCGGCATCGGAGTCGACCGTGGTAGAAGACGACGACGAAGACGCGAGCAGTGGCACGAGAGCGAGGGGCACTATGGGAACGCTGGCATGACGAGCGGCATCGGAGTCGACCGTGGTAGAAGACGACGACGAAGACGCGAGCAGTGGCACGAGAGCGAGGGGCAATATGGGAACGCTGGCATGACGAGCGGCATCGGAGTCGGCTGTGGTAGATGACGACGACGAACATGCGAGCAGTGGCACGAGAGCGAGGGGCACTTTGGGAACACTGGCATGACGAGCGGCATCGGAGTCGGCTGTGGTAGAAGACGACGACGAAGACGCGAGCAGTGGCACGAGAGCGAGGGGCAGTATGGGAACACTGGCATGACGAGCGGCATCGAAGTCAGCTGTGGTAGAAGGTGACGACGAAGACGCGAGCAGTGGCACGAGAGCGAGGGGCACTATGGGAACGCTGGCATGACGAGCGGCATCGGAGTCGGCTGTGGTAGAAGGTGACGACGAAGACGCGAGCAGTGGCACGAGAGCGAGGGGCAATATGGGAACGCTGGCATGACGAGCGGCATCGGAGTCGGCTGTGGTAGAAGGTGACGACGAAGACGCGAGCAGTGGCACGAGAGCGAGGGGCACTATGGGAACACTGGCATGACGAGCGGCATCGGAGTCGGCTGTGGTAGAAGGTGGCGACGAAGACGCGAGCAGTGGCACGAGAGCGAGGGGCAGTATGGGAACGCTGGCATGACGAGCGGCATCGGAGTCGGCTGTGGTAGATGACGACGACGAACATGTGAGCAGTGGCACGAGAGCGAGGGGCACTATGGGAACGCTGGCATGACGAGCGGCATCGGAGTCGGCTGTGGTAGAAGATGACGACGAAGACGCGAGCAGTGGCACGAGAGCGAGGGGCAGTATGGGAACACTGGCATGACGAGCGGCATCGGAGTCAGCTGTTGTAGAAGATGACGACGAAGATGCGAGCCGTGGCACGAGCGCGAGGGGCAGTATGGGAACACTGGCATGACGAGCGGCATCGCAGTCAGCTGTTGTAGAAGATGACGACGAAGATGCGAGCCGTGGCACGAGCGCGAGGGGCACTATGGGAACACTGGCATGACGAGCGGCATCGGAGTCGGCTGTGGTAGAAGGTGGCGACGAAGACGCGAGCAGTGGCACGAGAGCGAGGGGCAGTATGGGAACGCTCGCATGACGAGCGGCATCGGAGTCGGCTGTGGTAGAAGGTGGCGACGAAGACGCGAGCAGTGGCACGAGAGCGAGGGGCAGTATGGGAACGCTGGCATGACGAGCGGCATCGGAGTCGGCTGTGGTAGATGACGACGACGAAGATGCGAGCAGTGGCACGAGAGCGAGGGGCACTATGGGAACGCTGGCATGACGAGCGGCATCGGAGTCGGCCTTGGTAGAAGACGATGACGAAGACGCGAGCAGTGGCACGAGAGCGAGGGGCAATATGGGAACGCTGGCATGACGAGTGGCATCGGAGTCGGCTGTGGTAGAAGACGACGACGCAGATGCGAGCAGTGGCATGAGAGCGAGGGGCAGTATGGGAACGCTCGCATGACGAGCGGCATCGGAGTCGGCTGCGGTAGAAGGCGACGACGAAGACGCGAGCAGTGGCACGAGAGCGAGGGGCAGTATGGGAACGCTGGCATGACGAGCGGCATCGCAGTCGGCTGTGGTAGAAGGTGACGACGAAGACGCGAGCAGTGGCACGAGAGGGAGGGGCACTATGGGAACACTGGCATGACGAGCGGCATCGGAGTCGGCTGTGGTAGAAGGTGGCGACGAAGACGCGAGCAGTGGCACGAGAGCGAGGGGCAGTATGGGAACGCTGGCATGACGAGCGGCATCGGAGTCGGCTGTGGTAGATGACGACGACGAACATGTGAGCAGTGGCACGAGAGCGAGGGGCACTATGGGAACGCTGGCATGACGAGCGGCATCGGAGTCGGCTGTGGTAGAAGATGACGACGAAGACGCGAGCAGTGGCACGAGAGCGAGGGGCAGTATGGGAACACTGGCATGACGAGCGGCATCGGAGTCAGCTGTTGTAGAAGATGACGACGAAGATGCTAGCCGTGGCACGAGCGCGAGGGGCAGTATGGGAACACTGGCATGACGAGCGGCATCGCAGTCAGCTGTTGTAGAAGATGACGACGAAGATGCGAGCCGTGGCACGAGCGCGAGGGGCACTATGGGAACACTGGCATGACGAGCGGCATCGGAGTCGGCTGTGGTAGAAGGTGGCGACGAAGACGCGAGCAGTGGCACGAGAGCGAGGGGCAGTATGGGAACGCTGGCATGACGAGCGGCATCGGAGTCGGCTGTGGTAGATGACGACGACGAAGATGCGAGCAGTGGCACGAGAGCGAGGGGCACTATGGGAACGCTGGCATGACGAGCGGCATCGGAGTCGGCCTTGGTAGAAGACGATGACGAAGACGCGAGCAGTGGCACGAGAGCGAGGGGCAATATGGGAACGCTGGCATGACGAGTGGCATCGGAGTCGGCTGTGGTAGAAGACGACGACGCAGATGCGAGCAGTGGCATGAGAGCGAGGGGCAGTATGGGAACGCTCGCATGACGAGCGGCATCGGAGTCGGCTGCGGTAGAAGGCGACGACGAAGACGCGAGCAGTGGCACGAGAGCGAGGGGCAGTATGGGAACGCTGGCATGACGAGCGGCATCGGAGTCGGCTGTGGTAGAAGGTGACGACGAAGACGCGAGCAGTGGCACGAGAGGGAGGGGCACTATGGGAACACTGGCATGACGAGCGGCATCGGAGTCGGCTGTGGTAGAAGGTGGCGACGAAGACGCGAGCAGTGGCACGAGAGCGAGGGGCAGTATGGGAACGCTGGCATGACGAGCGGCATCGGAGTCGGCTGTGGTAGAAGATGACGACGAAGACGCGAGCAGTGGCACGAGAGCGAGGGGCAGTATGGGAACACTGGCATGACGAGCGGCATCGGAGTCAGCTGTTGTAGAAGATGACGACGAAGATGCTAGCCGTGGCACGAGCGCGAGGGGCAGTATGGGAACACTGGCATGACGAGCGGCATCGCAGTCAGCTGTTGTAGAAGATGACGACGAAGATGCGAGCCGTGGCACGAGCGCGAGGGGCACTATGGGAACACTGGCATGACGAGCGGCATCGGAGTCGGCTGTGGTAGAAGGTGGCGACGAAGACGCGAACAGTGGCACGAGAGCGAGGGGCAATATGGGAACGCTGGCATGACGAGTGGCATCGGAGTCGGCTGTGGTAGAAGACGACGACGCAGATGCGAGCAGTGGCATGAGAGCGAGGGGCAGTATGGGAACGCTCGCATGACGAGCGGCATCGGAGTCGGCTGCGGTAGAAGGCGACGACGAAGACGCGAGCAGTGGCACGAGAGCGAGGGGCAGTATGGGAACGCTGGCATGACGAGCGGCATCGGAGTCGGCTGTGGTAGAAGGTGACGACGAAGACGCGAGCAGTGGCACGAGAGGGAGGGGCACTATGGGAACACTGGCATGACGAGCGGCATCGGAGTCGGCTGTGGTAGAAGGTGGCGACGAAGACGCGAGCAGTGGCACGAGAGCGAGGGGCAGTATGGGAACGCTGGCATGACGAGCGGCATCGGAGTCGGCTGTGGTAGATGACGACGACGAACATGTGAGCAGTGGCACGAGAGCGAGGGGCACTATGGGAACGCTGGCATGACGAGCGGCATCGGAGTCGGCTGTGGTAGAAGATGACGACGAAGACGCGAGCAGTGGCACGAGAGCGAGGGGCAGTATGGGAACACTGGCATGACGAGCGGCATCGGAGTCAGCTGTTGTAGAAGATGACGACGAAGATGCTAGCCGTGGCACGAGCGCGAGGGGCAGTATGGGAACACTGGCATGACGAGCGGCATCGCAGTCAGCTGTTGTAGAAGATGACGACGAAGATGCGAGCCGTGGCACGAGCGCGAGGGGCACTATGGGAACACTGGCATGACGAGCGGCATCGGAGTCGGCTGTGGTAGAAGGTGGCGACGAAGACGCGAACAGTGGCACGAGAGCGAGGGGCAGTATGGGAACGCTGGCATGACGAGTGGCATCAGAGTCGGCTGTGGTAGATGACGACGACGAACATGCGAGCAGTGGCACGAGAGCGAGGGGCAATATGGGAACGCTGGCATGACGAGTGGCATCGGAGTCGGCTGTGGTAGAAGACGACGACGAAGATGCGAGCAGTGGCACGAGAGCGTGGGGCAGTATCGGAACGCTCGCATGACGAGCGGCATCGGAGTCGGCTGCGGTAGAAGGTGACGACGAAGACGCGAGCAGTGGCACGAGAGCGAGGGGCAGTATGGGAACGCTGGCATGACGAGCGGCATCGGACTCGGCTGTGGTAGAAGGTGGCGACGAAGACGCGAGCAGTGGCGCGAGCGCGAGGGGCACTATGGGAACACTGGCATGACGAGCGGCATCGGAGTCGGCTGTGGTAGAAGGTGGCGACGAAGACGCGAACAGTGGCACGAGAGCGAGGGGCAGTATGGGAACGCTGGCATGACGAGTGGCATCAGAGTCGGCTGTGGTAGATGACGACGACGAACATGCGAGCAGTGGCACGAGAGCGAGGGGCAATATGGGAACGCTGGCATGACGAGTGGCATCGGAGTCGGCTGTGGTAGAAGACGACGACGAAGATGCGAGCAGTGGCACGAGAGCGTGGGGCAGTATCGGAACGCTCGCATGACGAGTGGCATCGGAGTCGGCTGTGGTAGAAGGTGACGACGAAGACGCGAGCAGTGGCACGAGAGCGAGGGGCACTATGGGAACACTGGCATGACGAGCGGCATCGGAGTCGGCTGTGGTAGAAGGTGGCGACGAAGACGCGAGCAGTGGCACGAGAGCGAGGGGCAGTATGGGAACGCTGGCATGACGAGCGGCATCGGAGTCGGCTGTGGTAGATGACGACGACGAACATGTGAGCAGTGGCACGAGAGCGAGGGGCACTATGGGAACGCTGGCATGACGAGCGGCATCGGAGTCGGCTGTGGTAGAAGATGACGACGAAGACGCGAGCAGTGGCACGAGAGCGAGGGGCAGTATGGGAACACTGGCATGACGAGCGGCATCGGAGTCAGCTGTTGTAGAAGATGACGACGAAGATGCTAGCCGTGGCACGAGCGCGAGGGGCAGTATGGGAACACTGGCATGACGAGCGGCATCGCAGTCAGCTGTTGTAGAAGATGACGACGAAGATGCGAGCCGTGGCACGAGCGCGAGGGGCACTATGGGAACACTGGCATGACGAGCGGCATCGGAGTCGGCTGTGGTAGAAGGTGGCGACGAAGACGCGAGCAGTGGCACGAGAGCGAGGGGCAGTATGGGAACGCTGGCATGACGAGCGGCATCGGAGTCGGCTGTGGTAGATGACGACGACGAAGATGCGAGCAGTGGCACGAGAGCGAGGGGCACTATGGGAACGCTGGCATGACGAGCGGCATCGGAGTCGGCCTTGGTAGAAGACGATGACGAAGACGCGAGCAGTGGCACGAGAGCGAGGGGCAATATGGGAACGCTGGCATGACGAGTGGCATCGGAGTCGGCTGTGGTAGAAGACGACGACGCAGATGCGAGCAGTGGCATGAGAGCGAGGGGCAGTATGGGAACGCTCGCATGACGAGCGGCATCGGAGTCGGCTGCGGTAGAAGGCGACGACGAAGACGCGAGCAGTGGCACGAGAGCGAGGGGCAGTATGGGAACGCTGGCATGACGAGCGGCATCGGAGTCGGCTGTGGTAGAAGGTGACGACGAAGACGCGAGCAGTGGCACGAGAGGGAGGGGCACTATGGGAACACTGGCATGACGAGCGGCATCGGAGTCGGCTGTGGTAGAAGGTGGCGACGAAGACGCGAGCAGTGGCACGAGAGCGAGGGGCAGTATGGGAACGCTGGCATGACGAGCGGCATCGGAGTCGGCTGTGGTAGATGACGACGACGAACATGTGAGCAGTGGCACGAGAGCGAGGGGCACTATGGGAACGCTGGCATGACGAGCGGCATCGGAGTCGGCTGTGGTAGAAGATGACGACGAAGACGCGAGCAGTGGCACGAGAGCGAGGGGCAGTATGGGAACACTGGCATGACGAGCGGCATCGGAGTCAGCTGTTGTAGAAGATGACGACGAAGATGCTAGCCGTGGCACGAGCGCGAGGGGCAGTATGGGAACACTGGCATGACGAGCGGCATCGCAGTCAGCTGTTGTAGAAGATGACGACGAAGATGCGAGCCGTGGCACGAGCGCGAGGGGCACTATGGGAACACTGGCATGACGAGCGGCATCGGAGTCGGCTGTGGTAGAAGGTGGCGACGAAGACGCGAACAGTGGCACGAGAGCGAGGGGCAGTATGGGAACGCTGGCATGACGAGTGGCATCAGAGTCGGCTGTGGTAGATGACGACGACGAACATGCGAGCAGTGGCACGAGAGCGAGGGGCAATATGGGAACGCTGGCATGACGAGTGGCATCGGAGTCGGCTGTGGTAGAAGACGACGACGAAGATGCGAGCAGTGGCACGAGAGCGTGGGGCAGTATCGGAACGCTCGCATGACGAGCGGCATCGGAGTCGGCTGCGGTAGAAGGTGACGACGAAGACGCGAGCAGTGGCACGAGAGCGAGGGGCAGTATGGGAACGCTGGCATGACGAGCGGCATCGGACTCGGCTGTGGTAGAAGGTGGCGACGAAGACGCGAGCAGTGGCGCGAGCGCGAGGGGCACTATGGGAACACTGGCATGACGAGCGGCATCGGAGTCGGCTGTGGTAGAAGGTGGCGACGAAGACGCGAACAGTGGCACGAGAGCGAGGGGCAGTATGGGAACGCTGGCATGACGAGTGGCATCAGAGTCGGCTGTGGTAGATGACGACGACGAACATGCGAGCAGTGGCACGAGAGCGAGGGGCAATATGGGAACGCTGGCATGACGAGTGGCATCGGAGTCGGCTGTGGTAGAAGACGACGACGAAGATGCGAGCAGTGGCACGAGAGCGTGGGGCAGTATCGGAACGCTCGCATGACGAGTGGCATCGGAGTCGGCTGTGGTAGAAGGTGACGACGAAGACGCGAGCAGTGGCACGAGAGCGAGGGGCACTATGGGAACACTGGCATGACGAGCGGCATCGGAGTCGGCTGTGGTAGAAGGTGGCGACGAAGACGCGAGCAGTGGCACGAGAGCGAGGGGCAGTATGGGAACGCTGGCATGACGAGCGGCATCGGAGTCGGCTGTGGTAGATGACGACGACGAAGATGCGAGCCGTGGCACGAGCGCGAGGGGCACAATGGGAACACTGGCATGACGAGCGGCATCGGAGTCGGCTGTGGTAGAAGGTGGCGACGAAGACGCGAACAGTGGCACGAGAGCGAGGGGCAGTATGGGAACGCTGGCATGACGAGTGGCATCGGAGTCGGCTGCGGTAGATGACGACGACGAACATGCGAGCAGTGGCACGAGAGCGAGGGGCACTATGGGAACACTGGCATGACGAGCGGCATCGGAGTCGGCTGTGGTAGAAGACGACGACGAAGACGCGAGCAGTGGCACGAGAGCGAGGGGCACTATGGGAACGCTGGCATGACGAGCGGCATCGGAGTCGGCTGTGGTAGAAGACGACGACGAAGATGCGAGCAGTGGCATGAGCGCGAGGGGCACTATGGGAACGCTGGCATGACGAGCGGCATCGGAGTCGGCTGTGGTAGAAGATGACGACGAAGACGCGAGCAGTGGCACGAGAGCGAGGGGCAGTATGGGAACACTGGTATGACGAGCGGCATCGGAGTCAGCTGTTGTAGAAGATGACGACGAAGATGCGAGCCGTGGCACGAGCGCGAGGGGCACTATGGGAACACTGGCATGACGAGCGGCATCCGAGTCGGCTGTGGTAGAGGGTGGCGACGAAGACGCGAGCAGTGGCACGAGAGCGAGGGGCAGTATGGGAACACTGGCATGACGAGCGGCATCGAAGTCAGCTGTGGTAGAAGGTGACGGCGAAGACGCGAGCAGTGGCACGAGAGCGAGGGGCACTATGGGAACGCTGGCATGACGAGCGGCATCGGAGTCGGCTGTGGTAGATGACGACGACGAAGATGCGAGCAGTGGCACGAGAGCGAGGGGCACTATGGGAACGCTGGCATGACGAGCGGCATCGGAGTCGGCCGTGGTAGAAGACGATGGCGAAGACGCGAGCAGTGGCACGAGAGCGAGGGGCAATATGGGAACGCTGGCATGACGAGTGGCATCGGAGTCGGCTGTGGTAGAAGACGACGACGAAGTGGCGAGTAGTGGCACGAGAGCGAGGGGCACTATGGGAACACTGGCATGACGAGCGACATCGGAGTCGGCTGTGCATGGTAGAAGGTGGCGACGAAGACGCGAGCAGTGGCACGAGAGCGAGGGGCAGTATGGGAACGCTGGCATGACGAGCGGCATCGGAGTCGGCTGTGGTAGATGACGACGACGAACATGCGAGCAGTGGCACGAGAGCGAGGGGCACTATGGGAACGCTGGCATGACGAGCGGCATCGGAGTCGGCTGTGGTAGAAGACGACGACGAAGATGCGAGCAGTGGCATGAGCGCGAGGGGCACTATGGGAACGCTGGCATGACGAGCGGCATCGGAGTCGGCTGTGGTAGAAGATGACGACGAAGACGCGAGCAGTGGCACGAGAGCGAGGTGCAGTATGGGAACACTGGCATGACGAGCGGCATCGGAGTCAGCTGTTGTAGAAGATGACGACGAAGATGCGAGCCGTGGCACGAGCGCGAGGGGCAGTATGGGAACACTGGCATGACGAGCGGCATCGCAGTCAGCTGTTGTAGAAGATGACGACGAAGATGCGAGCCGTGGCACGAGCGCGAGGGGCACTATGGGAACACTGGCATGACGAGCGGCATCGGAGTCGGCTGTGGTAGAAGGTGGCGACGAAGACGCGAACAGTGGCACGAGAGCGAGGGGCAGTATGGGAACGCTGGCATGACTAGTGGCATCGGAGTCGGCTGTGGTAGATGACGACGACGAACATGCGAGCAGTGGCACGAGAGCGAGGGGCACTATGGGAACACTGGCATGACGAGCGGCATCGGAGTCGGCTGTGGTAGAAGACGACGACGAAGGCGCGAGCAGTGGCACGAGAGCGAGGGGCAGTATGGGAACACTGGCATGACGAGCGGCATCGGAGTCAGCTGTGGTAGAAGGTGACGACGAAGACGCGAGCAGTGGCACGAGAGCGAGGGACACTATGGGAACACTGGCATGACGAGCGGCATCGGCGTCAGCTGTGGTAGAAGGTGACGACGAAGACGCGAGCAGTGGCGCGAGAGCGAGGGGCACTATGGGAACGCTGGCATGACGAGCGGCATCGGAGTCAGCTGTGGTATAAGACGACGACGAAGATGCGAGCAGTGGCACGAGAGCGAGGGGCACTATGGGAACGCTGGCATGACGAGCGGCATCGGAGTCGACCGTGGTAGAAGACGACGACGAAGACGCGAGCAGTGGCACGAGAGCGAGGGGCAATATGGGAACGCTGGCATGACGAGCGGCATCGGAGTCGGCTGTGGTAGAAGACGACGACGAAGATGCGAGCAGTGGCACGAGAGCGAGGGGCAGTATGGGAACGCTCGCATGACGAGCGGCATCGGAGTCGGCTGTGGTAGAAGGTGGCGACGAAGACGCGAGCAGTGGCACGAGAGCGAGTGGCAGTATGGGAACGCTGGCATGACGACGGCATCGGAGTCGGCTGTGGTAGATGACGACGACGAACATGCGAGCAGTGGCACGAGAGCGAGGGGCACTTTGGGAACACTGGCATGACGAGCGGCATCGGAGTCGGCTGTGGTAGAAGACGATGACGAAGACGCGAGCAGTGGCACGAGAGCGAGGGGCAGTATGGGAACACTGGCATGACGAGCGGCATCCAAGTCAGCTGTGGTAGAAGGTGACGACGAAGACGCGAGCAGTGGCACGAGAACTTGGGGCACTATGGGAACGCTGGCATGACGAGCGGCATCGGAGTCGGCTGTGGTAGATGACGACGACGAAGATGCGAGCAGTGGCACGAGAGCGCGGGGCACTATGGGAACGCTGGCATGACGAGCGGCATCGGAGTCGGCCGTGGTAGAAGACGATGACGAAGACGCGAGCAGTGGCACGAGAGCGAGGGGCAATATGGCAACGCTGGCATGACGAGTGGCATCGGAGTCGGCTGTGGTAGAAGACGACGACGAAGATGCGAGCAGTGGCACGAGAGCGAGGGGCAGTATGGGAACGCTCGCATGACGAGCGGCATCGGAGTCGGCTGCGGTAGAAGGTGATGACGAAGACGCGAGCAGTGGCACGAGAGCGAGGGGCAGTATGGAACGCTGGCATGACGAGCGGCATCGAAGTCGGCTGTGGTAGAAGGTGACGACGAAGACGCGAGCAGTGGCACGAGAGCGAGGGGCACTATGGGAACACTGGCATGACGAGCGGCATCGGAGTCGGCTGTGGTAGAAGGTGGCGACGAAGACGCGAGCAGTGGCACGAGAGCGAGGGGCAGTATGGGAACGCTGGCATGACGAGCGGCATCGGAGTCGGCTGTGGTAGATGACGACGACGAACATGCGAGCAGTGGCACGAGACCGAGGGGCACTATGGGAACGCTGGCATGACGAGCGGCATCGGAGTCGGCTGTGGTAGAAGACGACGACGAAGATGCGAGCAGTTGCATGAGCGCGAGGGGCACTATGGGAACGCTGGCATGACGAGCGGCATCGGAGTCGGCTGTGGTAGAAGATGAGGACGAAGACGCCAGCAGTGGCACGAGAGCGAGGGGCAGTATGGGAACACTGGCATGAAGAGCGGCATCGGAGTCAGCTGTTGTAGAAGATGACGACGAAGATGCGAGCCGTGGCACGAGCGCGAGGGGCAGTATGGGAACACTGGCATGACGAGCGGCATCGCAGTCAGCTGTTGTAGAAGATGACGACGAAGATGCGAGCCGTGGCACGAGCGCGAGGGGCACTATGGGAACACTGGCATGACGAGCGGCATCGGAGTCGGCTGTGGTAGAAGGTGGCGACAAAGACGCGAACAGTGGCACGAGAGGGAGGGGCAGTATGGGAACGCTGGCATGACGAGTGGCATCGGAGTCGGCTGTGGTAGATGACGACGACGAACATGCGAGCAGTGGCACGAGAGCGAGGGGCACTATGGGAACACTGGCATGACGAGCGGCATCGGAGTCGGCTGTGGTAGAAGACGACGACGAACATGCGAGCAGTGGCACGAGAGCGAGGGGCACTATGGGAACACTGGCATGACGAGCGGCATCGGAGTCGGCTGTGGTAGAAGACGACGACGAAGACGCGAGCAGTGGCACGAGAGCGAGGGGCAGTATGGGAACACTGGCATGACGAGCGGCATCGGAGTCAGCTTTGGTAGAAGGTGACGACGAAGACGCGAGCAGTGGCACGAGAGCGAGGGACACTATGGGAACACTGGCATGACGAGCGGCATCGGCGTCGGCTGTGGTAGAAGGTGACGACGAAGACGCGAGCAGTGGCGCGAGAGCGAGGGGCACTATGGGAACGCTGGCATGACGAGCGGCATCGGAGTCAGCTGTGGTAGAAGACGACGACGAAGACGCGAGCAGTGGCACGAGAGCGAGGGGCAGTATGGGAACACTGGCATGACGAGCGGCATCGGAGTCAGCTGTGGTAGAAGACGACGACGAAGACGCGAGCAGTGGCACGAGAGCGAGGGGCACTATGGGAACGCTGGCATGACGAGCGGCATCGGAGTCGGCTGTGGTAGAAGACGACGACGAAGATGCGAGCAGTTGCATGAGCGCGAGGGGCACTATGGGAACGCTGGCATGACGAGTGGCATCGGAGTCGGCTGTGGTAGAAGGTGACGACGAAGACGCGAGCAGTGGCACGAGAGCGAGGGACACTATGGGAACACTGGCATGACGAGCGGCATCGGCGTCGGCTGTGGTAGAAGGTGACGACGAAGACGCGAGCAGTGGCGCGAGAGCGAGGGGCACTATGGGAACGCTGGCATGACGAGCGGCATCGGAGTCAGCTGTGGTAGAAGACGACGACGAAGATGCGAGCAGTGGCACGAGAGCGAGGGACAGTATGGGAACACTGGCATGACGAGCGGCATCGGAGTCAGCTGTGGTAGAAGACGACGACGAAGACGCGAGCAGTGGCACGAGAGCGAGGGGCAGTATGGGAACGCTGGCATGACGAGCGGCATCGGAGTCGGCTGTGGTAGATGACGACGACGAACATGCGAGCAGTGGCACGAGAGCGAGGGGCACTATGGGAACGCTGGCATGACGAGCGGCATCGGAGTCGGCTGTGGTAGAAGACGACGACGAAGATGCGAGCAGTTGCATGAGCGCGAGGGGCACTATGGGAACGCTGGCATGACGAGTGGCATCGGAGTCGGCTGTGGTAGAAGATGACGACGAAGACGCGAGCAGTGGCACGAGAGCGAGGGGCAGTATGGGAACACTGGCATGACGAGCGGCATCGGAGTCAGCTGTTGCAGAAGATGACGACGAAGATGCGAGCCGTGGCACGAGCGCGAGGGGCAGTATGGGAACACTGGCATGACGAGCGGCATCGCAGTCAGCTGTTGTGGAAGATGACGACGAAGATGCGAGCCGTGGCACGAGCGCGAGGGGCACTATGGGAACACTGGCATGACGAGCGGCATCGGAGTCGGCTGTGGTAGAAGGTGGCGACGAAGACGCGAACAGTGGGACGAGAGGGAGGGGCAGTATGGGAACGCTGGCATGACGAGTGGCATCGGAGTCGGCTGTGGTATATGACGACGACGAACATGCGAGCAGTGGCACGAGAGCGAGGGGCACTATGGGAACACTGGCATGACGAGCGGCATCGGAGTCGGCTGTGGTAGAAGACGACGACGAAGACGCGAGCAGTGGCACGAGAGCGAGGGGCAGTATGGGAACACTGGCATGACGAGCGGCATCGGAGTCAGCTGTGGTAGAAGGTGACGACGAAGACGCGAGCAGTGGCACGAGAGCGAGGGACACTATGGGAACACTGGCATGACTAGCGGCATCGGCGTCGGCTGTGGTAGAAGGTGACGACGAAGACGCGAGCAGTGGCGCGAGAGCGAGGGGCACTATGGGAACGCTGGCATGACGAGCGGCATCCGAGTCAGCTGTGGTAGAAGACGACGACGAAGATGCGAGCAGTGGCACGAGAGCGAGGGGCAGTATGGGAACACTGGCATGACGAGCGGCATCGGAGTCGGCTGTGGTAGAAGACGACGACGAAGATGCGAGCAGTGGCACGAGAACGAGGGGCAGTATGGGAACGATCGCATGACGAGCGGCATCGGAGTCGGCTGTGGTAGAAGGTGGCGACGAAGACGCGAGCAGTGGCACGAGAGCGAGTGGCAGTATGGGAACGCTGGCATGACGAGCGGCATCGGAGTCGGCTGTGGCAGATGACGACGACGAACATGCGAGCAGTGGCACGAGAGCGAGGGGCACTTTGGGAACACTGGCATGACGAGCGGCATCGGAGTCGGCTGTGGTAGAAGAAGACGACGAAGACGCGAGCAGTGGCACGAGAGCGAGGGGCAGTATGGGAACACTGGCATGACGAGCGGCATCGAAGTCGGCTGTGGTAGATGACGACGACGAAGATGCGAGCAGTGGCACGAGAGCGCGGGGCACTATGGGAACTCTGGCATGACGAGCGGCATCGGAGTCGGCCGTGGTAGAAGACGATGACGAAGACGCGAGCAGTGGCACGAGAGCGAGGGGCAATATGGGAACGCTGGCATGACGAGTGGCATCGGAGTCGGCTGTGGTAGAAGACGACGACGAAGATGCGAGCAGTGGCACGAGAGCGAGGGGCACTATGGGAACGCTGGCATGACGAGCGGCATCGGAGTCGGCCGTGGTAGAAGACGATGACGAAGACGCGAGCAGTGGCACGAGAGCGAGGGGCAATATGGGAACGCTGGCATGACGAGTGGCATCGGAGTCGGCTGTGGTAGAAGACGACGACGAAGATGCGAGTAGTGGCACGAGAGCGAGGGGCACTATGGGAACACTGGCATGACGAGCGGCATCGGAGTCGGCTGTGGTAGAAGGTGGCGACGAAGACGCGAGCAGTGGCACGAGAGCGAGGGGCAGTATGGGAACGCTGGCATGATGAGCGGCATCGGAGTCGGCTGTGGTAGATGACGACGACGAAGATGCGAGTAGTGGCACGAGAGCGAGGGGCACTATGGGAACACTGGCATGACGAGCGACATCGGAGTCGGCTGTGCATGGTAGAAGGTGGCGACGAAGACGCGAGCAGTGGCACGAGAGCGAGGGGCAGTATGGGAACGCTGGCATGACGAGCGGCATCGGAGTCGGCTGTGGTAGATGACGACGACGAACATGCGAGCAGTGGCACGAGAGCGAGGGGCACTATGGGAACGCTGGCATGACGAGCGGCATTGGAGTCGGCTGTGGTAGAAGACGACGACGAAGATGCGAGCAGTGGCATGAGCGCGAGGGGCACTATGGGAACGCTGGCATGACGAGCGGCATCGCAGTCAGCTGTGGTAGAAGATGACGACGAAGACGCGAGCAGTGGCACGAGAGCGAGGGGCAGTATGGGAACACTGGCATAACGAGCGGCATCGGAGTCAGCTGTTGTAGAAGATGACGACGAAGATGCGAGCCGTGGCACGAGCGCGAGGGGCAGTATGGGAACACTGGCATGACGAGCGGCATCGCAGTCAGCTGTTGTAGAAGATGACGACGAAGATGCGAGCAGTGGCACGAGAACGAGGGGCAGTATGGGAACGATCGCATGACGAGCGGCATCGGAGTCGGCTGTGGTAGAAGGTGGCGACGAAGACGCGAGCAGTGGCACGAGAGCGAGTGGCAGTATGGGAACGCTGGTATGACGAGCGGCATCGGAGTCGGCTGTGGTAGATGACGACGACGAACATGCGAGCAGTGGCACGAGCGCGAGGGGCAGTATGGGAACACTGGCATGACAAGCGGCATCGCAGTCAGCTGTTGTAGAAGATGACGACGAAGATGCGAGCAGTGGCACGAGAACGAGGGGCAGTATGGGAACGATCGCATGACGAGCGGCATCGGAGTCGGCTGTGGTAGAAGGTGGCGACGAAGACGCGAGCAGTGGCACGAGAGCGAGTGGCAGTATGGGAACGCTGGCATGACGAGCGGCATCGGAGTCGGCTGTGGTAGATGACGACGACGAACATGCGAGCAGTGGCACTAGAGCGAGGGGCACTTTGGGAACACTGGCATGACGAGCGGCATCGGAGTCGGCTGTGGTAGAAGACGACGACGAAGACGCGAGCAGTGGTACGAGAGCGAGGGGCAGTATGGGAACACTGGCATGACGAGCGGCATCGAAGTCGGCTGTGGTAGATGACGACGACGAAGATGCGAGCAGTGGCACGAGAGCGCGGGGCACTATGGGAACGCTGGCATGACGAGCGGCATCGGAGTCGGCCGTGGTAGAAGACGATGACGAAGACGCGAGCAGTGGCACGAGAGCGAGGGGCAATATGGGAACGCTGGCATGTCGAGTGGCATCGGAGTCGGCTGTGGTAGAAGACGACGACGAAGATGCGAGCAGTGGCACGAGAGCGAGGGGCACTATGGGAACGCTGGCATGACGAGCGGCATCGGAGTCGGCCGTGGTAGAAGACGATGACGAAGACGCGAGCAGTGGCACGAGAGCGAGGGGCAATATGGGAACGCTGGCATGACGAGTGGCATCGGAGTCGGCTGTGGTAGAAGACGACGACGAAGATGCGAGTAGTGGCACGAGAGCGAGGGGCACTATGGGAACACTGGCATGACGAGCGGCATCGGAGTCGGCTGTGGTAGAAGGTGGCGACGAAGACTCGAGCAGTGGCACGAGAGCGAGGGGCAGTATGGGAACGCTGGCATGACGAGCGGCATCGGAGTCGGCTGTGGTAGATGACGACGACGAAGATGCGAGTAGTGGCACGAGAGCGAGGGGCACTATGGGAACACTGGCATGACGAGCGACATCGGAGTCGGCTGTGCATGGTAGAAGGTGGCGACGAAGACGCGAGCAGTGGCACGAGAGCGAGGGGCAGTATGGGAACGCTGGCATGACGAGCGGCATCGGAGTCGGCTGTGGTAGGTGACGACGACGAACATGCGAGCAGTGGCACGAGAGCGAGGGGCACTATGGGAACGCTGGCATGACGAGCGGCATCGGAGTCGGCTGTGGTAGAAGACGACGACGAAGATGCGAGCAGTGGCATGAGCGCGAGGGGCACTATGGGAACGCTGGCATGACGAGCGGCATCGGAGTCGGCCGTGGTAGAAGACGATGACGAAGACGCGAGCAGTGGCACGAGAGCGAGGGGCAATATGGGAACGCTGGCATGACGAGTGGCATCGGAGTCGGCTGTGGTAGAAGACGACGACGAAGATGCGAGTAGTGGCACGAGAGCGAGGGGCACTATGGGAACACTGGCATGACGAGCGGCATCGGAGTCGGCTGTGGTAGAAGGTGGCGACGAAGACGCGAGCAGTGGCACGAGAGCGAGGGGCAGTATGGGAACGCTGGCATGATGAGCGGCATCGGAGTCGGCTGTGGTAGATGACGACGACGAAGATGCGAGTAGTGGCACGAGAGCGAGGGGCACTATGGGAACACTGGCATGACGAGCGACATCGGAGTCGGCTGTGCATGGTAGAAGGTGGCGACGAAGACGCGAGCAGTGGCACGAGAGCGAGGGGCAGTATGGGAACGCTGGCATGACGAGCGGCATCGGAGTCGGCTGTGGTAGATGACGACGACGAACATGCGAGCAGTGGCACGAGAGCGAGGGGCACTATGGGAACGCTGGCATGACGAGCGGCATTGGAGTCGGCTGTGGTAGAAGACGACGACGAAGATGCGAGCAGTGGCATGAGCGCGAGGGGCACTATGGGAACGCTGGCATGACGAGCGGCATCGCAGTCAGCTGTGGTAGAAGATGACGACGAAGACGCGAGCAGTGGCACGAGAGCGAGGGGCAGTATGGGAACACTGGCATAACGAGCGGCATCGGAGTCAGCTGTTGTAGAAGATGACGACGAAGATGCGAGCCGTGGCACGAGCGCGAGGGGCAGTATGGGAACACTGGCATGACGAGCGGCATCGCAGTCAGCTGTTGTAGAAGATGACGACGAAGATGCGAGCAGTGGCACGAGAACGAGGGGCAGTATGGGAACGATCGCATGACGAGCGGCATCGGAGTCGGCTGTGGTAGAAGGTGGCGACGAAGACGCGAGCAGTGGCACGAGAGCGAGTGGCAGTATGGGAACGCTGGCATGACGAGCGGCATCGGAGTCGGCTGTGGTAGATGACGACGACGAACATGCGAGCAGTGGCACGAGCGCGAGGGGCAGTATGGGAACACTGGCATGACGAGCGGCATCGCAGTCAGCTGTTGTAGAAGATGACGACGAAGATGCGAGCAGTGGCACGAGAACGAGGGGCAGTATGGGAACGATCGCATGACGAGCGGCATCGGAGTCGGCTGTGGTAGAAGGTGGCGACGAAGACGCGAGCAGTGGCACGAGAGCGAGTGGCAGTATGGGAACGCTGGCATGACGAGCGGCATCGGAGTCGGCTGTGGTAGATGACGACGACGAACATGCGAGCAGTGGCACTAGAGCGAGGGGCACTTTGGGAACACTGGCATGACGAGCGGCATCGGAGTCGGCTGTGGTAGAAGACGACGACGAAGACGCGAGCAGTGGTACGAGAGCGAGGGGCAGTATGGGAACACTGGCATGACGAGCGGCATCGAAGTCGGCTGTGGTAGATGACGACGACGAAGATGCGAGCAGTGGCACGAGAGCGCGGGGCACTATGGGAACGCTGGCATGACGAGCGGCATCGGAGTCGGCCGTGGTAGAAGACGATGACGAAGACGCGAGCAGTGGCACGAGAGCGAGGGGCAATATGGGAACGCTGGCATGACGAGTGGCATCGGAGTCGGCTGTGGTAGAAGACGACGACGAAGATGCGAGCAGTGGCACGAGAGCGAGGGGCACTATGGGAACACTGGCATGACGAGCGGCATCGGAGTCGGCTGTGGTAGAAGGTGGCGACGAAGACTCGAGCAGTGGCACGAGAGCGAGGGGCAGTATGGGAACGCTGGCATGACGAGCGGCATCGGAGTCGGCTGTGGTAGATGACGACGACGAAGATGCGAGTAGTGGCACGAGAGTGAGGGGCACTATGGGAACACTGGCATGACGAGCGACATCGGAGTCGGCTGTGCATGGTAGAAGGTGGCGACGAAGACGCGAGCAGTGGCACGAGAGCGAGGGGCAGTATGGGAACGCTGGCATGACGAGCGGCATCGGAGTCGGCTGTGGTAGGTGACGACGACGAACATGCGAGCAGTGGCACGAGAGCGAGGGGCACTATGGGAACGCTGGCATGACGAGCGGCATCGGAGTCGGCTGTGGTAGAAGACGACGACGAAGATGCGAGCAGTGGCATGAGCGCGAGGGGCACTATGGGAACGCTGGCATGACGAGCGGCATCGGAGTCGGCTGTGGTAGAAGATGACGACGAAGACGCGAGCAGTGGCACGAGAACGAGGGGCAGTATGGGAACGATCGCATGACGAGCGGCATCGGAGTCGGCTGTGGTAGAAGGTGGCGACGAAGACGCGAGCAGTGGCACGAGAGCGAGTGGCAGTATGGGAACGCTGGCATGACGAGCGGCATCGGAGTCGGCTGTGGTAGATGACGACGACGAACATGCGAGCAGTGGCACTAGAGCGAGGGGCACTTCGGGAACACTGGCATGACGAGCGGCATCGGAGTCGGCTGTGGTAGAAGACGACGACGAAGACGCGAGCAGTGGCACGAGAGCGAGGGGCAGTATGGGAACACTGGCATGACGAGCGGCATCGCAGTCAGCTGTGGTAGAAGATGACGACGAAGACGCGAGCAGTGGCACGAGAGCGAGGGGCAGTATGGGAACACTGGCATGACGAGCGGCATCGGAGTCAGCTGTTGTAGAAGATGACGACGAAGATGCGAGCCGTGGCACGAGCGCGAGGGGCAGTATGGGAACACTGGCATGACGAGCGGCATCGCAGTCAGCTGTTGTAGAAGATGACGACGAAGATGCGAGCAGTGGCACGAGAACGAGGGGCAGTATGGGAACGATCGCATGACGAGCGGCATCGGAGTCGGCTGTGGTAGAAGGTGGCGACGAAGACGCGAGCAGTGGCACGAGAGCGAGTGGCAGTATGGGAACGCTGGCATGACGAGCGGCATCGGAGTCGGCTGTGGTAGATGACGACGACGAACATGCGAGCAGTGGCACGAGCGCGAGGGGCAGTATGGGAACACTGGCATGACGAGCGGCATCGCAGTCAGCTGTTGTAGAAGATGACGACGAAGATGCGAGCAGTGGCACGAGAACGAGAGGCAGTATGGGAACGATCGCATGACGAGCGGCATCGGAGTCGGCTGTGGTAGAAGGTGGCGACGAAGACGCGAGCAGTGGCACGAGAGCGAGTGGCAGGATGGGAACGCTGGCATGACGAGCGGCATCGGAGTCGGCTGTGGTAGATGACGACGACGAACATGCGAGCAGTGGCACGAGCGCGAGGGGCAGTATGGGAACACTGGCATGACGAGCGGCATCGCAGTCAGCTGTTGTAGAAGATGACGACGAAGATGCGAGCAGTGGCACGAGAACGAGGGGCAGTATGGGAACGATCGCATGGCGAGCGGCATCGGAGTCGGCTGTGGTAGAAGGTGGCGACGAAGACGCGAGCAGTGGCACGAGAGCGAGTGGCAGTATGGGAACGCTGGCATGACGAGCGGCATCGGAGTCGGCTGTGGTAGATGACGACGACGAACATGCGAGCAGTGGCACTAGAGCGAGGGGCACTTTGGGAACACTGGCATGACGAGCGGCATCGGAGTCGGCTGTGGTAGAAGACGACGACGAAGACGCGAGCAGTGGTACGAGAGCGAGGGGCAGTATGGGAACACTGGCATGACGAGCGGCATCGAAGTCGGCTGTGGTAGATGACGACGACGAAGATGCGAGCAGTGGCACGAGAGCGCGGGGCACTATGGGAACGCTGGCATGACGAGCGGCATCGGAGTCGGCCGTGGTAGAAGACGATGACGAAGACGCGAGCAGTGGCACGAGAGCGAGGGGCAATATGGGAACGCTGGCATGTCGAGTGGCATCGGAGTCGGCTGTGGTAGAAGACGACGACGAAGATGCGAGCAGTGGCACGAGAGCGAGGGGCACTATGGGAACGCTGGCATGACGAGCGGCATCGGAGTCGGCCGTGGTAGAAGACGATGACGAAGACGCGAGCAGTGGCACGAGAGCGAGGGGCAATATGGGAACGCTGGCATGACGAGTGGCATCGGAGTCGGCTGTGGTAGAAGACGACGACGAAGATGCGAGTAGTGGCACGAGAGCGAGGGGCACTATGGGAACACTGGCATGACGAGCGGCATCGGAGTCGGCTGTGGTAGAAGGTGGCGACGAAGACTCGAGCAGTGGCACGAGAGCGAGGGGCAGTATGGGAACGCTGGCATGACGAGCGGCATCGGAGTCGGCTGTGGTAGATGACGACGACGAAGATGCGAGTAGTGGCACGAGAGCGAGGGGCACTATGGGAACACTGGCATGACGAGCGACATCGGAGTCGGCTGTGCATGGTAGAAGGTGGCGACGAAGACGCGAGCAGTGGCACGAGAGCGAGGGGCAGTATGGGAACGCTGGCATGACGAGCGGCATCGGAGTCGGCTGTGGTAGGTGACGACGACGAACATGCGAGCAGTGGCACGAGAGCGAGGGGCACTATGGGAACGCTGGCATGACGAGCGGCATCGGAGTCGGCTGTGGTAGAAGACGACGACGAAGATGCGAGCAGTGGCATGAGCGCGAGGGGCACTATGGGAACGCTGGCATGACGAGCGGCATCGGAGTCGGCCGTGGTAGAAGACGATGACGAAGACGCGAGCAGTGGCACGAGAGCGAGGGGCAATATGGGAACGCTGGCATGACGAGTGGCATCGGAGTCGGCTGTGGTAGAAGACGACGACGAAGATGCGAGTAGTGGCACGAGAGCGAGGGGCACTATGGGAACACTGGCATGACGAGCGGCATCGGAGTCGGCTGTGGTAGAAGGTGGCGACGAAGACGCGAGCAGTGGCACGAGAGCGAGGGGCAGTATGGGAACGCTGGCATGATGAGCGGCATCGGAGTCGGCTGTGGTAGATGACGACGACGAAGATGCGAGTAGTGGCACGAGAGCGAGGGGCACTATGGGAACACTGGCATGACGAGCGACATCGGAGTCGGCTGTGCATGGTAGAAGGTGGCGACGAAGACGCGAGCAGTGGCACGAGAGCGAGGGGCAGTATGGGAACGCTGGCATGACGAGCGGCATCGGAGTCGGCTGTGGTAGATGACGACGACGAACATGCGAGCAGTGGCACGAGAGCGAGGGGCACTATGGGAACGCTGGCATGACGAGCGGCATTGGAGTCGGCTGTGGTAGAAGACGACGACGAAGATGCGAGCAGTGGCATGAGCGCGAGGGGCACTATGGGAACGCTGGCATGACGAGCGGCATCGCAGTCAGCTGTGGTAGAAGATGACGACGAAGACGCGAGCAGTGGCACGAGAGCGAGGGGCAGTATGGGAACACTGGCATAACGAGCGGCATCGGAGTCAGCTGTTGTAGAAGATGACGACGAAGATGCGAGCCGTGGCACGAGCGCGAGGGGCAGTATGGGAACACTGGCATGACGAGCGGCATCGCAGTCAGCTGTTGTAGAAGATGACGACGAAGATGCGAGCAGTGGCACGAGAACGAGGGGCAGTATGGGAACGATCGCATGACGAGCGGCATCGGAGTCGGCTGTGGTAGAAGGTGGCGACGAAGACGCGAGCAGTGGCACGAGAGCGAGTGGCAGTATGGGAACGCTGGCATGACGAGCGGCATCGGAGTCGGCTGTGGTAGATGACGACGACGAACATGCGAGCAGTGGCACGAGCGCGAGGGGCAGTATGGGAACACTGGCATGACGAGCGGCATCGCAGTCAGCTGTTGTAGAAGATGACGACGAAGATGCGAGCAGTGGCACGAGAACGAGGGGCAGTATGGGAACGATCGCATGACGAGCGGCATCGGAGTCGGCTGTGGTAGAAGGTGGCGACGAAGACGCGAGCAGTGGCACGAGAGCGAGTGGCAGTATGGGAACGCTGGCATGACGAGCGGCATCGGTGTCGGCTGTGGTAGATGACGACGACGAACATGCGAGCAGTGGCACTAGAGCGAGGGGCACTTTGGGAACACTGGCATGACGAGCGGCATCGGAGTCGGCTGTGGTAGAAGACGACGACGAAGACGCGAGCAGTGGTACGAGAGCGAGGGGCAGTATGGGAACACTGGCATGACGAGCGGCATCGAAGTCGGCTGTGGTAGATGACGACGACGAAGATGCGAGCAGTGGCACGAGAGCGCGGGGCAATATGGGAACGCTGGCATGACGAGTGGCATCGGAGTCGGCTGTGGTAGAAGACGACGACGAAGATGCGAGTAGTGGCACGAGAGCGAGGGGCACTATGGGAACACTGGCATGACGAGCGGCATCGGAGTCGGCTGTGGTAGAAGGTGGCGACGAAGACGCGAGCAGTGGCACGAGAGCGAGGGGCAGTATGGGAACGCTGGCATGATGAGCGGCATCGGAGTCGGCTGTGGTAGATGACGACGACGAAGATGCGAGTAGTGGCACGAGAGCGAGGGGCACTATGGGAACACTGGCATGACGAGCGACATCGGAGTCGGCTGTGCATGGTAGAAGGTGGCGACGAAGACGCGAGCAGTGGCACGAGAGCGAGGGGCAGTATGGGAACGCTGGCATGACGAGCGGCATCGGAGTCGGCTGTGGTAGATGACGACGACGAACATGCGAGCAGTGGCACGAGAGCGAGGGGCACTATGGGAACGCTGGCATGACGAGCGGCATTGGAGTCAGCTGTGGTAGAAGATGACGACGAAGACGCGAGCAGTGGCACGAGAGCGAGGGGCAGTATGGGAACACTGGCATAACGAGCGGCATCGGAGTCAGCTGTTGTAGAAGATGACGACGAAGATGCGAGCCGTGGCACGAGCGCGAGGGGCAGTATGGGAACACTGGCATGACGAGCGGCATCGCAGTCAGCTGTTGTAGAAGATGACGACGAAGATGCGAGCAGTGGCACGAGAACGAGGGGCAGTATGGGAACGATCGCATGACGAGCGGCATCGGAGTCGGCTGTGGTAGAAGGTGGCGACGAAGACGCGAGCAGTGGCACGAGAGCGAGTGGCAGTATGGGAACGCTGGCATGACGAGCGGCATCGGAGTCGGCTGTGGTAGATGACGACGACGAACATGCGAGCAGTGGCACGAGCGCGAGGGGCAGTATGGGAACACTGGCATGACGAGCGGCATCGCAGTCAGCTGTTGTAGAAGATGACGACGAAGATGCGAGCAGTGGCACGAGAACGAGGGGCAGTATGGGAACGATCGCATGACGAGCGGCATCGGAGTCGGCTGTGGTAGAAGGTGGCGACGAAGACGCGAGCAGTGGCACGAGAGCGAGTGGCAGTATGGGAACGCTGGCATGACGAGCGGCATCGGAGTCGGCTGTGGTAGATGACGACGACGAACATGCGAGCAGTGGCACTAGAGCGAGGGGCACTTTGGGAACACTGGCATGACGAGCGGCATCGGAGTCGGCTGTGGTAGAAGACGACGACGAAGACGCGAGCAGTGGTACGAGAGCGAGGGGCAGTATGGGAACACAGGCATGACGAGCGGCATCGAAGTCGGCTGTGGTAGATGACGACGACGAAGATGCGAGCAGTGGCACGAGAGCGCGGGGCACTATGGGAACGCTGGCATGACGAGCGGCATCGGAGTCGGCCGTGGTAGAAGACGATGACGAAGACGCGAGCAGTGGCACGAGAGCGAGGGGCAATATGGGAACGCTGGCATGACGAGTGGCATCGGAGTCGGCTGTGGTAGAAGACGACGACGAAGATGCGAGCAGTGGCACGAGAGCGAGGGGCACTATGGGAACGCTGGCATGACGAGCGGCATCGGAGTCGGCCGTGGTAGAAGACGATGACGAAGACGCGAGCAGTGGCACGAGAGCGAGGGGCAATATGGGAACGCTGGCATGACGAGTGGCATCGGAGTCGGCTGTGGTAGAAGACGACGACGAAGATGCGAGTAGTGGCACGAGAGCGAGGGGCACTATGGGAACACTGGCATGACGAGCGGCATCGGAGTCGGCTGTGGTAGAAGGTGGCGACGAAGACTCGAGCAGTGGCACGAGAGCGAGGGGCAGTATGGGAACGCTGGCATGACGAGCGGCATCGGAGTCGGCTGTGGTAGATGACGACGACGAAGATGCGAGTAGTGGCACGAGAGTGAGGGGCACTATGGGAACACTGGCATGACGAGCGACATCGGAGTCGGCTGTGCATGGTAGAAGGTGGCGACGAAGACGCGAGCAGTGGCACGAGAGCGAGGGGCAGTATGGGAACGCTGGCATGACGAGCGGCATCGGAGTCGGCTGTGGTAGGTGACGACGACGAACATGCGAGCAGTGGCACGAGAGCGAGGGGCACTATGGGAACGCTGGCATGACGAGCGGCATCGGAGTCGGCTGTGGTAGAAGACGACGACGAAGATGCGAGCAGTGGCATGAGCGCGAGGGGCACTATGGGAACGCTGGCATGACGAGCGGCATCGGAGTCGGCTGTGGTAGAAGATGACGACGAAGACGCGAGCAGTGGCACGAGAACGAGGGGCAGTATGGGAACGATCGCATGACGAGCGGCATCGGAGTCGGCTGTGGTAGAAGGTGGCGACGAAGACGCGAGCAGTGGCACGAGAGCGAGTGGCAGTATGGGAACGCTGGCATGACGAGCGGCATCGGAGTCGGCTGTGGTAGATGACGACGACGAACATGCGAGCAGTGGCACTAGAGCGAGGGGCACTTCGGGAACACTGGCATGACGAGCGGCATCGGAGTCGGCTGTGGTAGAAGACGACGACGAAGACGCGAGCAGTGGCACGAGAGCGAGGGGCAGTATGGGAACACTGGCATGACGAGCGGCATCGCAGTCAGCTGTGGTAGAAGATGACGACGAAGACGCGAGCAGTGGCACGAGAGCGAGGGGCAGTATGGGAACACTGGCATGACGAGCGGCATCGGAGTCAGCTGTTGTAGAAGATGACGACGAAGATGCGAGCCGTGGCACGAGCGCGAGGGGCAGTATGGGAACACTGGCATGACGAGCGGCATCGCAGTCAGCTGTTGTAGAAGATGACGACGAAGATGCGAGCAGTGGCACGAGAACGAGGGGCAGTATGGGAACGATCGCATGACGAGCGGCATCGGAGTCGGCTGTGGTAGAAGGTGGCGACGAAGACGCGAGCAGTGGCACGAGAGCGAGTGGCAGTATGGGAACGCTGGCATGACGAGCGGCATCGGAGTCGGCTGTGGTAGATGACGACGACGAACATGCGAGCAGTGGCACGAGCGCGAGGGGCAGTATGGGAACACTGGCATGACGAGCGGCATCGCAGTCAGCTGTTGTAGAAGATGACGACGAAGATGCGAGCAGTGGCACGAGAACGAGGGGCAGTATGGGAACGATCGCATGACGAGCGGCATCGGAGTCGGCTGTGGTAGAAGGTGGCGACGAAGACGCGAGCAGTGGCACGAGAGCGAGTGGCAGGATGGGAACGCTGGCATGACGAGCGGCATCGGAGTCGGCTGTGGTAGATGACGACGACGAACATGCGAGCAGTGGCACGAGCGCGAGGGGCAGTATGGGAACACTGGCATGACGAGCGGCATCGCAGTCAGCTGTTGTAGAAGATGACGACGAAGATGCGAGCAGTGGCACGAGAACGAGGGGCAGTATGGGAACGATCGCATGACGAGCGGCATCGGAGTCGGCTGTGGTAGAAGGTGGCGACGAAGACGCGAGCAGTGGCACGAGAGCGAGTGGCAGTATGGGAACGCTGGCATGACGAGCGGCATCGGAGTCGGCTGTGGTAGATGACGACGACGAACATGCGAGCAGTGGCACTAGAGCGAGGGGCACTTTGGGAACACTGGCATGACGAGCGGCATCGGAGTCGGCTGTGGTAGAAGACGACGACGAAGACGCGAGCAGTGGTACGAGAGCGAGGGGCAGTATGGGAACACTGGCATGACGAGCGGCATCGAAGTCGGCTGTGGTAGATGACGACGACGAAGATGCGAGCAGTGGCACGAGAGCGCGGGGCACTATGGGAACGCTGGCATGACGAGCGGCATCGGAGTCGGCCGTGGTAGAAGACGATGACGAAGACGCGAGCAGTGGCACGAGAGCGAGGGGCAATATGGGAACGCTGGCATGTCGAGTGGCATCGGAGTCGGCTGTGGTAGAAGACGACGACGAAGATGCGAGCAGTGGCACGAGAGCGAGGGGCACTATGGGAACGCTGGCATGACGAGCGGCATCGGAGTCGGCCGTGGTAGAAGACGATGACGAAGACGCGAGCAGTGGCACGAGAGCGAGGGGCAATATGGGAACGCTGGCATGACGAGTGGCATCGGAGTCGGCTGTGGTAGAAGACGACGACGAAGATGCGAGTAGTGGCACGAGAGCGAGGGGCACTATGGGAACACTGGCATGACGAGCGGCATCGGAGTCGGCTGTGGTAGAAGGTGGCGACGAAGACTCGAGCAGTGGCACGAGAGCGAGGGGCAGTATGGGAACGCTGGCATGACGAGCGGCATCGGAGTCGGCTGTGGTAGAAGACGACGACGAAGATGCGAGCAGTTGCATGAGCGCGAGGGGCACTATGGGAACGCTGGCATGACGAGTGGCATCGGAGTCGGCTGTGGTAGAAGGTGACGACGAAGACGCGAGCAGTGGCACGAGAGCGAGGGACACTATGGGAACACTGGCATGACGAGCGGCATCGGCGTCGGCTGTGGTAGGTGACGACGACGAACATGCGAGCAGTGGCACGAGAGCGAGGGGCACTATGGGAACGCTGGCATGACGAGCGGCATCGGAGTCGGCTGTGGTAGAAGACGACGACGAAGATGCGAGCAGTGGCATGAGCGCGAGGGGCACTATGGGAACGCTGGCATGACGAGCGGCATCGGAGTCGGCCGTGGTAGAAGACGACGACGAAGACGCGAGCAGTGGCACGAGAGCGAGGGGCACTATGGGAACGCTGGCATGACGAGCGGCATCGGAGTCGGCTGTGGTAGAAGGTGGCGACGAAGACGCGAGCAGTGGCACGAGAGCGAGGGGCAGTATGGGAACGCTGGCATGATGAGCGGCATCGGAGTCGGCTGTGGTAGATGACGACGACGAAGATGCGAGTAGTGGCACGAGAGCGAGGGGCACTATGGGAACACTGGCATGACGAGCGACATCGGAGTCGGCTGTGCATGGTAGAAGGTGGCGACGAAGACGCGAGCAGTGGCACGAGAGCGAGGGGCAGTATGGGAACGCTGGCATGACGAGCGGCATCGGAGTCGGCTGTGGTAGATGACGACGACGAACATGCGAGCAGTGGCACGAGAGCGAGGGGCACTATGGGAACGCTGGCATGACGAGCGGCATTGGAGTCGGCTGTGGTAGAAGACGACGACGAAGATGCGAGCAGTGGCATGAGCGCGAGGGGCACTATGGGAACGCTGGCATGACGAGCGGCATCGCAGTCAGCTGTGGTAGAAGATGACGACGAAGACGCGAGCAGTGGCACGAGAGCGAGGGGCAGTATGGGAACACTGGCATAACGAGCGGCATCGGAGTCAGCTGTTGTAGAAGATGACGACGAAGATGCGAGCCGTGGCACGAGCGCGAGGGGCAGTATGGGAACACTGGCATGACGAGCGGCATCGCAGTCAGCTGTTGTAGAAGATGACGACGAAGATGCGAGCAGTGGCACGAGAACGAGGGGCAGTATGGGAACGATCGCATGACGAGCGGCATCGGAGTCGGCTGTGGTAGAAGGTGGCGACGAAGACGCGAGCAGTGGCACGAGAGCGAGTGGCAGTATGGGAACGCTGGCATGACGAGCGGCATCGGAGTCGGCTGTGGTAGATGACGACGACGAACATGCGAGCAGTGGCACGAGCGCGAGGGGCAGTATGGGAACACTGGCATGACGAGCGGCATCGCAGTCAGCTGTTGTAGAAGATGACGACGAAGATGCGAGCAGTGGCACGAGAACGAGGGGCAGTATGGGAACGATCGCATGACGAGCGGCATCGGAGTCGGCTGTGGTAGAAGGTGGCGACGAAGACGCGAGCAGTGGCACGAGAGCGAGTGGCAGTATGGGAACGCTGGCATGACGAGCGGCATCGGAGTCGGCTGTGGTAGATGACGACGACGAACATGCGAGCAGTGGCACTAGAGCGAGGGGCACTTTGGGAACACTGGCATGACGAGCGGCATCGGAGTCGGCTGTGGTAGAAGACGACGACGAAGACGCGAGCAGTGGTACGAGAGCGAGGGGCAGTATGGGAACACTGGCATGACGAGCGGCATCGAAGTCGGCTGTGGTAGATGACGACGACGAAGATGCGAGCAGTGGCACGAGAGCGCGGGGCACTATGGGAACGCTGGCATGACGAGCGGCATCGGAGTCGGCCGTGGTAGAAGACGATGACGAAGACGCGAGCAGTGGCACGAGAGCGAGGGGCAATATGGGAACGCTGGCATGACGAGTGGCATCGGAGTCGGCTGTGGTAGAAGACGACGACGAAGATGCGAGCAGTGGCACGAGAGCGAGGGGCACTATGGGAACGCTGGCATGACGAGCGGCATCGGAGTCGGCCGTGGTAGAAGACGATGACGAAGACGCGAGCAGTGGCACGAGAGCGAGGGGCAATATGGGAACGCTGGCATGACGAGTGGCATCGGAGTCGGCTGTGGTAGAAGACGACGACGAAGATGCGAGTAGTGGCACGAGAGCGAGGGGCACTATGGGAACACTGGCATGACGAGCGGCATCGGAGTCGGCTGTGGTAGAAGGTGGCGACGAAGACTCGAGCAGTGGCACGAGAGCGAGGGGCAGTATGGGAACGCTGGCATGACGAGCGGCATCGGAGTCGGCTGTGGTAGGTGACGACGACGAACATGCGAGCAGTGGCACGAGAGCGAGGGGCACTATGGGAACGCTGGCATGACGAGCGGCATCGGAGTCGGCTGTGGTAGAAGACGACGACGAAGATGCGAGCAGTGGCATGAGCGCGAGGGGCACTATGGGAACGCTGGCATGACGAGCGGCATCGGAGTCGGCTGTGGTAGAAGATGACGACGAAGACGCGAGCAGTGGCACGAGAACGAGGGGCAGTATGGGAACGATCGCATGACGAGCGGCATCGGAGTCGGCTGTGGTAGAAGGTGGCGACGAAGACGCGAGCAGTGGCACGAGAGCGAGTGGCAGTATGGGAACGCTGGCATGACGAGCGGCATCGGAGTCGGCTGTGGTAGATGACGACGACGAACATGCGAGCAGTGGCACTAGAGCGAGGGGCACTTCGGGAACACTGGCATGACGAGCGGCATCGGAGTCGGCTGTGGTAGAAGACGACGACGAAGACGCGAGCAGTGGCACGAGAGCGAGGGGCAGTATGGGAACACTGGCATGACGAGCGGCATCGCAGTCAGCTGTGGTAGAAGATGACGACGAAGACGCGAGCAGTGGCACGAGAGCGAGAGGCAGTATGGGAACACTGGCATGACGAGCGGCATCGGAGTCAGCTGTTGTAGAAGATGACGACGAAGATGCGAGCCGTGGCACGAGCGCGAGGGGCAGTATGGGAACACTGGCATGACGAGCGGCATCGCAGTCAGCTGTTGTAGAAGATGACGACGAAGATGCGAGCAGTGGCACGAGAACGAGGGGCAGTATGGGAACGATCGCATGACGAGCGGCATCGGAGTCGGCTGTGGTAGAAGGTGGCGACGAAGACGCGAGCAGTGGCACGAGAGCGAGTGGCAGTATGGGAACGCTGGCATGACGAGCGGCATCGGAGTCGGCTGTGGTAGATGACGACGACGAACATGCGAGCAGTGGCACGAGCGCGAGGGGCAGTATGGGAACACTGGCATGACGAGCGGCATCGCAGTCAGCTGTTGTAGAAGATGACGACGAAGATGCGAGCAGTGGCACGAGAACGAGGGGCAGTATGGGAACGATCGCATGACGAGCGGCATCGGAGTCGGCTGTGGTAGAAGGTGGCGACGAAGACGCGAGCAGTGGCACGAGAGCGAGTGGCAGGATGGGAACGCTGGCATGACGAGCGGCATCGGAGTCGGCTGTGGTAGATGACGACGACGAACATGCGAGCAGTGGCACTAGAGCGAGGGGCACTTTGGGAACACTGGCATGACGAGCGGCATCGGAGTCGGCTGTGGTAGAAGACGACGACGAAGACGCGAGCAGTGGCACGAGAGCGAGGGGCAGTATGGGAACACTGGCATGACGAGCGGCATCGAAGTCGGCTGTGGTAGATGACGACGACGAAGATGCGAGCAGTGGCACGAGAGCGCGGGGCACTATGGGAACGCTGGCATGACGAGCGGCATCGGAGTCGGCCGTGGTAGAAGACGATGACGAAGACGCGAGCAGTGGCACGAGAGCGAGGGGCAATATGGGAACGCTGGCATGACGAGTGGCATCGGAGTCGGCTGTGGTAGAAGACGACGACGAAGATGCGAGTAGTGGCACGAGAGCGAGGGGCACTATGGGAACACTGGCATGACGAGCGGCATCGGAGTCGGCTGTGGTAGAAGGTGGCGACGAAGACGCGAGCAGTGGCACGAGAGCGAGGGGCAGTATGGGAACGCTGGCATGATGAGCGGCATCGGAGTCGGCTGTGGTAGATGACGACGACGAAGATGCGAGTAGTGGCACGAGAGCGAGGGGCACTATGGGAGCACTGGCATGACGAGCGACATCGGAGTCGGCTGTGCATGGTAGAAGGTGGCGACGAAGACGCGAGCAGTGGCACGAGAGCGAGGGGCAGTATGGGAACGCTGGCATGACGAGCGGCATCGGAGTCGGCTGTGGTAGATGACGACGACGAACATGCGAGCAGTGGCACGAGAGCGAGGGGCACTATGGGAACGCTGGCATGACGAGCGGCATTGGAGTCGGCTGTGGTAGAAGACGACGACGAAGATGCGAGCAGTGGCATGAGCGCGAGGGGCACTATGGGAACGCTGGCATGACGAGCGGCATCGCAGTCAGCTGTGGTAGAAGATGACGACGAAGACGCGAGCAGTGGCACGAGAGCGAGGGGCAGTATGGGAACACTGGCATAACGAGCGGCATCGGAGTCAGCTGTTGTAGAAGATGACGACGAAGATGCGAGCCGTGGCACGAGCGCGAGGGGCAGTATGGGAACACTGGCATGACGAGCGGCATCGCAGTCAGCTGTTGTAGAAGATGACGACGAAGATGCGAGCAGTGGCACGAGAACGAGGGGCAGTATGGGAACGATCGCATGACGAGCGGCATCGGAGTGGGCTGTGGTAGAAGGTGGCGACGAAGACGCGAGCAGTGGCACGAGAGCGAGTGGCAGTATGGGAACGCTGGCATGACGAGCGGCATCGGAGTCGGCTGTGGTAGATGACGACGACGAACATGCGAGCAGTGGCACGAGCGCGAGGGGCAGTATGGGAACACTGGCATGACGAGCGGCATCGCAGTCAGCTGTTGTAGAAGATGACGACGAAGATGCGAGCAGTGACACGAGAACGAGGGGCAGTATGGGAACGATCGCATGACGAGCGGCATCGGAGTCGGCTGTGGTAGAAGGTGGCGACGAAGACGCGAGCAGTGGCACGAGAGCGAGTGGCAGTATGGGAACGCTGGCATGACGAGCGGCATCGGAGTCGGCTGTGGTAGATGACGACGACGAACATGCGAGCAGTGGCACTAGAGCGAGGGGCACTTTGGGAACACTGGCATGACGAGCGGCATCGGAGTCGGCTGTGGTAGAAGACGACGACGAAGACGCGAGCAGTGGTACGAGAGCGAGGGGCAGTATGGGAACACTGGCATGACGAGCGGCATCGAAGTCGGCTGTGGTAGATGACGACGACGAAGATGCGAGCAGTGGCACGAGAGCGCGGGGCACTATTGGAACGCTGGCATGACGAGCGGCATCGGAGTCGGCCGTGGTAGAAGACGATGACGAAGACGCGAGCAGTGGCACGAGAGCGAGGGGCAATATGGGAACGCTGGCATGACGAGTGGCATCGGAGTCGGCTGTGGTAGAAGACGACGACGAAGATGCGAGCAGTGGCACGAGAGCGAGGTGCACTATGGGAACGCTGGCATGACGAGCGGCATCGGAGTCGGCCGTGGTAGAAGACGATGACGAAGACGCGAGCAGTGGCACGAGAGCGAGGGGCAATATGGGAACGCTGGCATGACGAGTGGCATCGGAGTCGGCTGTGGTAGAAGACGACGACGAAGATGCGAGTAGTGGCACGAGAGCGAGGGGCACTATGGGAACACTGGCATGACGAGCGGCATCGGAGTCGGCTGTGGTAGAAGGTGGCGACGAAGACTCGAGCAGTGGCACGAGAGCGAGGGGCAGTATGGGAACGCTGGCATGACGAGCGGCATCGGAGTCGGCTGTGGTAGATGACGACGACGAAGATGCGAGTAGTGGCACGAGAGCGAGGGGCACTATGGGAACACTGGCATGACGAGCGACATCGGAGTCGGCTGTGCATGGTAGAAGGTGGCGACGAAGACGCGAGCAGTGGCACGAGAGCGAGGGGCAGTATGGGAACGCTGGCATGACGAGCGGCATCGGAGTCGGCTGTGGTAGGTGACGACGACGAACATGCGAGCAGTGGCACGAGAGCGAGGGGCACTATGGGAACGCTGGCATGACGAGCGGCATCGGAGTCGGCTGTGGTAGAAGACGACGACGAAGATGCGAGCAGTGGCATGAGCGCGAGGGGCACTATGGGAACGCTGGCATGACGAGCGGCATCGGAGTCGGCTGTGGTAGAAGATGACGACGAAGACGCGAGCAGTGGCACGAGAACGAGGGGCAGTATGGGAACGATCGCATGACGAGCGGCATCGGAGTCGGCTGTGGTAGAAGGTGGCGACGAAGACGCGAGCAGTGGCACGAGAGCGAGTGGCAGTATGGGAACGCTGGCATGACGAGCGGCATCGGAGTCGGCTGTGGTAGATGACGACGACGAACATGCGAGCAGTGGCACTAGAGCGAGGGGCACTTTGGGAACACTGGCATGACGAGCGGCATCGGAGTCGGCTGTGGTAGAAGACGACGACGAAGACGCGAGCAGTGGCACGAGAGCGAGGGGCAGTATGGGAACACTGGCATGACGAGCGGCATCGCAGTCAGCTGTGGTAGAAGATGACGACGAAGACGCGAGCAGTGGCACGAGAGCGAGGGGCAGTATGGGAACACTGGCATGACGAGCGGCATCGGAGTCAGCTGTTGTAGAAGATGACGACGAAGATGCGAGCCGTGGCACGAGCGCGAGGGGCAGTATGGGAACACTGGCATGACGAGCGGCATCGCAGTCAGCTGTTGTAGAAGATGACGACGAAGATGCGAGCAGTGGCACGAGAACGAGGGGCAGTATGGGAACGATCGCATGACGAGCGGCATCGGAGTCGGCTGTGGTAGAAGGTGGCGACGAAGACGCGAGCAGTGGCACGAGAGCGAGTGGCAGTATGGGAACGCTGGCATGACGAGCGGCATCGGAGTCGGCTGTGGTAGATGACGACGACGAACATGCGAGCAGTGGAACGAGCGCGAGGGGCAGTATGGGAACACTGGCATGACGAGCGGCATCGCAGTCAGCTGTTGTAGAAGATGACGACGAAGATGCGAGCAGTGGCACGAGAACGAGGGGCAGTATGGGAACGATCGCATGACGAGCGGCATCGGAGTCGGCTGTGGTAGAAGGTGGCGACGAAGACGCGAGCAGTGGCACGAGAGCGAGTGGCAGTATGGGAACGCTGGCATGACGAGCGGCATCGGAGTCGGCTGTGGTAGATGACGACGACGAACATGCGAGCAGTGGCACTAGAGCGAGGGGCACTTTGGGAACACTGGCATGACGAGCGGCATCGGAGTCGGCTGTGGTAGAAGACGACGACGAAGACGCGAGCAGTGGCACGAGAGCGAGGGGCAGTATGGGAACACTGGCATGACGAGCGGCATCGAAGTCGGCTGTGGTAGATGACGACGACGAAGATGCGAGCAGTGGCACGAGAGCGCGGGGCACTATGGGAACGCTGGCATGACGAGCGGCATCGGAGTCGGCCGTGGTAGAAGACGATGACGAAGACGCGAGCAGTGGCACGAGAGCGAGGGGCAATATGGGAACGCTGGCATGACGAGTGGCATCGGAGTCGGCTGTGGTAGAAGACGACGACGAAGATGCGAGCAGTGGCACGAGAGCGAGGGGCACTATGGGAACGCTGGCATGACGAGCGGCATCGGAGTCGGCCGTGGTAGAAGACGATGACGAAGACGCGAGCAGTGGCACGAGAGCGAGGGGCAATATGGGAACGCTGGCATGACGAGTGGCATCGGAGTCGGCTGTGGTAGAAGACGACGACGAAGATGCGAGTAGTGGCACGAGAGCGAGGGGCACTATGGGAACACTGGCATGACGAGCGGCATCGGAGTCGGCTGTGGTAGAAGGTGGCGACGAAGACGCGAACAGTGGCACGAGAGCGAGGGGCAGTATGGGAACGCTGGCATGACGAGTGGCATCGGAGTCGGCTGTGGTAGATGACGACGACGAAGATGCGAGTAGTGGCACGAGAGCGAGGGGCACTATGGGAACACTGGCATGACGAGCGACATCGGAGTCGGCTGTGCATGGTAGAAGGTGGCGACGAAGACGCGAGCAGTGGCACGAGAGCGAGGGGCAGTATGGGAACGCTGGCATGACGAGCGGCATCGGAGTCGGCTGTGGTAGGTGACGACGACGAACATGCGAGCAGTGGCACGAGAGCGAGGGGCACTATGGGAACGCTGGCATGACGAGCGGCATCGGAGTCGGCTGTGGTAGAAGACGACGACGAAGATGCGAGCAGTGGCATGAGCGCGAGGGGCACTATGGGAACGCTGGCATGACGAGCGGCATCGGAGTCGGCTGTGGTAGAAGATGACGACGAAGACGCGAGCAGTGGCACGAGAGCGAGGGGCACTATGGGAACACTGGCATGACGAGCGGCATCGGAGTCAGCTGTTGTAGAAGATGACGACGAAGATGCGAGCCGTGGCACGAGCGCGAGGGGCAGTATGGGAACACTGGCATGACGAGCGGCATCGGAGTCAGCTGTGGTAGAAGATGACGACGAAGATGCGAGCCGTGGCACGAGCGCGAGGGGCACTATGGGAACACTGGCATGACGAGCGGCATCGGAGTCGGCTGTGGTAGAAGGTGGCGACGAAGACGCGAGCAGTGGTACGAGAGCGAGGGGCAGTATGGGAACGCTGGCATGACGAGTGGCATCGGAGTCGGCTGTGGTAGATGACGACGACGAACATGCGAGCAGTGGCACGAGAGCGAGGGGCACTATGGGAACACTGGCATGACGAGCGGCATCGGAGTCGGCTGTGGTAGAAGACGACGACGAAGGCGCGAGCAGTGGCACGAGAGCGAGGGGCAGTATGGGAACACTGGCATGACGAGCGGCATCGGAGTCAGCTGTGGTAGAAGGTGACGACGAAGACGCGAGCAGTGGCACGAGAGCGAGGGACACTATGGGAACACTGGCATGACGAGCGGCATCGGCGTCAGCTGTGGTAGAAGGTGACGACGAAGACGCGAGCAGTGGCGCGAGAGCGAGGGGCACTATGGGAACGCTGGCATGACGAGCGGCATCGGAGTCAGCTGTGGTAGAAGACGACGACGAAGATGCGAGCAGTGGCACGAGAGCGAGGGGCACTATGGGAACGCTGGCATGACGAGCGGCATCGGAGTCGACCGTGGTAGAAGACGACGACGAAGACGCGAGCAGTGGCACGAGAGCGAGGGGCAATATGGGAACGCTGGCATGACGAGCGGCATCGGAGTCGGCTGTGGTAGAAGACGACGACGAAGATGCGAGCAGTGGCACGAGAGCGAGGGGCAGTATGGGAACGCTCGCATGACGAGCGGCATCGGAGTCGGCTGTGGTAGAAGGTGGCGACGAAGACGCGAGCAGTGGCACGAGAGCGAGTGGCAGTATGGGAACGCTGGCATGACGACGGCATCGGAGTCGGCTGTGGTAGATGACGACGACGAACATGCGAGCAGTGGCACGAGAGCGAGGGGCACTTTGGGAACACTGGCATGACGAGCGGCATCGGAGTCGGCTGTGGTAGAAGACGACGACGAAGACGCGAGCAGTGGCACGAGAGCGAGGGGCAGTATGGGAACACTGGCATGACGAGCGGCATCGAAGTCAGCTGTGGTAGAAGGTGACGACAAAGACGCGAGCAGTGGCACGAGAACTTGGGGCACTATGGGAACGCTGGCATGACGAGCGGCATCGGAGTCGGCTGTGGTAGATGACGACGACGAAGATGCGAGCAGTGGCACGAGAGCGCGGGGCACTATGGGAACGCTGGCATGACGAGCGGCATCGGAGTCGGCCGTGGTAGAAGACGATGACGAAGACGCGAGCAGTGGCACGAGAGCGAGGGGCAATATGGGAACGCTGGCATGACGAGTGGCATCGGAGTCGGCTGTGGTAGAAGACGACGACGAAGATGCGAGCAGTGGCACGAGAGCGAGGGGCAGTATGGGAACGCTCGCATGACGAGCGGCATCGGAGTCGGCTGCGGTAGAAGGTGATGACGAAGACGCGAGCAGTGGCACGAGAGCGAGGGGCAGTATGGGAACGCTGGCATGACGAGCGGCATCGAAGTCGGCTGTGGTAGAAGGTGACGACGAAGACGCGAGCAGTGGCACGAGAGCGAGGGGCACTATGGGAACACTGGCATGACGAGCGGCATCGGAGTCGGCTGTGGTAGAAGGTGGCGACGAAGACGCGAGCAGTGGCACGAGAGCGAGGGGCAGTATGGGAACGCTGGCATGACGAGCGGCATCGGAGTCGGCTGTGGTAGATGACGACGACGAACATGCGAGCAGTGGCACGAGACCGAGGGGCACTATGGGAACGCTGGCATGACGAGCGGCATCGGAGTCGGCTGTGGTAGAAGACGACGACGAAGATGCGAGCAGTTGCATGAGCGCGAGGGGCACTATGGGAACGCTGGCATGACGAGCGGCATCGGAGTCGGCTGTGGTAGAAGATGACGACGAAGACGCCAGCAGTGGCACGAGAGCGAGGGGCAGTATGGGAACACTGGCATGAAGAGCGGCATCGGAGTCAGCTGTTGTAGAAGATGACGACGAAGATGCGAGCCGTGGCACGAGCGCGAGGGGCAGTATGGGAACACTGGCATGACGAGCGGCATCGGAGTCGGCTGTGGTAGAAGGTGGCGACGAAGACGCGAACAGTGGGACGAGAGGGAGGGGCAGTATGGGAACGCTGGCATGACGAGTGGCATCGGAGTCGGCTGTGGTAGATGACGACGACGAACATGCGAGCAGTGGCACGAGAGCGAGGGGCACTATGGGAACACTGGCATGACAAGCGGCATCGGAGTCGGCTGTGGTAGAAGACGACGACGAAGACGCGAGCAGTGGCACGAGAGCGAGGGGCAGTATGGGAACACTGGCATGACGAGCGGCATCGGAGTCAGCTGTGGTAGAAGGTGACGACGAAGACGCGAGCAGTGGCACGAGAGCGAGGGACACTATGGGAACACTGGCATGACTAGCGGCATCGGCGTCGGCTGTGGTAGAAGGTGACGACGAAGACGCGAGCAGTGGCGCGAGAGCGAGGGGCACTATGGGAACGCTGGCATGACGAGCGGCATCGGAGTCAGCTGTGGTAGAAGACGACGACGAAGATGCGAGCAGTGGCACGAGAGCGAGGGGCAGTATGGGAACACTGGCATGACGAGCGGCATCGGAGTCGGCTGTGGTAGAAGACGACGACGAAGATGCGAGCAGTGGCAGGAGAACGATGGGCAGTATGGGAACGATCGCATGACGAGCGGCATCGGAGTCGGCTGTGGTAGAAGGTGGCGACGAAGACGCGAGCAGTGGCACGAGAGCGAGTGGCAGTATGGGAACGCTGGCATGACGAGCGGCATCGGAGTCGGCTGTGGTAGATGACGACGACGAACATGCGAGTAGTGGCACGAGAGCGAGGGGCACTATGGGAACACTGGCATGACGAGCGGCATCGGAGTCGGCTGTGGTAGAAGACGACGACGAAGACGCGAGCAGTGGCACGAGAGCGAGGGGCAATATGGGAACGCTGGCATGACGAGTGGCATCGGAGTCGGCTGTGGTAGAAGACGACGACGAAGATGCGAGTAGTGGCACGAGAGCGAGGGGCACTATGGGAACACTGGCATGACGAGCGGCATCGGAGTCGGCTGTGGTAGAAGGTGGCGACGAAGACGCGAGCAGTGGCACGAGAGCGAGTGGCAGTATGGGAACGCTGGCATGACGAGCGGCATCGGAGTCGGCTGTGGTAGATGACGACGACGAAGATGCGAGTAGTGGCACGAGAGCGAGGGGCACTATGGGAACACTGGCATGACGAGCGACATCGGAGTCGGCTGTGCATGGTAGAAGGTGGCGACGAAGACGCGAGCAGTGGCACGAGAGCGAGGGGCAGTATGGGAACGCTGGCATGACGAGCGGCATCGGAGTCGGCTGTGGTAGATGACGACGACGAACATGCGAGCAGTGGCACGAGAGCGAGGGGCACTATGGGAACGCTGGCATGACGAGCGGCATCGGAGTCGGCTGTGGTAGAAGACGACGACGAAGATGCGAGCAGTGGCATGAGCGGAGGGGCACTATGGGAACGCTGGCATGACGAGCGGCATCGGAGTCGGCTGTGGTAGAAGATGACGACGAAGACGCGAGCAGTGGCACGAGAGCGAGGGGCAGTATGGGAACACTGGCATGACGAGCGGCATCGGAGTCAGCTGTTGTAGAAGATGATGACGAAGATGCGAGCCGTGGCACGAGCGCGAGGGGCAGTATGGGAACACTGGCATGACGAGCGGCATCGCAGTCAGCTGTTGTAGAAGATGACGACGAAGATGCGAGCAGTGGCACGAGAACGAGGGGCAGTATGGGAACGATCGCATGACGAGCGGCATCGGAGTCGGCTGTGGTAGAAGGTGGCGACGAAGACGCGAGCAGTGGCACGAGAGCGAGTGGCAGTATGGGAACGCTGGCATGACGAGCGGCATCGGAGTCGGCTGTGGTAGATGACGACGACGAACATTCGAGCAGTGGCACGAGAGCGAGGGGCACTTTGGGAACACTGGCATGACGAGCGGCATCGGAGTCGGCTGTGGTAGAAGACGACGACGAAGACGCGAGCAGTGGCACGAGAGCGAGGGGCAGTCTGGGAACACTGGCATGACGAGCGGCATCGAAGTCGGCTGTGGTAGATGACGACGACGAAGATGCGAGCAGTGGCACGAGAGCGCGGGGCACTATGGGAACGCTGGCATGACGAGCGGCATCGGAGTCGGCCGTGGTAGAAGACGATGACGAAGACGCGAGCAGTGGCACGAGAGCGAGGGGCAATATGGGAACGCTGGCATGACGAGTGGCATCGGAGTCGGCTGTGGTAGAAGACGACGACGAAGATGCGAGCAGTGGCACGAGAGCGAGGGGCACTATGGGAACGCTGGCATGACGAGCGGCATCGGAGTCGGCTGTGGTAGAAGGTGGCGACGAAGACGCGAGCAGTGGCACGAGAGCGAGGGGCAGTATGGGAACGCTGGCATGACGAGCGGCATCGGAGTCGGCTGTGGTAGATGACGACGACGAAGATGCGAGTAGTGGCACGAGAGCGAGGGGCACTATGGGAACACTGGCATGACGAGCGACATCGGAGTCGGCTGTGCATGGTAGAAGGTGGCGACGAAGACGCGAGCAGTGGCACGAGAGCGAGGGGCAGTATGGGAACGCTGGCATGACGAGCGGCATCGGAGTCGGCTGTGGTAGATGACGACGACGAACATGCGAGCAGTGGCACGAGAGCGAGGGGCACTATGGGAACCCTGGCATGACGAGCGGCATCGGAGTCGGCTGTGGTAGAAGACGACGACGAAGATGCGAGCAGTGGCATGAGCGCGAGGGGCACTATGGGAACGCTGGCATGACGAGCGGCATCGGAGTCGGCTGTGGTAGAAGATGACGACGAAGACGCGAGCAGTGGCACGAGAGCGTGGGGCAGTATGGGAACACTGGCATGACGAGCGGCATCGGAGTCAGCTGTTGTAGAAGATGACGACGAAGATGCGAGCCGTGGCACGAGCGCGAGGGGCAGTATGGGAACACTGGCATGACGAGCGGCATCGCAGTCAGCTGTTGTAGAAGATGACGACGAAGATGCGAGCCGTGGCACGAGCGCGAGGGGCACTATGGGAACACTGGCATGACGAGCGGCATCGGAGTCGGCTGTGGTAGAAGGTGGCGACGAAGACGCGAACAGTGGCACGAGAGCGAGGGGCAGTATGGGAACGCTGGCATGACGAGTGGCATCGGAGTCGGCTGTGGTAGATGACGACGACGAACATGCGAGCAGTGGCACGAGAGCGAGGGCCACTATGGGAACACTGGCATGACGAGCGGCATCGGAGTCGGCTGTGGTAGAAGACGACGACGAAGGCGCGAGCAGTGGCACGAAAGCGAGGGGCAGTATGGGAACACTGGCATGACGAGCGGCATCGGAGTCAGCTGTGGTAGAAGGTGACGACGAAGACGCGAGCAGTGGCACGAGAACGAGGGACACTATGGGAACACTGGCATGACGAGCGGCATCGGCGTCAGCTGTGGTAGAAGGTGACGACGAAGACGCGAGCAGTGGCGCGAGAGCGAGGGGCACTATGGGAACGCTGGCATGACGAGCGGCATCGGAGTCAGCTGTGGTAGAAGACGACGACGAAGATGCGAGCAGTGGCACGAGAGCGAGGGGCACTATGGGAACGCTGGCATGACGAGCGGCATCGGAGTCGACCGTGGTAGAAGACGACGACGAAGACGCGAGCAGTGGCACGAGAGCGAGGGGCAATATGGGAACGCTGGCATGACGAGCGGCATCGGAGTCGGCTGTGGTAGAAGACGACGACGAAGATGCGAGCAGTGGCACGAGAGCGAGGGGCAGTATGGGAACGCTCGCATGACGAGCGGCATCGGAGTCGGCTGTGGTAGAAGGTGGCGACGAAGACGCGAGCAGTGGCACGAGAGCGAGTGGCAGTATGGGAACGCTGGCATGACGACGGCATCGGAGTCGGCTGTGGTAGATGACGACGACGAACATGCGAGCAGTGGCACGAGAGCGAGGGGCACTTTGGGAACACTGGCATGACGAGCGGCATCGGAGTCGGCTGTGGTAGAAGACGACGACGAAGACGCGAGCAGTGGCACGAGACCGAGGGGCAGTATGGGAACACTGGCATGACGAGCGGCATCGAAGTCAGCTGTGGTAGAAGGTGACGACGAAGACGCGAGCAGTGGCACGAGAACGTGGGGCACTATGGGAACGCTGGCATGACGAGCGGCATCGGAGTCGGCTGTGGTAGATGACGACGACGAAGATGCGAGCAGTGGCACGAGAGCGCGGGGCACTATGGGAACGCTGGCATGACGAGCGGCATCGGAGTCGGCCGTGGTAGAAGACGATGACGAAGACGCGAGCAGTGGCACGAGAGCGAGGGGCAATATGGGAACGCTGGCATGACGAGTGGCATCGGAGTCGGCTGTGGTAGAAGACGACGACGAAGATGCGAGCAGTGGCACGAGAGCGAGGGGCAGTATGGGAACGCTCGCATGACGAGCGGCATCGGAGTCGGCTGCGGTAGAAGGTGATGACGAAGACGCGAGTAGTGGCACGAGAGCGAGGGGCAGTATGGGAACGCTGGCATGACGAGCGGCATCGAAGTTGGCTGTGGTAGAAGGTGACGACGAAGACGCGAGCAGTGGCACGAGAGCGAGGGGCACTATGGGAACACTGGCATGACGAGCGGCATCGGAGTCGGCTGTGGTAGAAGGTGGCGACGAAGACGCGAGCAGTGGCACGAGAGCGAGGGGCAGTATGGGAACGCTGGCATGACGAGCGGCATCGGAGTCGGCTGTGGTAGATGACGACGACGAACATGCGAGCAGTGGCACGAGACCGAGGGGCACTATGGGAACGCTGGCATGACGAGCGGCATCGGAGTCGGCTGTGGTAGAAGACGACGACGAAGATGCGAGCAGTTGCATGAGCGCGAGGGGCACTATGGGAACGCTGGCATGACGAGCGGCATCGGAGTCGGCTGTGGTAGAAGATGACGACGAAGACGCCAGCAGTGGCACGAGAGCGAGGGGCAGTATGGGAACACTGGCATGAAGAGCGGCATCGGAGTCAGCTGTTGTAGAAGATGACGACGAAGATGCGAGCCGTGGCACGAGCGCGAGGGGCAGTATGTGAACACTGGCATGACGAGCGGCATCGCAGTCAGCTGTTGTAGAAGATGACGACGAAGAAGCGAGCCGTGGCACGAGCGCGAGGGGCACTATGGGAACACTGGCATGACGAGCGGCATCGGAGTCGGCTGTGGTAGAAGGTGGCGACGAAGACGCGAACAGTGGCACGAGAGGGAGGGGCAGTATGGGAACGCTGGCATGACGAGTGGCATCGGAGTCGCCTGTGGTAGATGACGACGACGAACATGCGTGCAGTGGCACGAGAGCGAGGGGCACTATGGGAACACTGGCATGACGAGCGGCATCGGAGTCGGCTGTGGTAGAAGACGACGACGAACATGCGAGCAGTGGCACGAGAGCGAGGGGCACTATGGGAACACTGGCATGACGAGCGGCATCGGAGTCGGCTGTGGTAGAAGACGACGACGAAGACGCGAGCAGTGGCACGAGAGCGAGGGGCAGTATGGGAACACTGGCATGACGAGCGGCATCGGAGTCAGCTTTGGTAGAAGGTGACGACGAAGACGCGAGCAGTGGCACGAGAGCGAGGGACACTATGGGAGCACTGGCATGACGAGCGGCATCGGCGTCGGCTGTGGTAGAAGGTGACGACGAAGACGCGAACAGTGGCGCGAGAGCGAGTGGCACTATGGGAACGCTGGCATGACGAGCGGCATCGGAGTCGGCTGTGGTAGAAGACGACGACGAAGACGCGAGCAGTGGCACGAGAGCGAGGGGCAGTATGGGAACACTGGCATGACGAGCGGCATCGGAGTCAGCTGTGGTAGAAGACGACGACGAAGACGCGAGCAGTGGCACGAGAGCGAGGGGCACTATGGGAACGCTGGCATGACGAGCGGCATCGGAGTCGGCTGTGGTAGAAGACGACGACGAAGATGCGAGCAGTTGCATGAGCGCGAGGGGCACTATGGGAACGCTGGCATGACGAGTGGCATCGGAGTCGGCTGTGGTAGAAGGTGACGACGAAGACGCGAGCAGTGGCACGAGAGCGAGGGACACTATGGGAACACTGGCATGACGAGCGGCATCGGCGTCGGCTGTGGTAGAAGGTGACGACGAAGACGCGAGCAGTGGCGCGAGAGCGAGGGGCACTATGGGAACGCTGGCATGACGAGCGGCATCGGAGTCAGCTGTGGTAGAAGACGACGACGAAGATGCGAGCAGTGGCACGAGAGCGAGGGACAGTATGGGAACACTGGCATGACGAGCGGCATCGGAGTCAGCTGTGGTAGAAGACGACGACGAAGACGCGAGCAGTGGCACGAGAGCGAGGGGCAGTATGGGAACGCTGGCATGACGAGCGGCATCGGAGTCGGCTGTGGTAGATGACGACGACGAACATGCGAGCAGTGGCACGAGAGCGAGGGGCACTATGGGAACGCTGGCATGACGAGCGGCATCGGAGTCGGCTGTGGTAGAAGACGACGACGAAGATGCGAGCAGTTGCATGAGCGCGAGGGGCACTATGGGAACGCTGGCATGACGAGCGGCATCGGAGTCGGCTGTGGTAGAAGATGACGACGAAGACGCGAGCAGTGGCACGAGAGCGAGGGGCAGTATGGGAACGCTGGCATGACGAGTGGCATCGGAGTCGGCTGTGGTAGAAGGTGACGACGAAGACGCGAGCCGTGGCACGAGCGCGAGGGGCAGTATGGGAACACTGGCATGACGAGCGGCATCGGCGTCGGCTGTTGTAGAAGGTGACGACGAAGACGCGAGCAGTGGCGCGAGAGCGAGGGGCACTATGGGAACGCTGGCATGACGAGCGGCATCGGAGTCGGCTGTGGTAGAAGGTGGCGACGAAGACGCGAACAGTGGGACGAGAGGGAGGGGCAGTATGGGAACGCTGGCATGACGAGTGGCATCGGAGTCGGCTGTGGTAGATGACGACGACGAACATGCGAGCAGTGGCACGAGAGCGAGGGGCACTATGGGAACGCTGGCATGACGAGCGGCATTGGAGTCGGCTGTGGTAGAAGACGACGACGAAGACGCGAGCAGTGGCACGAGAGCGAGGGGCAGTATGGGAACACTGGCATGACGAGCGGCATCGGAGTCGGCTGTGGTAGAAGGTGACGACGAAGACGCGAGCAGTGGCACGAGAGCGAGGGACACTATGGGAACACTGGCATGACTAGCGGCATCGGCGTCGGCTGTGGTAGAAGGTGACGACGAAGACGCGAGCAGTGGCGCGAGAGCGAGGGGCACTATGGGAACGCTGGCATGACGAGCGGCATCGGAGTCAGCTGTGGTAGAAGACGACGACGAAGATGCGAGCAGTGGCACGAGAGCGAGAGGCAGTATGGGAACACTGGCATGACGAGCGGCATCGGAGTCGGCTGTGGTAGAAGACGACGACGAAGATGCGAGCAGTGGCACGAGAACGAGGGGCAGTATGGGAACGATCGCATGACGAGCGACATCGGAGTCGGCTGTGGTAGAAGGTGGCGACGAAGACGCGAGCAGTGGCACGAGAGCGAGTGGCAGTATTGGAACGCTGGCATGACGAGCGGCATCGGAGTCGGCTGTGGTAGATGACGACGACGAACATGCGAGCAGTGGCACGAGAGCGAGGGGCACTTTGGGAACACTGGCATGACGAGCGGCATCGGTGTCGGCTGTGGTAGAAGACGACGACGAAGACGCGAGCAGTGGCACGAGAGCGAGGGGCAGTATGGGAACACTGGCATGACGAGCGGCATCGGAGTCAGCTGTGGTAGAAGGTGACGACGAAGACGCGAGCAGTGGCACGAGAGCGAGGGACACTATGGGAACACTGGCATGACTAGCGGCATCGGCGTCGGCCGTGGTAGAAGACGATGACGAAGACGCGAGCAGTGGCACGAGAGCGAGGGGCACTATGGGAACGCTGGCATGACGAGCGGCATCGGAGTCAGCTGTGGTAGAAGACGACGACGAAGATGCGAGCAGTGGCACGAGAGCGAGAGGCAGTATGGGAACACTGGCATGACGAGCGGCATCGGAGTCGGCCGTGGTAGAAGACGACGACGAAGACGCGAGCAGTGGCACGAGAACGAGGGGCAGTATGGGAACGATCGCATGACGAGCGACATCGGAGTCGGCTGTGGTAGAAGGTGGCGACGAAGACGCGAGCAGTGGCACGAGAGCGAGTGGCAGTATGGGAACGCTGGCATGACGAGCGGCATCGGAGTCGGCTGTGGTAGATGACGACGACGAACATGCGAGCAGTGGCACGAGAGCGAGGGGCACTTTGGGAACACTGGCATGACGAGCGGCATCGGAGTCGGCTGTGGTAGAAGACGACGACGAAGACGCGAGCAGTGGCACGAGAGCGAGGGGCAGTATGGGAACACTGGCATGACGAGCGGCATCGAAGTCGGCTGTGGTAGATGACGACGACGAAGATGCGAGCAGTGGCACGAGAGCGCGGGGCACTATGGGAACGCTGGCATGACGAGCGGCATCGGAGTCGGCCGTGGTAGAAGACGATGACGAAGACGCGAGCAGTGGCACGAGAGCGAGGGGCAATATGGGAACGCTGGCATGACGAGTGGCATCGGAGTCGGCTGTGGTAGAAGACGACGACGAAGATGCGAGCAGTGGCACGAGAGCGAGGGGCACTATGGGAACGCTGGCATGACGAGCGGCATCGGAGTCGGCCGTGGTAGAAGACGATGACGAAGACGCGAGCAGTGGCACGAGAGCGAGGGGCAATATGGGAACGCTGGCATGACGAGTGGCATCGGAGTCGGCTGTGGTAGAAGATGACGACGAAGATGCGAGCCGTGGCACGAGCGCGAGGGGCAGTATGGGAACACTGGCATGACGAGCGGCATCGCAGTCAGCTGTTGTAGAAGATGACGACGAAGATGCGAGCCGTGGCACGAGCGCGAGGGGCACTATGGGAACACTGGCATGACGAGCGGCATCGGAGTCGGCTGTGGTAGAAGGTGGCGACGAAGACGCGAACAGTGGCACGAGAGCGAGGGGCAGTATGGGAACGCTGGCATGACGAGTGGCATCGGAGTCGGCTGTGGTAGATGACGACGACGAACATGCGAGCAGTGGCACGAGAGCGAGGGGCACTATGGGAACACTGGCATGACGAGCGGCATCGGAGTCGGCTGTGGTAGAAGACGACGACGAAGGCGCGAGCAGTGGCACGAGAGCGAGGGGCACTATGGGAACACTGGCATGACGAGCGGCATCGGAGTCGGCTGTGGTAGAAGATGACGACGAAGACGCGAGCAGTGGCACGAGAGCGAGGGGCAGTATGGGAACACTGGCATGACGAGCGGCATCGGAGTCAGCTGTTGTAGAAGATGACGACGAAGATGCGAGCCGTGGCACGAGCGCGAGGGGCAGTATGGGAACACTGGCATGACGAGCGGCATCGCAGTCAGCTGTTGTAGAAGATGACGACGAAGATGCGAGCCGTGGCACGAGCGCGAGGGGCACTATGGGAACACTGGCATGACGAGCGGCATCGGAGTCGGCTGTGGTAGAAGGTGGCGACGAAGACGCGAACAGTGGGACGAGAGGGAGGGGCAGTATGGGAACGCTGGCATGACGAGTGGCATCGGAGTCGGCTGTGGTAGATGACGACGACGAACATGCGAGCAGTGGCACGAGAGCGAGGGGCACTATGGGAACACTGGCATGACGAGCGGCATCGGAGTCAGCTGTGGTAGAAGGTGACGACGAAGACGCGAGCAGTGGCACGAGAGCGAGGGACACTATGGGAACACTGGCATGACTAGCGGCATCGGCGTCGGCTGTGGTAGAAGGTGACGACGAAGACGCGAGCAGTGGCGCGAGAGCGAGGGGCACTATGGGAACGCTGGCATGACGAGCGGCATCGGAGTCAGCTGTGGTAGAAGACGACGACGAAGATGCGAGCAGTGGCACGAGAGCGAGGGGCAGTATGGGAACACTGGCATGACGAGCGGCATCGGAGTCGGCTGTGGTAGAAGACGACGACGAAGATGCGAGCAGTGGCACGAGAACGAGGGGCAGTATGGGAACGCTCGCATGACGAGCGGCATCGGAGTCGGCTGTGGTAGAAGGTGGCGACGAAGACGCGAGCAGTGGCACGAGAGCGAGTGGCAGTATGGGAACGCTGGCATGACGAGCGGCATCGGAGTCGGCTGTGGTAGATGACGACGACGAACATGCGAGCAGTGGCACGAGAGCGAGGGGCACTTTGGGAACACTGGCATGACGAGCGGCATCGAAGTCAGCTGTGGTAGAAGGTGACGACGAAGACGCGAGCAGTGGCACGAGAACTTGGGGCACTATGGGAACGCTGGCATGACGAGCGGCATCGGAGTCGGCTGTGGTAGATGACGACGACGAAGATGCGAGCAGTGGCACGAGAGCGCGGGGCACTATGGGAACGCTGGCATGACGAGCGGCATCGGAGTCGGCCGTGGTAGAAGACGATGACGAAGACGCGAGCAGTGGCACGAGAGCGAGGGGCAATATGGGAACGCTGGCATGACGAGTGGCATCGGAGTCGGCTGTGGTAGAAGACGACGACGAAGACGCGAGCAGTGGCACGAGAGCGAGGGGCACTATGGGAACGCTGGCATGACGAGCGGCATCGGAGTCGGCTGTGGTAGATGACGACGACGAACATGCGAGCAGTGGCACGAGAGCGAGGGGCACTATGGGAACGCTGGCATCACGAGCGGCATCGGAGTCGGCTGTGGTAGAAGACGACGACGAAGATGCGAGCAGTGGCATGAGCGCGAGGGGCACTTTGGGAACGCTGGCATGACGAGCGGCATTGGAGTCGGCTGTGGTAGAAGATGACGATGAAGACGCGAGCAGTGGCACGAGAGCGAGGGGCAGTATGGGAACACTGGCATGACGAGCGGCATCGGAGTCAGCTGTTGTAGAAGATGACGACGAAGATGCGAGCTGTGGCACGAGCGCGAGGGGCAGTATGGGAACACTGGCATGACGAGCGGCATCGCAGTCAGCTGTTGTAGAAGATGACGACGAAGATGCGAGCCGTGGCACGAGCGCGAGGGGCACTATGGGAACACTGGCATGACGAGCGGCATCGGAGTCGCTGTGGTAGAAGGTGGCGACGAAGACGCGAACAGTGGCACGAGAGCGAGGGGCAGTATGGGAACGCTGGCATGACGAGTGGCATCGGAGTCGGCTGTGGTAGATGACGACGACGAACATGCGAGCAGTGGCACGAGAGCGAGGGGCACTATGGGAACACTGGCATGACGAGCGGCATCGGAGTCGGCTGTGGTAGAAGACGACGACGAAGGCGCGAGCAGTGGCACGAGAGCGAGGGGCAGTATGGGAACACTGGCATGACGAGCGGCATCGGAGTCAGCTGTGGTAGAAAGTGACGACGAAGACGCGAGCAGTGGCACGAGAGCGAGGGACACAATGGGAACACTGCCATGACGAGCGGCATCGGCGTCAGCTGTGGTAGAAGGTGACGACGAAGACGCGAGCAGTGGCGCGAGAGCGAGGGGCACTATGGGAACGCTGGCATGACGAGCGGCATCGGAGTCAGCTGTGGTAGAAGACGACGACGAAGATGCGAGCAGTGGCACGAGAGCGAGGGGCACTATGGGAACGCTGGCATGACGAGCGGCATCGGAGTCGACCGTGGTAGAAGACGACGACGAAGACGCGAGCAGTGGCACGAGAGCGAGGGGCAATATGGGAACGCTGGCATGACGAGCGGCATCGGAGTCGGTTGTGGTAGAAGACGACGACGAAGATGCGAGCAGTGGCACGAGAGCGAGGGGCACTATGGGAACGCTGGCATGACGAGCGGCATCGGCGTCGGCTGTGGTAGAAGGTGACGACGAAGACGCGAGCAGTGGCGCTAGAACGAGGGGCACTATGGGAACGCTGGCATGACGAGCGGCATCGGAGTCAGCTGTGGTAGAAGACGACGACGAAGATGCGAGCAGTGGCACGAGAGCGAGGGGCAGTATGGGAACACTGGCATGACGAGCGGCATCGGAGTCAGCTGTGGTAGAAGACGACGACGAAGACGCGAGCAGTGGCACGAGAGCGAGGGGCACTATGGGAACGCTGGCATGACGAGCGGCATCGGAGTCGGCTGTGGTAGATGACGACGACGAACATGCGAGCAGTGGCACGAGAGCGAGGGGCACTATGGGAACCCTGGCATGACGAGCGGCATCGGAGTCGGCTGTGGTAGAAGACGACGACGAAGATGCGAGCAGTTGCATGAGCGCGAGGGGCACTATGGGAACGCTGGCATGACGAGTGGCATCGGAGTCGGCTGTGGTAGAAGGTGACGACGAAGACGCGAGCAGTGGCACGAGAGCGAGGGACACTATGGGAACACTGGCATGACGAGCGGCATCGGCGTCGGCTGTGGTAGAAGGTGACGACGAAGACGCGAGCAGTGGCGCGAGAGCGAGGGGCACTATGGGAACGCTGGCATGACGAGTGGCATCGGAGTCAGCTGTGGTAGAAGATGACGACGAAGATGCGAGCAGTGGCACGAGAGCGAGGGACAGTATGGGAACACTGGCATGACGAGCGGCATCGGAGTCAGCTGTGGTAGAAGACGACGACGAAGACGCGAGCAGTGGCACGAGAGCGAGGGGCAGTATGGGAACGCTGGCATGACGAGCGGCATCGGAGTCGGCTGTGGTAGATGACGACGACGAACATGCGAGCAGTGGCACGAGAGCGAGGGGCACTATGGGAACGCTGGCATGGCGAGCGGCATCGGAGTCGGCTGTGGTAGAAGACGACGACGAAGATGCGAGCAGTTGCATGAGCGCGAGGGGCACTATGGGAACGCTGGCATGACGAGCGGCATCGGAGTCGGCTGTGGTAGAAGACGACGACGAAGATGCGAGCAGTTGCATGAGCGCGAGGGGCACTATGGGAACGCTGGCATGACGAGCGGCATCGGAGTCGGCTGTGGTAGAAGATGACGACGAAGACGCCAGCAGTGGCACGAGAGCGAGGGGCAGTATGGGAACACTGGCATGAAGAGCGGCATCGGAGTCAGCTGTTGTAGAAGATGACGACGAAGATGCGAGCCGTGGCACGAGCGCGAGGGGCACTATGGGAACACTGGCATGACGAGCGGCATCGGAGTCGGCTGTGGTAGAAGGTGGCGACGAAGACGCGAACAGTGGCACGAGAGGGAGGGGCAGTATGGGAACGCTGGCATGACGAGTGGCATCGGAGTCGGCTGTGGTAGAAGGTGACGACGAAGACGCGAGCAGTGGCGCGAGAGCGAGGGGCACTATGGGAACGCGGGCATGACGAGCGGCATCGGAGTCAGCTGTGGTAGAAGACGACGACGAAGATGCGAGCAGTGGCACGAGAGCGAGGGGCAGTATGGGAACACTGGCATGACGAGCGGCATCGGAGTCGGCTGTGGTAGAAGACGACGACGAAGATGCGAGCAGTGGCACGAGAACGAGGGGCAGTATGGGAACGCTCGCATGACGAGCGGCATTGGAGTCGGCTGTGGTAGAAGGTGGCGACGAAGACGCGAGCAGTGGCACGAGAGCGAGTGGCAGTATGGGAACGCTGGCATGACGAGCGGCATCGGAGTCGGCTGTGGTAGATGACGACGACGAACATGCGAGCAGTGGCACGAGAGCGAGGGGCACTTTGGGAAGACTGGCATGACGAGCGGCATCGGAGTCGGCTATGGTAGAAGACGACGACGAAGACGCGAGCAGTGGCACGAGAGCGAGGGGCAGTGTGGGAACGCTGGCATGACGAGCGGCATCGGAGTCGGCTGTGGTAGATGACGACGACGAACATGCGAGCAGTGGCACGAGAGCGAGGGGCACTATGGGAACGCTGGCATGACGAGCGGCATCGGAGTCGGCTGTGGTAGAAGACGACGACGAAGATGCGAGCAGTTGCATGAGCGCGAGGGGCACTATAGGAACGCTGGCATGACGAGCGGCATCGGAGTCGGCTGTGGTAGAAGATGACGACGAAGACGCGAGCAGTGGCACGAGAGCGAGGGGCAGTATGGGAACACTGGCATGAAGAGCGGCATCGGAGTCAGCTGTTGTAGAAGATGACGACGAAGATGCGAGCCGTGGCACGAGCGCGAGGGGCAGTATGGGAACACTGGCATGACGAGCGGCATCGCAGTCAGCTGTTGTAGAAGATGACGACGAAGATGCGAGCCGTGGCACGAGCGCGAGGGGCACTATGGGAACACTGGCATGACGAGCGGCATCGGAGTCGGCTGTGGTAGAAGGTGGCGACGAAGACGCGAACAGTGGCACGAGAGGGAGGGGCAGTATGGGAACGCTGGCATGACGAGTGGCATCGGAGTCGGCTGTGGTAGATGACGACGACGAACATGCGAGCAGTGGCACGAGAGCGAGGGGCACTATGGGAACACTGGCATCACGAGCGGCATCGGAGTCGGCTGTGGTAGAAGACGACGACGAAGACGCGAGCAGTGGCACGAGAGCGAGGGGCAGTATGGGAACACTGGCATGACGAGCGGCATCGGAGTCAGCTTTGGTAGAAGGTGACGACGAAGACGCGAGCAGTGGCACGAGAGCGAGGGACACTATGGGAACACTGGCATGACGAGCGGCATCGGCGTCGGCTGTGGTAGAAGGTGACGACGAAGACGCGAGCAGTAGCGCTAGAGCGAGGGGCACTATGGGAACGCTAGCATGACGAGCGGCATCGGAGTCAGCTGTGGTAGAAGGTGGCGACGAAGACGCGAACAGTGGCACGAGAGCGAGGGGCAGTATGGGAACACTGGCATGACGAGCGGCATCGGAGTCAGCTGTGGTAGAAGACGACGACGAACACGCGAGCAGTGGCACGAGAGCGAGGGGCACTATGGGAACGCTGGCATGACGAGCGGCATCGGAGTCGGCTGTGGTAGATGACGACGACGAACATGCGAGCAGTGGCACGAGAGCGAGGGGCACTATGGGAACGCTGGCATGACGAGCGGCATCGGAGTCGGCTGTGGTAGAAGACGACGACGAAGATGCGAGCAGTTGCATGAGCGCGAGGGGCACTATGGGAACGCTGGCATGACGAGTGGCATCGGAGTCGGCTGTGGTAGAAGGTGACGACGAAGACGCGAGCAGTGGCACGAGAGCGAGGGACACTATGGGAACACTGGCATGACGAGCGGCATCGGCGTCGGCTGTGGTAGAAGGTGACGACGAAGACGCGAGCAGTGGCGCGAGAGCGAGGGGCACTATGGGAACGCTGGCATGACGAGCGGCATCGGAGTCGGCTGTGGTAGAAGACGACGACGAAGATGCGAGCAGTGGCACGAGAGCGAGGGACAGTATGGGAACGCTGGCATGACGAGCGGCATCGGAGTCAGCTGTGGTAGAAGACGACGACGAAGACGCGAGCAGTGGCACGAGAGCGAGGGGCAGTGTGGGAACACTGTTATGACGAGCGGCATCGGAGTCAGCTGTGGTAGAAGGTGACGACGAAGACGCGAGCAGTGGCAGGAGAGCGAGGGGCAATATGGGAACGCTGGCATGACGAGTGGCATCGGAGTCGGCTGTGGTAGAAGACGGCGACGAAGATGCGAGCAGTGGCACGAGAGCGAGGGGCAGTATGGGAACGCTCGCATGACGAGCGGCATCGGAGTCGGCTGCGGTAGAAGGTGACGACGAAGACGCGAGCAGTGGCACGAGAGCGAGGGGCAGTATGGGAACGCTGGCATGACGAGCGGCATCGGAGTCGGCTGTGGTAGAAGGTGACGACGAAGACGCGAGCAGTGGCACGAGAGCGAGGGGCACTATGGGAACACTGGCATGACGAGCGGCATCGGAGTCGGCTGTGGTAGAAGGTGGCGACGAAGACGCGAGCAGTGGCACGAGAGCGAGGGGCAGTATGGGAACGCTGGCATGACGAGCGGCATCGGAGTCGGCTGTGGTAGATGACGACGACGAACATGCGAGCAGTGGCACGAGAGCGAGGGGCACTATGGGAACGCTGGCATGACGAGCGGCATCGCAGTCAGCTGTGGTAGGAGACGACGACGAAGATGCGAGCAGTGGCACGACCGCGAGGGGCAGTATGGGAACGCTGGCATTAGGAGCGGCATCAGAGTCAGCTGTTGTAGAAGACGACGACAAAGATGCGAGCCGTGGCACGAGCGCGAGGGGCAGTGTGGGAACACTGTTATGACGAGCGGCATCGGAGTCAGCTGTGGTAGAAGGTGACGACGAAGACGCGAGCAGTGGCAGGAGAGCGAGGGGCACTATGGGAACGCTGGCATGACGAGCGGCATCGGAGTCGGCTGAGGTAGAAGACGACGACGAAGATGCGAGCAGTGGCACGAGAGCGAGGGGCAGTATGGGAACACTGGCATGACGAGCGGCATCGCAGTCAGCTGTGGTAGGAGACGACGACGAAGATGCGAGTAGTGGCACGAGCGCGAGGGGCAGTATGGGAACGCTGGCATGAAGAGCGGCATCAGAGTCTGCTGTTGTAGAAGACTACGACGAAGATGCGAGCCGTGGCACGAGCGCCAGGGGCAGTGTGGGAACACTGTTATGACGAGCGCCATCGGAGTCAGCTGTGGTAGAAGGTGACGACGAAGACGCGAGCAGTGGCAGGAGAGCGAGGGGCACTATGGAAACGCTGGCATGACGAGCGGCATCGGAGTCGGCTGTGGTAGAAGACGACGACAAAGACGCGAGCAGTGGCACGAGAGCGAGGGGTAGTATGGGAACGCTGGCATGACGAGTGGCATCGGAGTCGGCTGTGGTAGATGACGACGACAAAGACGCGAGCAGTGGCACGAGAGCGAGGGGCACTATGGGAACGCTGGCATGACGAGCGGCATTGGAGTCGGCTGTGGTAGAAGACGACGACGAAGACGCGAGCAGTGGCACAAGAGCGAGGGGCAGTATGGGAACGCTGGCATGACGAACGGCATCGGAGTCAGCTGTTGTAGAAGACGACGACGAAGATGCGAGCCGTGGCACGAGCGCGAGGGGCAGTATGGGAACGCTGGCATGACGAGCGGCATCGGAGTCAGCTGTGGTAGAAGGTGACGACGAAGATGCGAGCAGTGGCAAGAGAGCGAGGGGCACTGTGGGGACGCTGGCATGACGAGCGGCATCGGAGTCGGCTGTGGTAGAAGACGACGACGAAGATGCGAGCAGTGGCACGAGAGCGAGGGGCAGTATGGGAACGCTGGCATGAAGAGCGGCATCGGAGTCGGCTGTGGTAGATGACGACGACGAAGATGCGAGCAGTGGCACGAGAGCGAAGGGCCCTATGGGAACGCTGGCATGACGAGCGGCATCGGAGTCGACCGTGGTAGAAGACGACGACGAAGACGCGAGCAGTGGCACGAGAGCGAGGGGCAATATGGGAACGCTGGCATGACGAGCGGCATCGGAGTCGGCTGTGGTAGAAGACGACGACGAAGATGCGAGCAGTGGCACGAGAACGAGGGGCAGTATGGGAACGCTCGCATGACGAGCGGCATCGGAGTCGGCTGTGGTAGAAGGTGGCGACGAAGACGCGAGCAGTGGCACGAGAGCGAGGGGCAGTATGGGAACGCTGGCATGACGAGCGGCATCGGAGTCGGCTGTGGTAGATGACGACGACGAACATGCGAGCAGTGGCACGAGAGCGAGGGGCACTTTGGGAACACTGGCATGACGAGCGGCATCGGAGTCGGCTGTGGTAGAAGACGACGACGAAGACGCGAGCAGTGGCACGAGAGCGAGGGGCAGTATGGGAACACTGGCATGACGAGCGGCATCGAAGTCAGCTGTGGTAGAAGGTGACGACGAAGACGCGAGCAGTGGCACGAGAGCGAGGGGCACTATGGGAACGCTGGCATGACGAGCGGCATCGGAGTCGGCTGTGGTAGATGACGACGACGTAGATGCGAGCAGTGGCTTGAGAGCGAGGGGCACTATGGGAACGCTTGCATGACGAGCGGCATCGGAGTCGGCCGTGGTAGAAGACGATGACGAAGACGCGAGCAGTGGCACGAGAGCGAGGGGCAATATGGGAACGCTGTCATGACGAGTGGCATCGGAGTCGGCTGTGGTAGAAGACGACGACGCAGATGCGAGCAGTGGCACGAGAGCGAGGGGCAGTATGGGAACGCTCGCATGACGAGCGGCATCGGAGTCGGCTGCGGTAGAAGGTGACGACGAAGACGCGAGCAGTGGCACGAGAGCGAGGGGCAGTATGGGAACGCTGGCATGACGAGCGGCATCGGAGTCGGCGGTGGTAGAAGGTGACGACGAAGACGCGAGCAGTGGCACGAGAGCGAGGGGCACTATGGGAACACTGGCATGACGAGCGGCATCGGAGTCGGCTGTGGTAGAAGGTGGCGACGAAGACGCGAGCAGTGGCACGAGAGCGAGGGGCAGTATGGGAACGTTGGCATGACGAGCGGCATCGGAGTCGGCTGTGGTAGATGACGACGACGAACATGTGAGCAGTGGCACGAGAGCGAGGGGCACTATGGGAACGCTGGCATGACGAGCGGCATCGGAGTCGGCTGTGGTAGAAGATGACGACGAAGACGCGAGCAGTGGCACGAGAGCGAGGGGCAATATGGGAACACTGGCATGACGAGCGGCATCGGAGTCAGCTGTTGTAGAAGATGACGACGAAGATGCGAGCCGTGGCACGAGCGCGAGGGGCAGTATGGGAACACTGGCATGACGAGCGGCATCGCAGTCAGCTGTTGTAGAAGATGACGACGAAGATGCGAGCCGTGGCACGAGCGCGAGGGGCACTATGGGAACACTGGCATGACGAGTGGCATCGGAGTCGGCTGTGGTAGAAGGTGGCGACGAAGACGCGAATAGTGGCACGAGAGCGAGGGGCAGTATTGGAAGGCTGGTATGACGAGTGGCATCAGAGTCGGCTGTGGTAGACGACGACGACGAACATGCGAGCAGTGGCACGAGAGCGAGGGGCAATATGGGAACGCTGGCATGACGAGCGGCATCGGAGTCAGCTGTTGTAGAAGATGACGACGAAGATGCGAGCCGTGGCACGAGCGCGAGGGGCAGTATGGGAACACTGGCATGACGAGCGGCATCGGAGTCGGCTGTGGTAGAAGACGACGACGAAGATGCGAGCAGTGGCACGAGAGCGTGGGGCAGTATCGGAACGCTCGCATGACGAGCGGCATCGGAGTCGGCTGCGGTAGAAGGTGACGACGAAGACGCGAGCAGTGGCACGAGAGCGAGGGGCAGTATGGGAACGCTGGCATGACGAGCGGCATCAGAGTCGGCTGTGGTAGAAGGTGACGACGAAGACGCGAGCAGTGGCACGAGAGCGAGGGGCACTATGGGAACACTGGCATGACGAGCGGCATCGGAGTCGGCTGTGGTAGAAGGTGCCGACGAAGACGCGAGCAGTGGCACGAGAGCGAGGGGCAGTATGGGAACGCTGGCATGACGAGCCGCATCGGAGTCGGCTGTGGTAGATGACGACGACGAAGATGCGAGCCATGGCACGAGCGCGAGGGGCACTATGGGAACACTGGCATGACGAGCGGCATCGGAGTCGGCTGTGGTAGAAGGTGGCGACGAAGACGCGAACAGTGGCACGAGAGCGAGGGGTAGTATGGGAACGCTGGCATGACGAGTGGCATCGGAGTCGGCTGTGGTAGAAGACGACGACGAAGATGCGAGCAGTGGCGCGAGAACGAGGGGCAGTATGGGAACGCTCGCATGACGAGCGGCATCGGAGTCGGCTGTGGTAGAAGGTGGCGACGAAGACGCGAGCAGTGGCACGAGAGCGAGTGGCAGTATGGGAACGCTGGCATGAGGAGCGGCATCGGAGTCGGCTGTGGTAGATGACGACGACGAACATGCGAGCAGTGGCACGAGAGCGAGGGGCACATTGGGAACACTGGCATGACGAGCGCCATCGGAGTCGGCTGTGGTAGAAGACGACGACGAAGATGCGAGCAGTGGCAAGAGAGCGAGGGGCACTGTGGGAACGCTGGCATGACGAGCGGCATCGGAGTCGGCTGTGGTAGAAGACGACGACGAAGATGCGAGCAGTGGCACGAGAGCGAGGGGCAGTATGGGAACGCTGGCATGAAGAGCGGCATCGGAGTCGGCTGTGGTAGATGACGACGACGAAGATGCGAGCAGTGGCACGAGAGCGAAGGGCACTATGGGAACGCTGGCATGACGAGCGGCATCGGAGTCGGCCGTGGTAGAAGACGACGACGAAGACGCGAGCAGTGGCACGAGAGCGAGGGGCAATATGGGAACGCTGGCATGACGAGTGGCATCGGAGTCGGCTGTGGTAGAAGACGGCGACGAAGATGCGAGCAGTGGCACGAGAGCGAGGGGCAGTATGGGAACGCTCGCATGACGAGCGGCATCGGAGTCGGCTGCGGTAGAAGGTGACGACGAAGACGCGAGCAGTGGCACGAGAGCGAGGGGCAGTATGGGAACGCTGGCATGACGAGCGGCATCGGAGTCGGCTGTGGTAGAAGGTGACGACGAAGACGCGAGCAGTGGCACGAGAGCGAGGGGCACTATGGGAACACTGGCATGACGAGCGGCATCGGAGTCGGCTGTGGTAGAAGGTGGCGACGAAGACGCGAGCAGTGGCACGAGAGCGAGGGGCAGTATGGGAACGCTGGCATGACGAGCGGCATCGGAGTCGGCTGTGGTAGATGACGACGACGAACATGCGAGCAGTGGCACGAGAGCGAGGGGCACTATGGGAACGCTGGCATGACGAGCGGCATCGCAGTCAGCTGTGGTAGGAGACGACGACGAAGATGCGAGCAGTGGCACGAGCGCGAGGGGCAGTATGGGAACGCTGGCATTAGGAGCGGCATCAGAGTCAGCTGTTGTAGAAGACGACGACAAAGATGCGACCCGTGGCACGAGCGCGAGGGGCAGTGTGGGAACACTGTTATGACGAGCGGCATCGGAGTCAGCTGTGGTAGAAGGTGACGACGAAGACGCGAGCAGTGGCAGGAGAGCGAGGGGCACTATGGGAACGCTGGCATGACGAGCGGCATCGGAGTCGGCTGAGGTAGAAGACGACGACGAAGATGCGAGCAGTGGCACGAGAGCGAGGGGCAGTATGGGAACACTGGCATGACGAGGGGCATCGCAGTCAGCTGTGGTAGGAGACGACGACGAAGATGCGAGCAGTGGCACGAGCGCGAGGGGCAGTATGGGAACGCTGGCATGAAGAGCGGCATCAGAGTCTGCTGTTGTAGAAGACGACGACGAAGATGCGAGCCGTGGCACGAGCGCGAGGGGCAGTGTGGGAACACTGTTATGACGAGCGCCATCGGAGTCAGCTGTGGTAGAAGGTGACGACGAAGACGCGAGCAGTGGCAGGAGAGCGAGGGGCACTATGGGAACGCTGGCATGACGAGCCGCATCGGAGTCGGCTGTGGTAGATGACGACGACGAAGATGCGAGCCATGGCACGAGCGCGAGGGGCACTATGGGAACACTGGCATGACGAGCGGCATCGGAGTCGGCTGTGGTAGAAGGTGGCGACGAAGACGCGAACAGTGGCACGAGAGCGAGGGGCAGTATGGGAACGCTGGCATGACGAGCGGCATCGGAGTCGGCTGTGGTAGAAGACGACGACGAAGATGCGAGCAGTGGCACGAGAACGAGGGGCAGTATGGGAACGCTCGCATGACGAGCGGCATCGGAGTCGGCTGTGGTAGAAGGTGGCGACGAAGACGCGAGCAGTGGCACGAGCGCGAGGGGCAGTATGGGAACGCTGGCATGACGAGCGGCATCGGAGTCAGCTGTGGTAGAAGGTGACGACGAAGATGCGAGCAGTGGCAAGAGAGCGAGGGGCACTGTGGGAACGCTGGCATGACGAGCGGCATCGGAGTCGGCTGTGGTAGAAGACGACGACGAAGATGCGAGCAGTGGCACGAGAGCGAGGGGCAGTATGGGAACGCTGGCATGAAGAGCGGCATCGGAGTCGGCTGTGGTAGATGACGACGACGTAGATGCGAGCAGTGGCACGAGAGCGAGGGGCAATATGGGAACGCTGGCATGACGAGCGGCATCGGAGTCGGCTGTGGTAGAAGACGACGACGAAGATGCGAGCAGTGGCACGAGAACGAGGGGCAGTATGGGAACGCTCGCATGACGAGCGGCATCGGAGTCGGCTGTGGTAGAAGGTGGCGACGAAGACACGAGCAGTGGCACGAGAGCGAGGGGCAGTATGGGAACGCTGGCATGACGAGCGGCATCGGAGTCGGCTATGGTAGATGACGACGACGAACATGCGAGCAGTGGCACGAGAGCGAGGGGCACTTTGGGAACACTGGCATGACGAGCGGCATCGGAGTCGGCTGTGGTAGAAGACGACGACGAAGACGCGAGCAGTGGCACGAGAGCGAGGGGCAGTATGGGAACACTGGCATGACGAGCGGCATCGAAGTCAGCTGTGGTAGAAGGTGACGACGAAGACGCGAGCAGTGGCACGAGAGCGAGGGGCACTATGGGAACGCTGGCATGACGAGCGGCATCGGAGTCGGCTGTGGTAGATGACGACGACGTAGATGCGAGCAGTGGCTTGAGAGCGAGGGGCACTATGGGAACGCTTGCATGACGAGCGGCATCGGAGTCGGCCGTGGTAGAAGACGATGACGAAGACGCGAGCAGTGGCACGAGAGCGAGGGGCAATATGGGAGGCGACGAAGACGCGAGCAGTGGCACGAGAGCGAGGGGCAGTATGGGAACGCTGGCATGACGAGCGGCATCGGAGTCGGCTGTGGTAGATGACGACGACGAAGACGCGAGCAGTGGCACGAGAGCGAGGGGCACTATGGGAACGCTGGCATGACGAGCGGCATCGGAGTCGGCTGTGGTAGAAGACGACGACGAAGACGCGAGCAGTTGCACGAGCGCGAGGGGCACTATGTGAACGCTGGCATGACGAGGGGCATCAGAGTCGGCTGTGGTAGAAGACGACGACGAAGATGCGAGCAGTGGCACGAGAGCGAGGGGCACTATGGGAACGCTGGCATGACGAGCGGCATCGGAGTCGGCTGTGGTAGATGACGACGACGAAGACGCGAGCAATGGCACGAGAGCGAGGGGCAGTATGGGAACGCTGGCATGACGAGCGGCATCGGAGTCGGCCGTGGTAGAAGACGACGACGAAGACGCGAGCAGTGGCACGAGAGCGAGGGGCAATATGGGAACGCTGGCACGACCAGCGGCTTTGAAGTCAGCTGTGGTAGAAGGTGACGACGAAGACGCGAGCAGTGGCACGAGAGCGAGGGGCACTATGGGAACGCTGGCATGACGAGCGGCATCGGAGTCGGCTGTGGTAGAAGACGACGACGAAGACGCGAGCAGTGGCACGAGAGCGAGGGGCAGTATGGGAACGCTCCCATGACGAGCGGCATCGGAGTCGGCTGTGGTAGATGACGACGACGAAGACGCGAGCAGTGGCACGAGAGCGAGGGGCAGTATGGGAACGCTCCCATGACGAGCGGCATCGGAGTCGGCTGTGGTAGATGACGATGACGAAGACGCGATCAGTGGCACGAGAGCGAGGGGCACTATGGGAACGCTGGCATGACGAGCGGCATCGGAGTCGGCTGTTGTAGAAGACGACGACGAAGATGCGAGCCGTGGCACGAGCGCGAGGGGCAGTATGGGAACACTGGCATGACGAGCGGCATCGGAGTCGGCTGTGGTAGAAGACGACGACGAAGATGCGAGCAGTGGCACGAGAGCGAGGGGCAGTATGGGAACGCTCGCATGACGAGCGGCATCGGAGTCGGCTGCGGTAGAAGGTGACGACGAAGACGCGAGCAGTGGCACGAGAGCGAGGGGCAGTATGGGAACGCTGGCATGACGAGCGGCATCGGAGTCGGCTGTGGCAGAAGGTGACGACGAAGACGCGAGCAGTGGCACGAGAGCGAGGGGCACTATGGGAACACTGGCATGACGAGCGGCATCGGAGTCGGCTGTGGTAGAAGGTGGCGACGAAGACGCGAGCAGTGGCACGAGAGCGAGGGGCATTATGGGAACGCTGGCATGACGAGTGGCATCGGAGTCGGCTATGGTAAATGACGACGACGAACATGCGAGCAGTGGCACGAGAGCGAGGGGCACTATGGGAACGCTGGCATGACGACTGGCATCGGAGTCGGCTGTGGTAGAAGACGACGACGAAGATGCGAGCAGTGGCATGAGCGCGAGGGGCACTACGGGAACGCCGGCATGACCAGCGGCATCGGAGTCGACTGTGGTAGAAGACGACGACGAAGTCGCGAGCAGTGGCACGAGAGCGATGGGCAGTATGGGAACACTGGCATGACGAGCGGCATCGGAGTCGGCTGTGGTAGAAGGTGACGACGAAGACGCGAGCAGTGGCACGAGAGCGAGGGGCACTATGGGAACACTGGCATGACGAGCGGCATCGGAGTCGGCTGTGGTAAAAGACGACGACGAAGATGCGAGCAGTGGCACGAGAGCGATAGGCAGTATGGGAACGCTCGCATGACGAGCGGCATCGGAGTCGGCTGTGGTAGATGACGACGACGAACATGCGAGCAGTGGCACGAGAACGAGGGGCACTATGGGAACACTGGCATGACGAGCGGCATCGGAGTCGGCTGTGGTAGAAGACGACGAAGAAGACGCGAGCAGTGGCACGAGAGCGAGGGGCAGTATGGGAACACTGGCATGACGAGCGGCATCGGAGTCAGCTGTGGTAGAAGGTGACGACGAAGACGCGAGCAGTGGCACGAGAGCGAGGGGCACTATGGGAACGCTGGCATGACGAGCGGCATCGGAGTCGGCTGTGGTAGAAGACGACGACGAAGACGCGAGCAGTGGCACGAGAGCGAGGGGCAGTATGGGAACGCTGGCATGACGAGCGGCATCGGAGTCGGCTGTGGTAGATGACGACGACGAAGACGCGAGCAGTGGCACGAGCGCGAGGGGCAGTATGGGAACACTGGCATGACGAGCGGCATCGGAGTCGGCTGTGGTAGAAGACGACGACGAAGACGCGAGCAGTGGCACGAGAGCGAGGGGCAGTATGGGAACACTGGCATGACGAGTGGCATCGGAGTCGGCTGTGGGAGATGACGACGACGAACATGCGAGCAGTGGCACGAGAGCGAGGGGCACTATGGGAACGCTGGCATGACGAGCTGCATCGGAGTTGGCTGTGGTAGAAGGCGACGACGAAGATGCGAGCAGTGGCATGAGCGCGAGGGGCACTATGGGAACGCTGGCATGACGAGCGGCATCGGAATCGGCTGTGGTAGAAGACGACGACGAAGACGCGAGCAGTAGCACGAGAGCGAGGGGCAGTATGGGAACACTGGCATGACGAGCGGCATCGGAGTCAGCTGTGGTAGAAGGTGACGACGAAGGCGCGAGCAGTGGCACGAGAGCGAGGGGCACTATGGGAACACTGGCATGACGAGCGGCATCGGAGTCGGCTGTGGTAGAAGGTGACGACGAAGACGCGAGCAGTGGCACGAGAGCGAGGGGCACTATGGGAACGCTGGCATGACGAGCGGCATCGGAGTCAGCTGTTGTAGAAGACGACGACGAAGATGCGAGCAGTGGCACGAGAGCGAGGGGCAGTATGGGAACACTGGCATGACGAGCGGCATCGGAGTCAGCTGTGGTAGAAGAAGACGACGAAGACGCGAGCAGTGGCACGAGAGCGAGGGGCACTATGGGAACGCTGGCCTGTCGAGCGGCATCGGAGTCGGCTGTGGTAGAAGGTGACGACGAAGACGCGAGCAGTGGCACGAGAGCGAGGGGCACTATGGGAACATTGGCATGACGAGCGGCATCGGAGTCGGCTGTGGTAGAAGACGACGACGAAGACGCGAGCAGTGGCACGAGAGCGAGGGGCAGTATGGGAACACTAGCATGACGAGCGGCATCGGAGTCGGCTGTGGTAGAAGACGACGACGAAGATGCGAGCAGTTGCACGAGAGCGAGGGGCACTATGGGAACGCTGGCATGACGAGCGGCATCGGAGTCGGCTGTGGTAGAAGGTGACGACGAAGACCCGAGCAGTGGCATGAGAGCGAGGGGCACTATGGGAACACTGGCATGACCAGCGGCATCGGAGTCGGCTGTGGTAGAAGACGACGACGAAAACGCGAGCAGTGGCACGAGAGCGAGGGGCAGTATGGGAACACTGGCATGACGAGCGGCATCGGAGTCGGCTGTGGTATAAGACGACGACGAAGACGCGAGCAGTGGCACGAGAGCGAGGGGCAGTATGGGAACGCTGGCATGACGAGCGGCATCGCAGTCAGCTGTGGTAGATGACGACGACGAAGACGCGAGCAGTGGCACGAGACCGAGGGGCACTATGGGAACACTGTTATGACGAGCGGCATCGGAGTCAGCTGTGGTAGAAGGTGACGACGAAGACGCGAGCAGTGGCACGAGAGCGAGGGGCACTATGGGAACGCTGGGTTGACGAGCGGCATCGGAGTCGGCTGTGGTAGAAGACGACGACGAAGACGCGAGCAGTGACACGAGATCGAGGGGCAGTATGGGAACGCTGGCATGACGAGCGGCATCGGAGTCGGCTGTGGTAGATGACGACGACGAAGATGCGAGCCGTGGCACGAGCGCGAGGGGCAGTATGGGAACACTGGCATGACGAGCGGCAACGGAGTCAGCTGTGGTAGAAGGTGACGACGAAGACGCGAGCAGTGGCACGAGAGCGAGGGGTACTATGGGAACGCTGGCATGACGAGCGGCATTGGAGTCGGCTGTGGTAGAAGACGACGACGAAGACGCGAGCAGTGGCACGAGAGCGAGGGGCAGTATGAGAACACTGGCACGACGAGCGGCATCGGAGTCGGCTGTGGTAGAAGACGACAACGAAGACGCGAGCAGTGGCACGAGAGCGAGGGGCAGTATGGGAACGCTGGCATGACGAGCGGCATCGGAGTCAGCTGTTGTAGAAGACGACGACGAAGATGCGAGCCGTGGCACGAGCGCGAGGGGCAGTATGGGAACACTGGCATGACGAGCGGCATCGGAGTCGGCTGTGGTAAAAGACGACGACGAAGATGCGAGCAGTGGCACGAGAGCGAGGGGCAGTATGGGAACGCTCGCATGACGAGCGGCATCGGAGTCGGCTGCGGTAGAAGGTGACGACGAAGACGCGAGCAGTGGCACGAGAGCGAGGGGCAGTATGGGAACGCTGGCATGACGAGCGGCATCGGAGTCGGCTGTGGCAGAAGGTGACGACGAAGACGCGAGCAGTGGCACGAGAGCGAGGGGCACTATGGGAACACTGGCATGACGAGCGGCATCGGAGTCGGCTGTGGTAGAAGGTGGCGACGAAGACGCGAGCAGTGGCACGAGAGCGAGGGGCATTATGGGAACGCTGGCATGACGAGTGGCATCGGAGTCGGCTATGGTAAATGACGACGACGAACATGCGAGCAGTGGCACGAGAGCGAGGGGCACTATGGGAACGCTGGCATGACGACTGGCATCGGAGTCGGCTGTGGTAGAAGACGACGACGAAGATGCGAGCAGTGGCATGAGCGCGAGGGGCACTACGGGAACGCCGGCATGACCAGCGGCATCGGAGTCGACTGTGGTAGAAGACGACGACGAAGTCGCGAGCAGTGGCACGAGAGCGATGGGCAGTATGGGAACACTGGCATGACGAGCGGCATCGGAGTCGGCTGTGGTAGAAGGTGACGACGAAGACGCGAGCAGTGGCACGAGAGCGAGGGGCACTATGGGAACACTGGCATGACGAGCGGCATCGGAGTCGGCTGTGGTAAAAGACGACGACGAAGATGCGAGCAGTGGCACGAGAGCGATAGGCAGTATGGGAACGCTCGCATGACGAGCGGCATCGGAGTCGGCTGTGGTAGATGACGACGACGAACATGCGAGCAGTGGCACGAGAACGAGGGGCACTATGGGAACACTGGCATGACGAGCGGCATCGGAGTCGGCTGTGGTAGAAGACGACGAAGAAGACGCGAGCAGTGGCACGAGAGCGAGGGGCAGTATGGGAACACTGGCATGACGAGCGGCATCGGAGTCAGCTGTGGTAGAAGGTGACGACGAAGACGCGAGCAGTGGCACGAGAGCGAGGGGCACTATGGGAACGCTGGCATGACGAGCGGCATCGGAGTCGGCTGTGGTAGAAGACGACGACGAAGACGCGAGCAGTGGCACGAGAGCGAGGGGCAGTATGGGAACGCTGGCATGACGAGCGGCATCGGAGTCGGCTGTGGTAGATGACGACGACGAAGACGCGAGCAGTGGCACGAGCGCGAGGGGCAGTATGGGAACACTGGCATGACGAGCGGCATCGGAGTCGGCTGTGGTAGAAGACGACGACGAAGACGCGAGCAGTGGCACGAGAGCGAGGGGCAGTATGGGAACACTGGCATGACGAGTGGCATCGGAGTCGGCTGTGGGAGATGACGACGACGAACATGCGAGCAGTGGCACGAGAGCGAGGGGCACTATGGGAACGCTGGCATGACGAGCTGCATCGGAGTTGGCTGTGGTAGAAGGCGACGACGAAGATGCGAGCAGTGGCATGAGCGCGAGGGGCACTATGGGAACGCTGGCATGACGAGCGGCATCGGAATCGGCTGTGGTAGAAGACGACGACGAAGACGCGAGCAGTAGCACGAGAGCGAGGGGCAGTATGGGAACACTGGCATGACGAGCGGCATCGGAGTCAGCTGTGGTAGAAGGTGACGACGAAGGCGCGAGCAGTGGCACGAGAGCGAGGGGCACTATGGGAACACTGGCATGACGAGCGGCATCGGAGTCGGCTGTGGTATAAGACGACGACGAAGACGCGAGCAGTGGCACGAGAGCGAGGGGCAGTATGGGAACGCTGGCATGACGAGCGGCATCGCAGTCAGCTGTGGTAGATGACGACGACGAAGACGCGAGCAGTGGCACGAGACCGAGGGGCACTATGGGAACACTGTTATGACGAGCGGCATCGGAGTCAGCTGTGGTAGAAGGTGACGACGAAGACGCGAGCAGTGGCACGAGAGCGAGGGGCACTATGGGAACGCTGGGTTGACGAGCGGCATCGGAGTCGGCTGTGGTAGAAGACGACGACGAAGACGCGAGCAGTGACACGAGATCGAGGGGCAGCATGGGAACGCTGGCATGACGAGCGGCATCGGAGTCGGCTGTGGTAGATGACGACGACGAAGATGCGAGCCGTGGCACGAGCGCGAGGGGCAGTATGGGAACACTGGCATGACGAGCGGCAACGGAGTCAGCTGTGGTAGAAGGTGACGACGAAGACGCGAGCAGTGGCACGAGAGCGAGGGGTACTATGGGAACGCTGGCATGACGAGCGGCATTGGAGTCGGCTGTGGTAGAAGACGACGACGAAGACGCGAGCAGTGGCACGAGAGCGAGGGGCAGTATAGGAACGCTGGCATGACGAGCGGCATCGGAGTCGGCTGTGGTAGATGATGTTACGTTTCGCCTATGACGCGCGGTGTAGCCGTCGCGAATTCAACGGACGCCGGGGCTTCATTCAAAGCGGCGGACATTTTGGCCCGTTCGGAGCGGCCGCGACGCATCCCCGCCGAGCGCGTCCCGGCATGTTCAGTGCCACGTGTCTTCGTGTGTGCGTGTGTGTGTGTGTGCCCACGCTTGTCAAAGCGCGGCAGCTGGGGAGAGGAGCTCCCCCAGTGTGAAGCGAGGAGGTCTGACCGGCGCCGGCCCGTCTGATGCGTCACCTCCTTGTCCCAACGTGTCTCTCAGTCCGTCCGTCGCCGCTGTCACGTGGTGTCATCTCGTGACCTTCCCTCTTCCCCTCAACTCCCAGAGTATAAGAGCAGCTGCCCCCGGACGCCAGGAGAGAGGCTCCGACTTCTTCTGTTGAGTAACGTGCTCTCCCGTCTCTCTACTTGGTCGACCTGACCGCCCGCTCTTTGCGATGCTAGAATAAACAAGTTGTTCTGTTAGCAGTCGCCTCATGCTTTGCTGGGACCTTCGGATGCTTCCAGTGTGCCCCAGGCCGCCAGGCCAACGCTACCCTTGGGGCTTGCGACCCAGTTGCAATAACGGGCGTCAGCACTGAGGTTCCAACAGCTGGTGGCCGCGCTGAGATTCCAACAGCCGGTGCCATCGGTGCGGATCAAACATCTGGTTGCCAGCGGTGAGATCGCGACAACGGAGGCCAGCAGCGAAGATATGCGATTGTCTGTATGCTGAGCAGCACAACGACCATCCGGGAGCAGTGCAACGAGCCCTGTGTGATGACTTGTTGCCTGCAGCGGAACGACTGCGCTGAATTCTTGGCTGCGAGGTTTGGTGAGTGCGGGACTTTCTTCTTCTGAGTTTTGCCAGGCTTTTGTTAGTGTCAGAAACAGAGCTGGTAATTGTGGTTGTCGTTGCTGCCGGGTTAGTTTGCGGCAAGACAATAGTAGGCAGTAGAGAAAGCAGCATTCAGAGCAGCCATGGATTTGAAGTCGTTGCGCAAACCGAAATTGTTGGAGCTTGCAAGAGAGTTGGGTCTGGATGTCTCAGACAAACTCAGAAAACCAGAACTGCTAAGGGCTATTCTTGAGTTAGGAGCTGAGGATGACGAGCTGTCGGAATGCCTTGAGACCATTGAGGAGAGGGAGACTGCAAAAAGACAGGAGCGCGAACTTAAAGAGCAAAAAGATGAGCGTGAACGTAAAGAACAGATAGAACGAGAGCAACGGGAGAAAAAAGAAGAGCGCGATCATGCTTTGGAAATGAAGCGTCTCGAGTTAGAGATGGAACGCGCTCGTAATGGAAGTCAGGCACACGGTGCAGGAGAACGGGTATTGTTCAAAATGACTGACCTAATGCGGCCGTTTAAGCTTGGAGAGGACATTGGTTTGTTCCTGGTTAACTTTGAGCGAACGTGCGAGAAGCAGGGGTTCTCTCGGGAAACGTGGCCACAGCGCTTGCTCACTTTGTTACCCGGCGAGGCAGCCGACGTAGTAGCTCGCTTGGATAGAGAGGAGGCAGAGGATTTCGACAAAGTGAAATCGAGTCTGCTAAAAAAGTACAGGCTGTCAGCGGAGGCGTTCCGTCGGAAGTTTCGGGAAAATGAGAAAGGCAAAAGTGAGTCGTATACAGAGTTTGCCTACAGGCTTATGTCAAACATGCAGGAGTGGCTCAAAGAAGAGAAAGCGTTTGCTGACCACGAGAAAGTTCTGCAGTGTTTCGGGCTAGAACAGTTTTATAGTCGGTTACCTGAGAACGTGCGGTACTGGGTCTTGGATAGGCCAGACGTTAGTACGGTGGCTAGAGCCGCTGAGCTAGCCGAAGAGTTTGTGACGCGTCGGGCTCGCGGAGCTAAGGACGGTCAAAAGGGTGAATTTGGCTCCAAGTTTGAGAGGCCGAAGTTCACGCCCATGAGAGCAAAGGGGGACACATGTAGTGCGGATGCGAGTGAAAGCAGTCCGACCGAACCTAAGGAGACGGCGGCAGCCGAAGCCGAACGCAGAAAGCGGTTCGAGACGAGGCAAGCGCGCGTTTGTTATACGTGTCAGAAGCCGGGTCATTTTTCGGCGCAGTGTCCGGAAACAAAAACAAAAGTAGTGTTTTTGTCATTATGCAGCACTGACGAGAACATGAAGCTTCTCGAGCCTTACATGCGAGACCTCCTCGTGAACGGGAAGGAGTGCCGAGTGCTTCGCGATTCCGCAGCTACGATGGATGTAGTTCGATGGATGTAATCGCTTAATTGGGATGCCCAAATTAATAACGTAAGATCAAAAATGAATAAAGTGAATGGGGTGCTATGTCGTCAACGGTATGTGCTATCAACAAAAATTAAACTATTAATCTACAATGCTTTCTCAGTTCCAATACTTAACTATTGCCACACTGTCTGGGGCACAAGTACGAAGCATAATTTATCCAAGATTACTCTTACCCAGAAACGTGCGATAAGATTAATTGCTAACATACCATGGTATGCCCACACAGAAAGCTATTATTCCGAGTTTAGCATCATTCAAGTGCCTAATCTTTATGCCTTCAGATTAATTCTTATGTACAAGAATGCTATTAGAACAAACAACGCAGATATGTTGACACTGTTCAACCTTCAAAGCAATGTGCCCATATACAATGTACGCCGTTGCACCACTTGGTCTACACCGTTTTGTCGGACTGTGTACCGATTTCAATCAAGCGCCTATAAACTTCCCTGTTACCTTAACACACTTGAACGTAAAAACATCTCCCTGGAAGAAATATCGAAAAATAAGTTAATTAGTGTTTTGCCGCTCCTGCACTAATGTATAGTGTTTCATTATGTTTTTGTATGTCGCGCTATTGTTTCTTACGTCACACAATGTTAACAAATGCGCTAAGGCTGTTGTCGATTTTGTACGTATATTTTCTTACTGATCCCTACTGTATTTTTTGCCCTTGTAAGTTCACAAATTTCGCAATGTATTCCAATGTGTCTAGTATTTCTCTGCGTTTGTCATGAATAAGCTGCTTCTCGTCATACTGTCATGTGGGGCGTAATGGGGTTTTTTCAAGCCGCTGCATGCGGCTTTTACCCTTACGTCCGCTCTCATTCTGTATTCTGTGGAAAGAGAGAAATAAAGATTATTATTATTATATATTATTATTACGTAGAACCCGATATGTTCACGGGCGAGTGCGCATGGATCAAGCAAGCCGTGGAAGCTCACAGCGTGTGTCTACCCGTAGCAAAAGTGCTTATTGAAGGACCTTTCGGAGCACTTGAGACGGAGGCAGCAGTGTCATCTATGCTGCCCCCCCCCCCCCCAGTACCCGTACCTATTTTCGAACAGGTCCGATCACCTCCTGCGCGAGAAGGGGCTGTTGTTTGGTGAGGCTAGCGTTCAGGCCTTAACCAGATCGAAGGTTCGGGAGCTCGCTCGCGTAGTTGCAGGGCCAACGTTGTCGAACGATGAGAAAGGGTCAGAGGCGCAGCAAGCTGATATTCAGAGCACGCCCGAACTGAATAAAATCGAGCCTGTAGCGTTAAAGGCACCAGATACTGGAGAGGAAATTCTCGATGCGGGAAAGTTAGAAGAGCTATCTGCAGATTTGCTCGTCGCGCCTACGTCAGCCGGACTTAATAGGTTGCTAAAAGTCAGCCGGTCGGCTTTGATAGCCGAGCAAAAGAAGGATGGCAGCCTAGAAAACATACGCTGCATCGTCAAGGAAGGTGTCGCCAAGAAAAATGCTCGCTTTGTGGAAAGAGGTGGGGTCCTGTACCGGAAGTATATAGACCGCAGGGGAGTGGAGTTCGATCAGCTGATCGTGCCTCAATGCTATCGTCAGGATCTGTTGCGCTTGTCCCATGGGGGTTCGTGGTCCGGACACCTAGGAGTTAAGAAAACTAAGGACCGTCTCTTGCAAGAGTACTATTGGCCAGGGTGTTTTCGGGACGCAGACCACTTTGTGAAGACATGCGACACCTGTCAGCGGGTGGGCAAACCAGGGGACAAATCGAGGGCGCCGTTGAAGTTGGTACCTATCATTACGGAGCCTTTTAGACGGCTCGTTATTAATACAGTGGGACCTCTGCCGGTAACAGCCACGGGGTACAGACACATTTTGACTGTGATCTGCCCAGCGACAAAGTTCCCTGAAGCAGTGCCGCTTAAAGAACTCAGCTCAGTTGAGATAGTCAATGCACTACTGTGCATATTTGCGCGAGTTGGTTTTCCTGCGGAAATCCAATCGGATCAGGGCACAGTGTTTACTAGCGCTTTGACGACAGCCTTTCTCGAAAGGTGTGGGGTAAAGCTGTTACACAGCTCAGTGTACCACCCACAGTCGAATTCCCTTGAGAAGCTCCACTTCGTCATGAAGCGCGTGTGGAGAGCATTGTGGTTTGAACAACAAACTGACTGGGAGCTGTTTCTGCCTGGGGTGATGTTTGCATTGAGGACCGCGCCGCATGCGGCTACGGGGTTTTCGCCAGCTGAGCTAGTGTACGGTCGCTCGCTGCGATCTCCGCTTCGCATGCATCGAGACGGATCACTGCCCTCTCCAATGGCTGCAGACTATCTCTTCCACAAATGGCCGCCTCCTGCGCTGGAGCCTCGCTTTGCAATAACATTCATTTGAGGTGCGTTACAAAAAGGGGAGTCTCAACGGTAACGCCGATGGCTTAAGTCGAAGCCCCTAACGTGGGAATCAGCCTCAAAATTGTTTGTTATTGATGTTTTTCTTCCTGCGGCAGGATTTTTAACATATTGCTTTTGTGTAGTGTTTCAAAGTGATGATATGCTTTCTAGTGCAATTCTCCGATTTGTGGACGCGTTCTGAGTGCTGCTAGACTACTGTAAGGAACTAGGCAGTAGTATAAAAGGGGAAAGAGCCTGGCATGGCTTAGTGAGGGTTGTGCCGTGCTTGCTGACTGAGCGGCTGAGTTTCGGCGCAGTTCTAACGCTTGCTGGGAAAGAGAACAAAAATGGCAACTCTCCTGAAGTCACTTTGCAGTCTCCTGTGTGAACCTGAACGTGAGAACGAGGCCTTCTCGGTGCGCTGCGCTCAAGAAACGCCGAGGGACGACCGACTTCGGTTATGAGCATCATCGAGCGACATCCCTTCGGACAGCGGATGCAGTCCCCTGACCATCGGGATCTCCTTCCCCCGGCGGGGCGATCTGTTACGTTTCGCCTATGACGCGCGGTGTAGCCGTCGTGAATTCAACGGACGCCGGGGCTTCATTCAAAGCGGCGGACATTTTGGCCCGTTCGGAGCGGCCGCGACGCATCCCCGCCGAGCGCGTCCCGGCATGTTAAGTGCCACGTGTCTTCGTGTGTGCGTGTGTGTGTGTGTGTGCCCACGCTTGTCAAAGCGCGGCAGCTGGGGAGAGGAGCTCCCCCAGTGTGAAGCGAGGAGGTCTGACCGGCGCCGGCCCGTCTGATGCGTCACCTCCTTGTCCCAACGTGTCTCTCAGTCCGTCCGTCGCCGCTGTCACGTGGTGTCATCTCGTGACCTTCCCTCTTGCCCTCAACTCCCAGAGTATAAGAGCAGCTGCCCCCGGAAGCCAGGAGAGAGGCTCCGATTTCTTCTGTTGAGTAACGTGCTCTCCCGTCTCTCTACTTGGTCGACCTGACCGCCCGCTCTTTGCGATGCTAGAATAAACAAGTTGTTCTGTTAGCAGTCGCCTCATGCTTTGCTGGGACCTTCGGATGCTTCCAGTGTGCCCCAGGCCGCCAGGCCAACGCTACCCTTGGGGCTTGCGACCCAGTTGCAATAACGGGCGTCAGCACTGAGATTCCAACAGCTGGTGGCCGCGCTGAGATTCCAACAGCCGGTGCCATCGGTGCGGATCAAACAATGACGACGAAGACCCGAGCAGTGGCACGAGAGCGAGGAGCAGTATGGGAACGCTGGCATGACGAGCGGCATCGGAGTCAGCTGTTGTAGAAGACGACGACGAAGATGCGAGCCGTGGCACGAGCGCGAGGGGCAGTATGGGAACACTGGCATGACGAGCGGCATCGGAGTCAGCTGTTGTAGAAGGTGACGACGAAGACGCGAGCGAGGGGCAGTATGGGAACACTAGCATGACGAGCGGCATCGGAGTCGGCTGTGGTAGAAGACGACGACGAAGACGCGAGCAGTGGCACGAGAGCGAGGGGCACTATGGGAACACTGGCATGACCAGCGGCATCGGAGTCGGCTGTGGTAGAAGACGACGACGAAGACGCGAGCAGTGGCACGAGAGCGAGGGGCAGTATGGGAACACTGGCATGACGAGCGGCATCGGAGTCGGCTGTGGTATAAGACGACGACGAAGACGCGAGCAGTGGCACGAGAGCGAGGGGCAGTATGGGAACGCTGGCATGACGAGCGGCATCGCAGTCAGCTGTGGTAGATGACGACGACGAAGACGCGAGCAGTGGCACGAAACCGAGGGGCACTATGGGAACACTGGCATGACGAGCGGCATCGGAGTCGGCTGTGGTAGAAGACGACGACGAAGATGCGAGCAGTAGCACGAGAGCGAGGGGCACTATGGGAACGCTGGCATGACGAGCGGCATCGGAGTCAGCTGTTGTAGAAGACGACGACGAAGATGCGAGCCGTGGCACGAGCGCGAGGGGCAGTATGGGAACACTGGCATGACGAGCGGCATCGGAGTCAGCTGTTGTAGAAGGTGACGACGAAGACGCGAGCAGTGGCACGAGAGCGAGGGGCACTGTGGGAACATTGGCATGACGAGCGGCATCGGAGTCGGCTGTGGTAGAAGACGACGACGAAGACGCGAGCAGTGGCACGAGAGCGAGGGGCAGTATGGGAACGCTGGCATGACGAGCGGCATCGGAGTCGGCTGTGGTAGAAGGTGACGACGAAGACGCGAGCAGTGGCACGAGAGCGAGGGGCACTATGGGAACATTGGCATGACGAGCGGCATCGGAGTCGGCAGTGGTAGAAGACGACGACGAAGACGCGAGCAGTGGCACGAGAGCGAGGGGCAGTATGGGAACACTGGCATGACGAGCGGCATCGGAGTCGGCTGTGGTAGAAGACGACGACGAAGATGCGAGCAGTGGCACGAGAGCGAGGGGCACTATGGGAACGCAGGCATGACGAGCGGCATCGGAGTCGGCTGTGGTAGAAGACGACGACGAAGACGCGAGCAGTGGCACGAGAGCGAGGGGCAGTATGGGAACGCTGGGATGACGAGCGGCATCGGAGTCAGCTGTGGTAGATGACGACGACGAAGACGCGAGGAGTGGCACGAGACCGAGGGGCACTATGGGAACACTGTTATGACGAGCGGCATCGAAGTCAGCTGTGGTAGGAAGTGACGACGAAGACGCGAGCAGTGGCACGAGAGCGAAGGGCACTATGGGAACGCTGGCATGACGAGCAGCATCGGAGTCGGCTGTGGTAGAAGACGACGACGAAGACGCGAGCAGTGGCACGAGAGCGAGGGGCAGCATGGGAACACTGGCATGACGAGCGGCATCGGAGTCGGCTGTGGTAGATGACGACGACGAAGACGCGAGCAGTGGCACGAGAACGAGGGGCACTATGGGAACGCTGGCATGACGAGCGGCACCGGAGTCGGCTGTGGTAGAAGACGACGACGAAGACGCGAGCAGTGGCACGAGAGCGAGGTGCAGTATGGGAACACTGGCATGACGAGCGGCATCGGAGTCGGCTGTGGTAGAAGACGACAACGAAGACGCGAGCAGTGGCACGAGAGCGAGGGGCAGTATGGGAACGCTGGCATGACGAGCAGCATCGGAGTCAGCTGTGGTAGATGACGACGCCGAAGACGCGAGCAGTGGCACGAGAACGAGGGGCACTATGGGAACGCTGGCATGACGAGCGGCATCGGAGTCGGCTGTGATAGAAGACGACGACGAAGACGCGAGCAGTGGCACGAGAGCGAGGTGCAGTATGGGAACGCTCGCATGACGAGCGGCATCGGAGTCGGCTGTGGCAGAAGGTGACGACGAAGACGCGAGCAGTGGCACGAGAGCGAGGGGCACTATGGGAACACTGGCATGACGAGCGGCATCGGAGTCGGCTGTGGTAGAAGGTGGCGACGAAGACGCGAGCAGTGGCACGAGAGCGAGGGGCAGTATGGGAACGCTGGCATGACGAGCGGCATCGGAGTCGGCTGTGGTAGATGACGACGACGAACATGCGAGCAGTGGCACGAGAGCGAGGGGCACTATGGGAACGCTGGCATGACGAGCGGCATCGGAGTCGGCTGTGGCAGAAGACGACGACGAAGATGCGAGCAGTGGCACGCGCGCGAGGGCCACTATGGGAACGCTGGCATGACGAGCGGCATCGGAGTCGGCTGTGGTAGAAGGTGACGACGAAGACGCGAGCAGTGGCACGATAGCGAGGGGCACTATGGGAACACTGGCATGACCAGCGGCATCGGAGTCGGCTGTGGTAGAAGACGACGACGAAGACGCGAGCAGTGGCACGAGAGCGAGGGGCAGTATGGGAACGCTGGCATGACGAGCGGCATCGGAGTCGGCTGTGGTAGAAGACGACGACGAAGACACGAGCAGTGGCACGAGAGCGAGGGGCAGTATGGGAACGCTGGCATGACGAGCGGCATCGGAGTCAGCTGTGGTAGATGACGACGACGAAGACGCGAGCAGTGGCACGAGACCGAGGGGCACTATGGGAACGCTGTTATGACGAGCGGCATCGGAGTCGGCTGTGGTAGAAGGTGACGACGAACACGCGAGCAGTGGCACGAGAGCGAGGGGCACTATGGGAACGCTGGGATGACGAGCGGCATCGGAGTCGGCTGTGGTAGAAGACGACGACGAAGACGCGAACAGTGGCACGAGAGCGAGGGGCAGTATGGGAACGCTGGCATGACGAGCGGCATCGGAGTCGCCTGTGGTAGATGACGACGACGAAGATGCGAGCCGTGGCACGAGCGCGAGGGGCAGTATGGGAACGCTGGCATGACGAGCGGCATCGGAGTCGGCTGTGGTAGAAGGTGACGACGAAGACGCGAGCAGTGGCACGAGAACGAGGGGCACTATGGGAACGCTGGCATGACGAGCGGCATCGGAGTCGGCTGTGGTAGAAGATGACGACGGAGACGCGAGCAGTGGCACGAGAGCGAGGGGCAGTATGGGAACGCTGGCATGACGAGCGGCATCGGAGTCAGCTGTTGTAGAAGACGACGACGAAGATGCGAGCCGTGGCACGAGCGCGAGGGGCAATATGGGAACACTGGCATGACGAGCGGCATCGGAGTCGGCTGTGGTAGAAGGTGACGACGAAGACGCGAGCGGTGGCACGAGAGCGAGGGGCAATATGGGAACACTGGCATGACGAGCGGCATCGGAGTCGGCTGTGGTAGAAGGTGACGACGAAGACGCGAGCAGTGGCACGAGAGCGAGGGGCACTAGGGGAACGCTGGCATGACGAGCGGCATCGGAGTCAGCTGTGGTAGAAGACGACGACGAAGATGCGAGCAGTGGCACGAGAGCGAGGGGCAGTATGGGAACGCTGGCATGACGAGCGGCATCGGAGTCGGCTGTGGTAGAAGACGTCGACGAAGACGCGAGCAGTGGCACGAGAGCGAGGGGCACTATGGGAACGCTGGCATGACGAGCGGCATCGGAGTCGGCTGTGGTAGAAGGTGACGACGAAGACGCGAGCAGTGGCACGAGAGCGAGGGGCACTATGGGAACATTGGCATGACGAGCGGCATCGGAGTCGGCTGTGGTAGAAGACGACGACGAAGACGCGAGCAGTGGCACGAGAGCGAGGGGCAGTGTGGGAACGCTGGCATGACGAGCGGCATCGGAGTCGGCTGTGGTAGAAGACGACGACGAAGATGCGAGCAGTGGCACGAGAGCGAGGGGCACTATGGGAACGCTGGCATGACGAGCGGCATCGGAGTCGGCTGTGGTAGAAGGTGACGACGAAGACGCGAGCAGTGGAACGAGAGCGAGGGGCACTATGGGAACGCTGGCATGAAGAGCGGCATCGGAGTCGGCTGTGGTAGAAGACGACGACGAAGACGCGAGCAGTGGCACGAGAGCGAGGGGCAGTATGGGAACACTGGCATGACGAGCGGCATCGGAGTCGGCTGTGGTAGAAGACGACGACGAAGACGCGAGCAGTGGCACGAGAGCGAGGGGCAGTATGGGAACGCTGGCATGACGAGCGGCATCGGAGTCGGCTGTGGTAGATGACGACGACGAAGACGCGAGCAGTGGCACGAGAGCGAGGAGCAGTATGTGAACGCTGGCATGACGAGCGGCATCGTAGTCAGCTGTTGTAGAAGACGACGACGAAGATGCGAGCCGTGGCACGAGAGCGAGGGGCACAATGGGAACGCTGGCATGACGAGCGGCATCGGAGTCGGCTGTGGTAGATGACGACGACGAACATGCGAGCAGTGGCACGAGAGCGAGGGGCACTATGGGAACGCTGGCATGACGAGCGGCATCGGAGTCAGCTGTGGTAGAAGACGACGACGAAGATGCGAGCAGTGGCACGAGAGCGAGGGGCAGTATGGGAACGCTGGCATGACGAGCGGCATCGGAGTCGGCTGTGGTAGAAGACGACGACGAAGACGCGAGCAGTGGCACGAGAGCGAGGGGCACTATGGGAACACTGGCATGACCAGCGGCATCGGAGTCGGCTGTGGTAGAAGGTGACGACGAAGACGCGAGCAGTGGCACGAGAGCGAGGGGCACTATGGAAACATTGGCATGACGAGCGGCATCGGAGTCGGCTGTGGTAGAAGGTGACGACGAAGACGCGAGCAGTGGGACGAGAGCGAGGGGCACTATGGGAACGCTGGCATGACGAGCGGCATCGGAGTCAGCTGTGGTAGAAGACGACGACGAAGATGCGAGCAGTGGCACGAGAGCGAGGGGCAGTATGGGAACGCTGGCATGACGAGCGGCATCGGAGTCAGCTGTGGTAGAAGACGACGACGAAGACGCGAGCAGTGGCCCGAGAGCGAGGGGCAGTATGGGAACGCTGGCATGACGAGCGGCATCGGAGTCGGCTGTGGTAGAAGACGACGACGAAGATGCGAGCAGTGGCACGAGAGCGAGGGGCACTATGGGAACGCTGGCATGACGAGCGGCATCGGAGTCGGCTGTGGTAGAAGGTGACGACGAAGACGCGAGCAGTGGAACAAGAGCGAGGGGCAGTATGGGAACACTGGCATGACGAGCGGCATCGGAGTCGGCTGTGGTAGAAGACGACGACGAAGACGCGAGCAGTGGCACGAGAGCGAGGGGCAGTATGGGAACGCTGGCATGACGAGCGGCATCGGAGTCGGCTGTGGTAGATGACGACGACGAAGACGCGAGCAGTGGCACGAGAACGAGGGGCACTATGGGAACGCTGGCATGACGAGCGGCATCGGAGTCGGCTGTGGTAGAAGACGACGACGAAGACGCGAGCAGTGGCACGAGAGCGAGGTGCAGTATGGGAACACTGGCATGACGAGCGGCATCGGAGTCGGCTGTGGTAGAAGACGACAACGAAGACGCGAGCAGTGGCACGAGAGCGAGGGGCAGTATGGGAACGCTGGCATGACGAGCAGCATCGGAGTCAGCTGTGGTAGAAGACGACGACGAAGACGCGAGCAGTGGCACGAGAGCGAGGGGCAGTATGGGAACACTGGCATGACGAGCGGCATCGGAGTCGGCTGTGGTAGATGACGACGACGAAGACGCGAGCAGTGGCACGAGAACGAGGGGCACTATGGGAACGCTGGCATGACGAGCGGCATCGGAGTCGGCTGTGGTAGAAGACGACGACGAAGACGCGAGCAGTGGCACGAGAGCGAGGTGCAGTATGGGAACGCTCGCATGACGAGCGGCATCGGAGTCGGCTGTGGCAGAAGGTGACGACGAAGACGCGAGCAGTGGCACGAGAGCGAGGGGCACTATGGGAACACTGGCATGACGAGCGGCATCGGAGTCGGCTGTGGTAGAAGGTGGCGACGAAGACGCGAGCAGTGGCACGAGAGCGAGGGGCAGTATGGGAACGCTGGCATGACGAGCGGCATCGGAGTCGGCTGTGGTAGATGACGAGGACGAACATGCGAGCAGTGGCACGAGAGCGAGGGGCACTATGGGAACGCTGGCATGACGAGCGGCATCGGAGTCGGCTGTGGCAGAAGACGACGACGAAGATGCGAACAGTGGCACGCGCGCGAGGGCCACTATGGGAACGCTGGCATGACGAGCGGCATCGGTGTCGGCTGTGGTAGAAGGTGACGACGAAGACGCGAGCAGTGGCACGAGAGCGAGGGGCACTATGGGAACACTGGCATGACCAGCGGCATCGGAGTCGGCTGTGGTAGAAGACGACGACGAAGACGCGAGCAGTGGCACGAGAGCGAGGGGCAGTATGGGAACGCTGGCATGACGAGCGGCATCGGAGTCGGCTGTGGTAGAAGACGACGACGAAGACACGAGCAGTGGCACGAGAGCGAGGGGCAGTATGGGAACGCTGGCATGACGAGCGGCATCGGAGTCAGCTGTGGTAGATGACGACGACGAAGACGCGAGCAGTGGCACGAGACCGAGGGGCACTATGGGAACGCTGTTATGACGAGCGGCATCGGAGTCGGCTGTGGTAGAAGGTGACGACGAACACGCGAGCAGTGGCACGAGAGCGAGGGGCACTATGGGAACGCTGGGATGACGAGCGGCATCGGAGTCGGCTGTGGTAGAAGACGACGACGAAGACGCGAGCAGTGGCACGAGAGCGAGGGGCACTATGGGAACGCCGGCATGACGAGCGGCATCGGAGTCGCCTGTGGTAGATGACGACGACGAAGATGCGAGCCGTGGCACGAGCGCGAGGGGCAGTAGGGGAACGCTGGCATGACGAGCGGCATCGGAGTCGGCTGTGGTAGAAGGTGACGACGAAGACGCGAGCAGTGGCACGAGAACGAGGGGCACTATGGGAACGCTGGCATGACGAGCGGCATCGGAGTCGGCTGTGGTAGAAGACGACGACGAAGACGCGAGCAGTGGCACGAGAGCGAGGGGTAGTATGGGAACGCTGGCATGACGAGCGGCATCGGAGTCAGCTGTTGTAGAAGACGACGACGAAGATGCTAGCCGTGGCACGAGCGCGAGGGGCAATATGGGAACACTGGCATGACGAGCGGCATCGGAGTCGGCTGTGGTAGAAGGTGACGACGAAGACGCGAGCGGTGGCACGAGAGCGAGGGGCAATATGGGAACGCTGGCATGACGAGCGGCATCGGAGTCGGCTGTGGTAGAAGGTGACGACGAAGACGCGAGCAGTGGCACGAGAGCGAGGGGCACTATGGGAACGCTGGCATGACGAGCGGCATCGGAGTCAGCTGTGGTAGAAGACGACGACGAAGATGCGAGCAGTGGCACGAGAGCGAGGGGCAGTATGGGAACGCTGGCATGACGAGCGGCATCGGAGTCGGCTGTGGTAGAAGACGTCGACGAAGACGCGAGCAGTGGCACGAGAGCGAGGGGCACTATGGGAACGCTGGCATGACGAGCGGCATCGGAGTCGGCTGTGGTAGAAGGTGACGACGAAGACGCGAGCAGTGGCACGAGAGCGAGGGGAACTATGGGAACATTGGCATGACGAGCGGCATCGGAGTCGGCTGTGGTAGAAGACGACGACGAAGACGCGAGCAGTGGCACGAGAACGAGGGGCAGTATGGGAACGCTGGCATGACGAGCGGCATCGGAGTCGGCTGTGGTAGAAGACGACGACGAAGATGCGAGCAGTGGCACGAGAGCGAGGGGCACTATGGGAACGCTGGCATGACGAGCGGCATCGGAGTCGGCTGTGGTAGAAGGTGACGACGAAGACGCGAGCAGTGGAACGAGAGCGAGGGGCACTATGGGAACGCTGGCATGACGAGCGGCATCGGAGTCGGCTGTGGTAGAAGACGACGACGAAGACGCCAGCAGTGGCACGAGAGCGAGGGGCAGTATGGGAACACTGGCATGACCAGCGGCATCGGAGTCGGCTGTGGTAGAAGACGACGACGAAGACGCGAGCAGTGGCACGAGAGCGAGGGGCAGTATGGGAACGCTGGCATGACGAGCGGCATCGGAGTCGGCTGTGGTAGATGACGACGACGAAGACGCGAGCAGTGGCACGAGAGCGAGGAGCAGTATGGGAACGCTGGCATGACGAGCGGCATCGTAGTCAGCTGTTGTAGAAGACGACGACGAAGATGCGAGCCGTGGCACGAGAGCGAGGGGCACAATGGGAACGCTGGCATGACGAGCGGCATCGGAGTCGGCTGTGGTAGAAGACGACGACGAAGACGCGAGCAGTGGCACGAGAGCGAGGGGCAGTATGGGAACACTGGCATGACGAGCGGCATCGGAGTCGGCTGTGGTAGAAGGTGACGACGAAGACGCGACCAGTGGCACGAGAGCGAGGGGCACTATGGGAACGCTGGCATGACGAGCGGCATCGGAGTCGGCTGTGGTAGAAGGTGACGACGAAGACGCGAGCAGTGGCACGAGAGCGAGGGGCACTATGGGAACGCTGGCATGATGAGCGGCATCGGAGTCAGCTGTGGTAGAAGACGACTACGAAGATGCGAGCAGTGGCACGAGAGCGAGGGGCAGTATGGGAAGACTGGCATGACGAGCGGCATCGGAGTCGGCTGTGGTAGAAGACGACGACGAAGAGGCGAGCAGTGGCACGAGAGCGAGGGGCACTATGGGAACGCTGGCATGACGAGCGGCATCGGAGTCGGCTGTGGTAGAAGACGACGACGAAGACGCGAGCAGTGGAACGAGAGCGAGGGGCACTATGGGAACGCTGGCATGACGAGCGGCATCGGAGTCAGCTGTGGTAGAAGACGACGACGAAGACGCGAGCAGTGGCACGAGAGCGAGGGGCAGTATGGGAACGCTGGCATGACGAGCGGCATCGGAGTCGGCTGTGGTAGAAGACGACGACGAAGATGCGAGCAGTGGCACGAGAGCGAGGGGCACTATGGGAACGCTGGCATGACGAGCGGCATCGGAGTCCGCTGTGGTAGAAGGTGACGACGAAGACGCGAGCAGTGGAACGAGAGCGAGGGGCACTATGGGAACGCTGGCATGACGAGCGGCATCGGAGTCGGCTGTTGTAGAAGACGACGACGAAGACGCGAGCAGTGGCACGAGAGCGAGGGGCAGTATGGGAACACTGGCATGACGAGCGGCATCGGAGTCGGCTGTGGTAGAAGACGACGACGAAGACGCGAGCAGTGGCACGAGAGCGAGGGGCAGTATGGGAACGCTGGCATGACGAGCGGCATCGGAGTCGGCTGTGGTAGATGACGACGACGAAGACGCGAGCAGTGGCACGAGAGCGTGGAGCAGTATGGGAACGCTGGCATGACGAGCGGCATCGTAGTCAGCTGTTGTAGAAGACGACGACGAAGATGCGAGCCGTGGCACGAGCGCGAGGGGTAGTATGGGAACACTGGCATGACGAGCGGCATCGGAGTTAGCTGTGGTAGAAGGTGACGACGAAGACGCGAGCGGTGGCACGAGAGCGAGGGGCAATATGGGAACGCTGGCATGACGAGCGGCATCGGAGTCGGCTGTGGTAGAAGGTGACGACGAAGACGCGAGCAGTGGCACGAGAACGAGGGGCAGTATGGGAACGCTGGCATGACGAGCGGCATCGGAGTCGGCTGTGGTAGATGACGACGACGAAGATGCGAGCAGTGGCACGAGAGCGAGGGGCAGTATGAGAACGCTGGCATGACGAGCGGCATCGGAGTCAGCTGTGGTAGAAGACGACGACGAAGGCGCGAGCAGTTTTATCGCTTCGGAAACTCCCTTCGAACTCAATAAGTGCGGTGTTTTTAATAGATTCCTTTTCGGTCTGTACTTCGCTTACAGCTTCATCTAATTCGCCACCTCTAAGGACATTTCTAACATTAGTTCCTCCACAGTTGAATTCTCTAAAGCTATTATGGATATCTGGTCGCTATGGCTTACATTCAAATGAAATGGCAGACTCACTAGCGCGAGCATCCCTGAGTGCATGGACCTATAATGCCGGTTCTTCCATTAGTGGCGCACATAACAGCAATTAGATATAGAAACTATTCAATTCATAGAGATGTCAATGAATCAATAAGAACATGGACAAAATATCAGCACCTCAGATTTCTGTGGAAATCCAGTGGTATCCATGCAGACATTCAGAAGTAGCGATCACGAATTTACGCTGCCGTGTCCCTCCATTAAACCTATATTTACAGAGGACTGGTCTGGCGCTATCACCTCTGTATCCATACTGCCAAGAAACAGAATCACTAGATCACTATTTTTTGGTATGTCGACGATACAAATTGTTAAGGAAAAGACATCTAGAACTTCCGCTTGCTAAATTAGGAATAATGTTATCATCAGAAATCATACTATCTTTCGGTGCGTCAGTTATAGCGGTAATAATAATAATATATGGGGTTTTACGTGCCAAAACCACTTTCTGATTATGAGGCACGCCGTAGTGGGGGACTCCGGAAATTTTGACCACCTGGGGTTCTTTAACGTGCACCTAAATCTAAGTACACGGGTGTTTTCGCATTTCGCCCCCATCGAAATGCGGCCGCCGTGGCCGGGATTCGATCCCGCGACCTCGTGCTCAGCAGCCTAACACCATAGCCACTGAGCAACCGCGGCGGGTAGTTATAGCGGTCAGCCACAGGGACGTGTTTCATGCCGTTTGCGGTTACATACAGTCAACAAGATGAATAACTTTCTTGATTTTTGTCTTGTAATTTGTTTCTTTTGTATGTTTCCTTTTCTTTCTTTTTTCTCATCGAACTTGTAAGACTTCAAAAGAAAAGGTAATAAATTTCAGCACGCAATTCTTGGCAAATCCCCCTTTGTGGGTATGAGCCATAACATGAGGCCTACATCGTCGTCATCATCATCATCTGTGGCACGAGCGTGAGGCGCAGTATGGGAACGCTTGCATGACGAGTGGTATCGGAGTCAGCTGTGGTAGAAGAGGGCGACGTACGTGGGAGCAATGGCACAAGCGCGTTCGCGTGGTTACGAGGAGGGACGCCGACGCTCAACGCAGGAACGGGTGCCTAAGAGCTGCGCTCTAAAATGCAATTGCAAAGTTATCAGGCTTACCACTTGGCGCCCACTCAGTCCGCTATTCGTGTGGCGCAAGCCCTCGTGCCTGCACTCGGGGCAACCTTATTCCGTGGGTCGAGACGCGAAAAATCTTTTTTTCTTCATTTATTCATCCTTGTTCGCCCGCATTCCATACCCCTGTATGCCCTGAGGCATTAACCCTCACATTAAAACAAAGAAAAAATTGGAGGCTTATCAATGTTAAGCCTAGTGGATGCGAAGCATCCACTGGGCTTAACCTTAGCGTATCCTTAGCGTTTGGAGGCATCTTGACCGCATACACGCCCGGCGCAAAGACGCTGGCGCGGTTGCGGGCACAGAGACTGACGCGACGGCGGGCGCGCCGCTTCATCCCTGGCGTGACGTCACATATCACGTGATGCAGCGATGGTGGCGACGCCGCCGCATCGCGCGCGACGGCGCGAAGCGAAGCGTGGAGGCCTCCGCCGGGCGACGTCCGACGGCGCGATATGAGGCCCCATCTGCAGCCGGTGTGACGTCATCACGTGACGTCACATCATTCGATCTCACTTCAGGGTCAATGGTGGCCACCGCCGGGAGGCGTTCGACGGCGCGATATGAGGCCCCATCTGCAGTCGGTGTGACGTCATCACGTGACTCATGTCAGGTGACCTACTTGAAGGTCACTTGAAGGTCAATGGTGGCCACCGCCGGGAGGCGACCGACGGCGCGATATGAGGCCTCATCTGCAGCCTGTGTAACGTCACCACGTGACGTCACGTCACGTGACCCCACTTCAGGGTCAATGGTGGCCACCGCCGGGCGTCGCGCGAAGGCCCGAACCTACGTTAATATGCTTCGCATAAAAAACCTTGTATAAGTGGTGTCACGATATCAAGGTTTCAAGCCGAGCATTCTAACTGCTAAGCCACAGCTTTTTTGTTCAAGCGAAATGATATATGGCAGAGTTGAGAAGAATTTTATATCACCCCCACCCCCCTTCCAAGACAGAGTTTACAAGGTGACCATGTGGGTCCTTACGACGACCAGGCTATCAAATAGGCCTGTGCGAAAAAAAAGTCAGTAAAAATGCTAAATAGCATTTTGCTCCAGCACACGGCACAGTTTCTGTAGTTTGTACCTAGGACTGCTTGAAGCGCTTGTGGGGTGGCTCTATGGCCGGTACCTGCTGGGTGGCCAGCGCCTGGAAGGCCTCTGCGACCAAGTGCGGCTGCCTGTGGATGATGTTCTTCCAGCCCGCAGTCTCTGCAACACGCGTGGCATGTCTGGCGTTGATGAAATCAATGGCACGTGCTTTGAGCTGCTCAGCACCGTGCATGTCAGCCAGACTGAGCACGTGCGCAGCTGTATCAACAGATATACTTGACGCTAGGGCCTCCTCACACATGACCTTTAGCCGTTCTAGGGCGTACTTGGCAGCGGCAACCAGAAGATCATCAGCCATGCTGTCAAGGTTGGGTGCTTGGCCAGTGTAGATGAAACGCAGCATTTCACGCAGCACCTGATGGTCCATGTCTGTGATCTCCACTCGACTCTGCTTCTTCTCTTCCATCTCGTGCTCAAACATGGCCGCAAATACCGGAGAGCGAGCCGCGAGGATGGCTTTGTGTGCATACAATTCCCGGCCATTGACGCTAATGATGACATCGCTAAACTTGCGGCTCTCAAAGAGGTGCCCAAAGTCGTTGGACATTTGGCATTCGGGGACCTTGAACTGCATGACGCTGTTCTGTCCGGAGATGTTCACGGTATTAGCAAGAACGCATACCTCGCAGAAGATGGTAAGCTTGTCGTTTGGAAGGAGTCCAGTGGCCTCGTTGAGCAAGTCTCTTTTAATAATGTCCGAGTAGCCCCAGTTTTTGCCAGGAAGAAAGGCGTGCGCCTTTTTAGACTCTATGACCTGGACCATTTCCTGCTTTGCGTTCACGATGGAAAACTTGAACTTGGCACGAACTTCACTCTTGGTGCCAGATACTAATGACAAGAACAGGGACAGGTAGTCCTTGTTCGCCTCGTCCAGGCCTTTAGGGTACAGCTCTAGGCGCCACTTCAGCTTGTCGTTGGCTCCGGCAGAAAATGTAGAGCTTTTCAGCGGTTCTTCGGTCTCTTCCTGACAAAAACTGAAGTTCTTGATAGTCCACATGTAGGAAAACCTAATCACTCTCACGTGAGTGTAGCACCAGCTCTCGGCCACGGGTGCGTGGACCTCGATCTGCGGAGGCGGATTCGGCAGGTGGGGAAGTGCCACTGGGCTGGATAGCTCCGGGCGTACCTCATCGGACGCGGCAGCGGCAAGGCGCCGCGACGACGCTCGGCCCCTTCTTCTGTTCATGGCTGCAGCCGGTAGGTGCTTGCAGGCAGTAGCCTTGCTGGCGGCAACACTACTGAAGGCGGTGACAACGCTGCGGCTGCGGCTCAGCGTCCACCATGGGTCGACTGACCGAACGGCCACATCAGCGCCGAGATCGCTGTCTTGTCTTGTCTTGTTTTGTGTCCCAGACAGTGGCGCGTACCCACTATGGGGGATTGGCCAAGAAGCAGGCGGTTTTCCGTAAGGTTAGAAGTATAGAGAAACTAGATTTGAATAGTGGAGCGTGGAACGATAGAACTGTAATTTAGAATTGCAATGAAAGTATTGGTAAGAATTTTGATAAAATAAGTTAACGGAAAGAAATTAGGTAATAGAAACTATGGATAATTGTCGAAAATCAGCAAGGTACTCTTTTTGTCTCTCTAATAAAATCGTAAACAGCAAGAAAAGCATCCCTGTGGCTGGTTCCCAGTGAAGTTGCCCCAAAAGAAAGAATGTTTGTCGAGGTTAGTGATAGGCCAAGTTTGGTAAATGAGTATTCTAATATTCTTCTTTGTCTTAGAAAGCGGCGGCATGAGAGAAAATAATGTTCAATAGTTTCAGGTGCACTGCAATAAGAACATAGAGGGGACATCGCGAGACCAGACCTGTGTAAGTAAAAATTTAGAGGAGGTATACGGCATCTCAATTTAGTAAAAGATACTTCCAATTGTCTTGAAGGACACCAATTAATATTCCATGGGAAGCCAAGATGGTGGAATTCAGAACATGGTGTTAGCATGGATATTGCAGAATTTTGAGTTATAGCGAAATTTCTGTACCTTGCCGCGGTGACATAAGCTGATGTCGGCAAAAACAGATATGATAAGACCGTTAAGGGATGCTCGTGCGAGTGAATCTGCCATTTCATTCAAGTGCAACCCACGATGTGCCGCTACCCAAAGCTAACATACTTTTCGTAAGTACGGAGGTATCATCGAACGAAATGTTCTTTGAATTGCTGAATTTAATGATGCAGTTAGTGCTGTGCATACAGATAGTGAGTCGGTCACGATAACAGCTAATGGGTCTTTTTGGGGGAGTTTTCGTAATGCTAATATAATCGCTAATAGTTCTGCCTGAAATATAGGTGTGAAGTCGGGATGGCGAAGGGAGTAGGACCATTGAAGAGATTCAGAGAAGATCCCCACTCCTGCCTTCTCAATGCAAACAGAAGCGTCAGTAGCTACTACGTTGTCAGTGGTTAGCTGGTGCAGGTGGCCATGTAAGATATTAATTAAATATCGCCTTGGTAATAGTTTAGCATGATTAGGAAATATGTCCTCGAACTCAATTTTGAGGTCTGTGAAGGCATCATTTGAATGGTAAACTTGGCGTATGGATACATCCAGTTTTTGTAACTGTGCTTGTACGAATACTATCTGAGGGCTGTGCAATCTCGACCACGATACTTGGAAAAACTCAGCAGGTTCAGTGATAAAGGCATATTGCGTACGTCTTTTTGAAAACTCATAAATTTTTAAAAATGTCTGAACCGTAAGCATGCGGAATCTGCAATCTAGGGTAGGTATATGAGCTTCCTGATATAAAACAGCACTGGCAACAAATCTAGGAAGCCCGAGGCATGACCGTAGAGCTTCTCTTTCTAAAAGTATGAGAGGTTTAATTTTGTAGGCGGGGCCACCGGAAAGTATCGCGCAGCCGAATTCTAATATGGGCCGAACATACATTTTATAGATCATCAGTAAGGTATCCCTGCGTAGTCCAGAGCGACGGTGGCTGAGCCGGCGGAGCATAGCTGCGGCTCGTTCGGCCTTTGTTTTAATATGTTGGATGTGACTGCACCAGGTGAGTTTGCCATCGTAAATGACTCAAAGGTACTTGACTTCGTCAACTTGAGGAATGATTTCCTGTCGGTATTGTAAAGTAATTTGCACCTGTGCAGTTAATGGGAATACCAATACCGCACTTTTGCTAATATTTAACGACATGCATAACCCCTCTAGCCATGTCTCCAGCATTCCTAAGTAATTCTGCAACGACTGTTGTAGTGAATGTATATTATTTGCGGGCGTAAAAAATGCGATATTGTCCGCGTAAACACAAACATGTACTTCCGGACACAAAGGAATTGTGCTTAGCAAAATATTAAATAATATAGGGGAAAGAACGGAACCCTGTGCTACACCTCTTGTCTGCTTGTGTTTGGACGTCGAAATGCCGTGTTGGTAACAATAAAACTCTCTATCTCTTATAAATTCATAGATCCAAACAGTTATATATTTAGGGGAGTTCGTAGACTGAAGTTTATCGAATAGAATACCATGTTTTACATAGTCGTATGCTTTTGATACACCTAGCGCCACCAAAGCTGCGTACTCTCGTTTGCGGCGAGCAAGTTTAACGCGGATCTCTATGTCTATATGTGCGCACCATATGGAGTGGCCGGGACGAAATCCAATTTGGCAAGGACTGAGAAGGGTGTCATCCTCCATAAAATTTGTTATACGGCCGTGAAGAACTCGTTCTATTAATTTGACGACATTGGAACTAAGAGAAATTGGTCGTATGTTGTCTAAGTCAAGTCCAGCTGATTTTTTCTTTAATAGTGGAATAATTTCAGCTACTCTCCACCCTCTTGGAACCCATGCATTCTTGAGAGAGAAATTTATTATGTTTAGGAGGTCCTGAGGTGCATTATCAAATAAGACTTTTAGCATTCCTGTTGTAATTCCATCTGGACAGGGGGATGACGCTGGCAGCGAACTAATAATGCATTCAATCTCTGTCGCTGTTATTATCTCAAAGTCGTCTGCCAAGGGTGGTTTCTTTAGGTTTAAGGGCAATTTATGTTTGAAACGTTGCGCAAGTCCTTGAGCAATTTTTTCAAGTGATTCCGATACTTCTTTTGTAGTTAAAACGACAGAATCGACATTCACGGACGCCGGTATAACTTTACGAGATCTAAGAAATTTAAACAGGGCCTTTTTATTGCAAGACTTTGAAAGGTATGTGTAGCGCTTGGAATCATAATCCTCCTTAGCTTTTGAGTCTGTTCGTTTAAATGTAGTAGCTATATATGTATAATCAGCCCAATTAGCAGGACTTTGGTTGAATAAAAGTTTCTTCCACGCTGCTTTTCTACGTCTAAAATCTCGCCCGCAGTCAGAATTCCACCAGAGACAATATGATCCACCCTTAGTGGATTGCACAACAAACTGAGCTTTTTTTTGATGACTGTTTTAGAATGGAACATAGGTTCATTGCTTTAGTATCCCTCTCCATGCCCTCCTGAGCGTGTAAAGCTGACTTTAATGCATTTTTAAATTTTTCGTAATTAACACAAGTGCGCACATTACTATCTAAACTAGTTAACGGGGTAAGCAGTTAAAAAATTATAGGGAGGTGATGACTGTTAGTTCCGGAGTCTACAGTCTTCCAGGAGGTGACAGACATGCTCGAGCAGGGGCGTAGCCAGGGGGGAGGGGCTTATGGGGCTTCAGCCCCCCCCCCGAAATTTTTTCGTGCTGTCCATGCACCGCCGACCAAAGCGACCCCCGGCGTCGGAAATCACTCTGGATTTTGTCTAGAATGTCTTTTTGACGCTCGAAAAGACATTTAACCGCGAAGATTGCGAACTCGGGCTGGATTTCGTGGCAACGCCCATACACCGGCAGTCACATAACGCCAAGCAGTCCCATCCGAGCACAATGTTTCAAGGGCGCTTTGATGGTGAGCGGGCTCGCCGCGGCATCTCACTGAGGCCACGGAATCTATGGAGCGCATGGATATCAATTGCGAAACCTTATGGGTATAAATCTCATAAGCTCTTGATGTGAAACGTGCATTGACATTTCCAAAGTTGTGCTTTAAATTTTCAGTTGCGGACCTTTGTGGGTTTAATGTTGTTATAAACATTTGACGCCAAAGGTCCATTGACTTTTCTAAAGTCTTACATCAGAACATACAACGAGACAAGCCAAATCAACACACTAGCAGACGAGTTGACAACGCACGCAGCGAGGTCCAATGAGACGAGTGTTGGGGTGGTTCATTTGTGCCGTCATGTCACATAAAAAAATATCAACACTTTTTTAACCTACGCCAGAACAACCATGTCACGACACTATAGCCAGCCAAAGTAACTACGTTCTTATTTATTTTTTCTACTTTGACTTTTATTCGCCGAGAACACATTGAGCCTCTTCAATTTTTTTTTTGTTCTCGCTACCCTACCCGCGGGCTGCCAGAGCGAGCCAGAGCGCATATGTTTTTCTCGTATGGCCCCGACCACCGCGCGGTGCACTTCGGTGGGCGTTCGGTTTGCTCTGGCCGAGTGGATTTTCACCTGACAGAGTTTTGGAAGCTTTCTGGCTAGCAGACGAGAAAAAAAAAATAAAATCAATGGTCGCTCGCCGCCATCACTGTGGGGACTCGAAGGATTGCACCGCGTTCCTTGAGCGGAACCTTTCCAGAAAGCCTTGTTTCGCCGATGTAGGATACTGAGCAGTATGCGTATGGTTCTCAGTGGGCCAATCGTCTCAAGTTTTCTTCGGTATTAATTCTGTAGCCCCATTAGGTGCCCAATGTAGGCATTCGATTCTAGCCAACATACTTTCCTATGCGTTTTTTTTTTCCATTTCGGTGCCTCCGCCCCACAGAAAAAAAATACATTGTTGCGGCGCAGCGAATTGTCGCATGGTGAAAGTTCGATTTTGATACTTCTTTTGCGGAAAGTAATGGGCGACGGGACGCTTCAGTTGCCGGATACGTTTATTGTATTATTGCGAAAGCAACTATATGGACACTCCAGGCGCATTCCTGCCATCGCCCTCATGTTTCGTATAAAGTACAAGGGTGATAACATCTTGACCACGCGCTGCATGCTGTATATGCGAGTGAAAGCGTAGGAGGGGAGGTTGAATAGGTGAGCCGACGATGGTGGCTCAGTCTTGTGTGTGCAAAGGAGAAAAGCAAGCGCGCCGCCTTTCGTCGCGCGCAATACATCGGGGGGAGTCGATGGAATGGGGGCGGAATCTAGGATTCTGTGAATCTATGATTGTGCAACATGTTTATTTGCCTTGTTTGACGCATTATATACAGTTACTTCTTCTTACCTACATAGACTCATTGGAGACTTATATGTATACTTAAATATCTTGTTGCGATGTTTTGTGTATGCATGCAGTGAACTATGTTTCCACTGACACTTTCTTGTCCTTTATCAAGCCGTATTTTCACATTTGTATATCCCATTGTATCTTTGTATATCTAATGTACGAGGGCGAGTCAAATGAAAGTGCGCCTACCCTAACCGCGCAATAATGGTTCGGTTCATTATCTGCGAGGCATGCGCGTAGGAGAACGGCATGTCTCATTTACAAAAGTGACACGCAGGTGTGAAGATAAATGTTCTTTAATGCTCTCATACACTGCGTTGAATATGGTTGCGTCACATAATGGACGCTTCAAAAGTTGAACAGCTCGGTGTCGCGAAGTTTTTGACAGCTAAAGGTGTTTCCGAAACAGAAATTAATCGCCGTATGGCTGCTGTTTACGTTGAACACGGCATTTCAATGACCACTGTGAAGCGTTGGAGCAAACGGTTTAAAGGACGTTGTAAAGACATTCCAAGACCGGGCCAAGACCATCGTGCAATCACCCCCCACACAATTTCAAAGGTTCATGAGCTGATGAAACAAGAACGGAGGATAAGCATCAATGAACTGGCAGACCGTCTGAACATCAGTCACGGTTCGGTTCACGCCTTAATTCATGAGCTTCTCGGTTATCGGCTCTTTGGTGCGCAATGGCTCCCCAAGATTTTGATCCATAGCGAGAAGATGGAGAAGTTTCGCGCTGCCTTGACTCATCTGATTGGGTATCACAATGAGAATGACGACTTCATGTCTGCAATTGGGACCGGGGACGAACCTTGGTGCCACTAGTATACGAGCCTGAAACACGACGGCAAAGCTTACAGTGGAAACATTCGAATTTACCACGCCCAAAGAACGCAAAGGCCATCATTTCCGCTGGAAAGGTGTTGCTGACTTTTCTTTCGGTCGTCAGGGTCCATTACTGATAGAATTTGCTAAATCTTGAGAGGCTATCAATTGTTTCCGATATTGTGAAACGCCAGAACGGCAGTGTGCCGCAATTAAGAACGAACAACGTGGAAAATTGACGAATGGGGTAATCTTGTTCCACGACAATGCCTGTCCCCACGTCGCTTATGTGGTTAATACAAAACTGGCAAAGTACAAGTGGGAAACGCTGCAGCATCCGCCATACAGCTCAGACCTGTCACCTTGTGACTTCTACATTTTGGGGCAACCGAAAAAACAGCTCAAGGGAACCAGATACAGACTTTTTGAAGCAGCAACCCAAGGAGTTTTATAAGACGGGAATCACGTGACTCGTTAGTCAATGGGACAAATGTCTAAATTCTCATGAAGACTACTTTTAAATAAGGTACCCCGTTGTTGGCTCATTCATTTGACTTGCCCTCATATATCTTGCAGAACTCCTGCTTTTTATACGTGCTCTCTGTCGCGACTATAACTTCGGTGCAATTACTCACGATACACGACAAGGGACAGCTACTCCTGCGCAATACATAAAACAAATTACAGCGTCATTGAGATTTTTCATTGGCCATTGCATATATACAAGAATGTAAGCACGGTTCTTGAATGACAAAGTTTCATTAACATATTCGTCCTCAACTTGTTCAGTTCATTGGCTTTGAATTTTTCATATCAGTGGCATGCACTGCTTTCCTGGTTTCGAACTGATATAGTTCTAAAGTTCGTGTGATATTTTCTTTATTAAACAGACAAAAATATAAGAAGAATTGATATCAGTAATTTCGGGCAACATTTTTGGCACATACGAGTATATTCCTTTATGAAAAAATACATTTTATTGTTTTGACTGTGCGTAGCGTTCAAGAATTCGTTTGCAGCATCTTTGGCAATGACAATGCAGTTATTATTCATGGATTTGATCCCTTGACAAATTCTTTAAGAGGAAGCTTTAGCTCGGGCCCAATCCGACGCGGCCTATTCAAATACATGTAAAACGCAGAAACCCTTTTCTTAGATAATCCTGCTAATCGCTTTTGTTGAAATTCGTTGAATTTGAGAAAGTTAAATCCTAGTTCTGTTGGAAACACAACTTCGATTTAGGGCCTGAATGTTGTTTAAAATATTTTGAAAAATTCGAAAGTTTGAAAATATAGAAGCACGACGTTTACAAACTAATAGCCATTCATGAATAACAGACATTGTGGTTCTGTAAACGGCATCTATTATAACAGTCAAAGCGGACAAGTTTGCTATGTCAATTTGTATCTTACGTGAATTGGTTGCGTTGTGTACAAGGGTTCTGCACAAGCCGTATTTCCACAATACTAAATTTTTTTTGAGATTCATGTGCAACATATCCATTTTGTCCGCTGTAGATGTACTATTAGATGCAATTCACAGAATTGTGATATCATTTTTCATTGTTGAGTCACGGAGTTTTAAACTTGATAGTTTCGTTTTCTGAAAACTTTTGATTTGGCCAATTTTTAATAAATAATTGACCACCTAAATAAAAAATTTGAAACCAGTAGTCACTAGAATTAAACTTTTTCTTTTAAATGCAACAACAAAATTTCTGGCTACGCCACTGGCCCCATGTGTGTGTGTATATATATATATATATATATTGTTCGGGGGGGGGGCAGTGGCGTAGCCCCCCCCCCCCGAACAAAATTTCTGGCTACGCCACTGTGCTCGAGGTAGCAAACGTAAGATCTAGGCCAGATCGCGACTGACCCCGTACGAAAGTATGTGGTCTCGAATTTAAACAAGAGAATTGATTCGTTAAGACCCAATCCCACAAGCGTTTACCACAAGTGTCCGTTCGGAAACCCCACGATACATGATGAGAATTGAAATCTCCCACCAGTATGATGTTTTTCTGACTACGTGCAATACAGGTATCCAGATAGCGGGTATCTTGCACACTAGCGGGTAAATACGTGTTAATTATAGAGAAATGTGTGCAACCAGGGAGTATTATATCCAGTGCTAAGATTTCACAGCCTGGGGACATTATCTGGTATGTTATAGTAGCTCGATGACAGATTTTTGATGAGATAAACAAAACTAAACCACCGCCTCAGGATAGGCGATCCAATCGAAAACATCGGAAATTTTTTAGATGAAAAGCTTGACCTGCAACAAGCCAAGTTTCCTGTAAAATAATAATATCTGGAGAATAATTAGAAATAAGACATAACAAATCTGTTGCAGCGGAAAGTATGGAACGACAGTTCCACTGAATTACTGGTAAAGTTCCTGTGGTGAATAAATCCGAGCAGGAGAAACTGCTTGGTCTAAAACGCTCTCTTTTAGGAAGTCCTTCTTAGTAGGAATCTCTCTATCGTACTTCTTTGCCTTGGACTTGGTGGGAGAGCTAGGTTTTTTTTCTCTGTCGGTGACCTCGTTCGTTTAAGAGATCGGGGGGTCCATATCTACATCTCGATTTACCATACCGTCTGTGTCAGTAAGACAGATGTGGTCGATTTTCTTAGAAGTTGATGGCTTAATGGCTCTTTATTTGTGGATGTCTGCGTGGTCGATATTCCAATTGGTGGGCTCCGCGGTAGAACTGACACCGGATCCTCACTATTGGCTTTATTAGTTAGTTGAAGGCACTGAGTTAGTTGGAAGGACAGCACCTGAACAAGGGAGTCGGTGAGATTTGTCATGATACGCTCCATTGCTTTCTCCAATGCCTTTTCTACGGAAGCTGCCACAGCCTCAGAGATTGAGTTTTCCATAGACAATGTTTGACGGGCCGTTATACCAGCATACCCTTGAGATCTGCTCTGAATTTCTCCAATGGCCTCACGCCGAGAGCACCGACGTCTGTCAATTATTTCAAGGATTTCTAGTTTTTTAGACCTTGCAGGGCAATTAGGTTCATTTGCGGGGTGGGGACCACTGCAAAGGCAGCAGGACTCATTTGGGGAAGAACAAACATTTGAGTGGTGGCCTTCTGCTCAAATTCGGCATCGTGTGTTGGATCTGCAGCCTTTTATCGAGTGCCCCAACCGCCAGCACTTTAGACACTGAAGGACGCGAGGTGATAGAGGCTCAACTCGGTATATCAGTGGCCATGCCTTGATTTCCGATGGGCGGTTCATTCCAGCGAAAGTAGCAATGACTGTTTCAGTGGGCATGCGCTACGATACACAGAAAGCACGCCTGCTGGTGAAAACATTTCCAAAATTTCTGCCGGACATAGACTTACGTCGACATCGCGGACTAGGCCTTTGGTAGATGCAAGGTGATGAGGAATGAAACTGCTCACCGGATGTGTCGCGAAAACATCGCACTTTAGTAAATGTTGAACACAAGCCTGGTCTGACGAGCAGCAAAGAATCCCCTCCCCCCTCGGCCGAACTGTCGAACCTCGGTGATTTGTTGAAAATTGGCCGAGGCCATCCGGAGTTCACTTTGAATTGCTTTGGGATTCTTCATGCGAATCGCACCGCCATTAACTCGGAACCAAAGCCACAGGTACGCTGCTCGTCCCACTGCGTAAGAAAAGCTCCACCGGCAAATCAGAGTTCGGAACAGAAGCCGACCAGGAGGAAGCCTCCTGGCCAGGCGATGAGAGTGACATTGCAAAAAAAAAAACAGGAAATTACTCGGTAAGGTTAGCAGATATTGAAAGAAAAACGAATACGTAAAATACACACTATAAAAGAAAACCGCCAGCTACTTGACCAGAACCAGTGTTCGGGAGCTCAGGAACCAGGCCACGTCAGCGCTTCGTATCGTATCGCGCAGGGCGCAGGGCGTTCGCTCTGTTCACCTGCAGCACAAGCGAGCTTCTGCTTTTTTTGTTCAACAATGGATGTTACCCACTGTAGAGGACTGGCGAAGAAGCAGGTGGTTTTATTGTTTATTGTTTTAATAAGATTATTAGAATATAAGGATAATAATAACATAATAAGAATAAGATTATAATGAGAGTATTAGAGCGTGTGCTCGTGCACTGTCCTGGCCGTTCCGTGGTTGTGATTCCAGCTTGGTTTCCGACTCTCGTCATGCCGTCGTCCTCACACAGTCGTCATGCATTCGTTGTCATATCTTCGTCGTGAGGCCGTCGTGGTCGTTAAGCCGTCCTCACTCCAGCCTCGTTATTAGACTCTCATCATGCTGTCGTCGTCATGCCATCGTCGTCGTACAGACTTCGTGATACAGTTGTCGGCCCATCGTACTCGCAATACACTCGTCGTCCTCGCACTATCCTCATACCGTTGTCATGTCATCGTCATACAGTCTTGTTGCCGTCGTGGTCATTCCATCGTCGTTATTCTATCTTCGTCCCATCCCATTCTCGCCATGCAGTCGTCGCACAGTCGTCGTTTACCAGTGTCATCATGTCGTCGTCGTCACGCTGCCATTCTAACATAGTCATCACTTCATGAACGTTATCCCGCTGTCGTCATGCCATTGCAATAACGCCTTCGCCGTTCCACCGACGTCAGTACTTCGCCATTCTATCGTAATCATGCTGTTGTCATTCAATTTTGATTGTGCCGCCGCTGTTATGCCATCGTCGTCATTGCGTCGCCGTCATGCATCCGTTGACATGCCGTCGTCATCACCCCATCGCCGTCACGCAGTCGTTACCATACCAGTGCCGTCATGCCTTCGTCGTCACGCTGTCATTTTAATTTTTACCACTGTCATCATTTCAGAAACGTCATCCCATTGTCGCCATGCCGTTGTCACACCGCCTTCAGCCTGTTTCACATGATGCGATTTCCGTCGTTTACGACGAAAATCGCAGTCGCAGTACCGACCCCCGATTTTCGGCCGCCACCAACCGGTTAGTCGGCCACTCGCAACGATCGCTGCGATTTTGCGTCGAAATTGCGCGGAGAGCTCTCATATAGAGCTATTTCGCCGGTTTATTTTGGAAAATGGCGTCTCGCACTACCAGTGCAATGCGCGGATACGTCGATTGCCGAATTCGTTACGTACGTGAAGGGAGAATAAAAAAAAAACTTGTACTGAAGATTCCATTCTCCGATTTCTATGCGTTTGTTGACACGCTACACAGCAAATGAAGTGCATTTTCACGTTTGCTTCGTACTCTTTGCGAGTTGTCAGTACTAGGAGGTGCTCGATCCCCACCTGACGATGAGGTCGTCACAATATTATTTTGTTGAGTAGCATGCAACAATCGCGCTTACGGAGCAGCTTGAGCTATTTCAACCTCGGCAAGGGCAAATGACAAGACAGCGATGTTCCCGAAGTTTCAACGTCGTGCTGAACGCGGTAGCGTTCAGTTGCATTTTCTTGTCGGTTTTCAAGCGTGAATTTCCCGATGCATCTTGAAAGGTTATCTTACCTCACCTATTAAATTTGACAGAACAAAAGTGTAGGCTATCGTAATGAATTTTCTACGGCAGCATTAAATCCGTGGCTTGTATAAACAGCGTCGTTAATTTGTTTTCGAATATTACATGCACGTTAAGTTGCACCTGTTCTCTGGAGAATTTTTTCTTCTTGCACAGAAATAAATAAACATTGACTATGTTGCGCACTTTGTATCCGTACTCCACCTGTATTAACATTTGCTTTGAAAGATAATTAACTCCACAGCTAGTAAATTAAATAAATTATTCGCTTGCTGTAGTGGCACAGTGACAACGTATGCTCCTGCACCGTCATGTAAAACTCGCGCAACAATGCGAAAAGCAGGCAAACAGCCTGTTCTTGTGGGAATAAAGCAGTAGAAAACGACACGTTAATGAAAAGTAAATCAAAATTGCGCAGTGAAGTCAGCCAGTTGCATCCCTTCCTGTGAAACTGAATCTTTTAACTACAAGCAGTTCTTGCACGTTCACAGCTGATCAAGTGTGCAGAAACATTCTTGCCTTACATGTTTCTAATAAGTTTGTGATCACATATATTAGTGATCACAAACTACATATTATATTAGTGTGTAAACCCATATAACGATATCCTCTGTGATTACTATATAAGTAATGAAATACCATGCTACTTGCAAGAACATATCACCCGAGGATTTCAGAAAAAATTTATGCATTTCAACTATACACAATATGTGCTTTATTCAATAAATGACTACAAACTGCTTTTTGTAATGACAAACATATTCAAATATTTACTTACATATAGGCAATAAAAAAATCTATAGTAAAAAATATTGTTCTTCAATTTATTGACCTGCCACTGTGGCTATTAGCGGCGAGAATTTGGAGTGACGCCCTCTCGCAAGTGACGTCACGGCCAGGACGCCGCTCGCTCCAGTTCGCTCCTTTCCCGCGTGCATGCTTGGGGTATTGGTGGCTTCAGCCGTACTTACAGAAGGTTATTTGGGATTGTTTCTGCTGTCATTCCTGAAACGCAGTTTCTTCTTCTAAACCGCGTGAGTCATGAAAATTTCAGACTGATATCGCAAGCTATGTAGCGCTGAAGGGGTCTACTGGTCTTGCAATGCATATATGCGCCGCGTCTGTTCATAAATTTTGCTCAACACGTGAAGTTCAACACGAGAAGTTATTTATGATGCTCCTCTAAACACTTAAAATTCCCTTATTATTAAAGTATGAGAGACATAGCATTTTACATGGAAAAAATACCTTGATATTTGGTGTCAACATTATAAATCTGTGTTAGAAGGACACTGCCCAGCGAAGCTGTCATCATGATTATTATTACTGTGGTGAGTTGTTTTAGTCTTATGTGGCAACTGCATGTATTAAGGCCTAAAAGGAAGAGATAGGCGCGCATTTTGTGTGAAAAGGTTTGGTACTACTTTCCCCGTTCTCTAAAACACGGACCCAGAAACGCATTGGCTGTTAACACGACGGCGCATCGTGTATGGCCCTTTTAAAGTATCGTATAGTGCTTGCGTATAAAAATGAAGAGAAAAAGAACATAAACTACATTACTTTTATGGCTAACTTAAAGCTACACGAAACTCCATAGAGCACAAGAAAGCCAGAGTATTGGCACGTACCAAAATCGCGCACAAGCTATGGATCACAAATGCTGTGCTCCAGGCTACCTCGGTTATTAAACAATCTGATTGTTAATAAAATTGATATTGCAACTTGTTCTCCTCCCGATATTGTTGATTTTTTCTCTCATATGTGAGTTGTACAATGCCTATGTGCTTTTGACGTGCAGTGATATTTTGTGTTTTTGCTTGCTTGCTCACATCTTGCTTTTGTTGCATTTTCTTCCTCGCCTGATTTGCGATGCATATGCATGATATGTTGTAGTGCTTGAATATGTAAGTGCTTGGGAAAACTGTATTTCCGCTCTGCTGCTCCCTTATTTTTTCTTGTATTAAGGGTATTTGGGGCTGGTCAAGCTGCTACGAGCAGCTTTTTTCGCCACTTAACCCCCGCAAAGCTGCATTTAGTTTTTGTGGAAATAAAACATACATACATACATACATACATACATACATACATACATACATACATACATACATACATACATACATACATACATACATACATACATACATACATACATACATACATACATACATACATACATACATACATACACGTGACTGGTCATAATTGTGTTTGCGTCACCGGCCGTCAGACAACGTGCGGCGGCACCGCAAATCATGAACACGTCACGCATCTGTCAATCATATTCAAAGCGAACGATTCTTTAGCTAAGAGCGGAACCGGCGAAGTGGTAGTTCGCTTTGGGTTCCGTTGCTGTAGCTTCCGACCTTGGTCGCGCGACCCCGGAGACGTGCGGGCGTCGCACGCGCGTGCGTTAGTTGCTTCGGAGGCTGTCGCCTTCCTTTGTCGTCTGCTTAGCGTTGCTCTCTCGGTGTCGAACACGGCTGGAAGTGCGATACGCGCTCGAAGAAACGACGGGTAATTATTTGCACCGCCCCTGTCGGCTCTCAAAGCAGACATTTTGCAGACTATGCTATCAACTGGAGGAGGCTCACGTGCAAGCGTACACCAGTGGTTATACCACATTGCCTGTGGGATAACCAGTGGATAACCAGTGGTTATCCCACATTGCCTGCAGGTCTGTCGGAAGCGAAGTATTAATCAAAATGACCCAGATATCTGTCGATGACACTGTTCATGAAGTTTCTCTCGTAATTTTTGTTGTCCGGTAGAAGGGCTTCGTCAGCTTTCTGGTGCTATCGCCAGCGATCGCTATTCAACAGCCAGAGGGGTTCAACTCAAGCAGTTCCAGTGCTTCCTTTGGTCGGCTGAAAAGACTGCAGAGTCATGACGGGAAGTTTGTAGGGATGTCTTACTTGGCGGCCCTTTTTTTTCTCTAATGATTTGTGAATGCCGCATATTCATGTCTCAATGTCATAGTGCAGTGCACGAACGCCGTTAGCACGGCGATCTTCAATTTTACTTCGCGTATACAATGCAGGGCCAATACTTTGTAATGTTCGATTATATTTTCCGTTCATTCTACCACGCTACGCGCCGAGGCGTGGATCGCAGATATAACGGTAGCGCGGCGCCGGTGAGCGAATCATGTGCGAGCCGACAATGAAGTGCGAAGAAAAAAATAAGGGACATTTTCATGGAACGTTAAAAAACGTGGCCCTGTAGGACACATTCCATGGTTTTACTGCACTCGCTACTTTAGAAGCGCTGGAAGCGCATGTCTGGTGCATGCATCGTAGAAGCTCGTGGTAGCAGACGACGCAGCGCTGCGCTCGGTCAGCTCATGCGACCTAACGCTTCCGACATTACATGCCAGCATGGATGCAAAGAAAAATGACAGTAAATTGCTTCAGGTATTGCGTAAACCCCTGGCGTTGCAAGTTTGTACTTTAACGCTTGCAATATATTATTGCATTTATATTTTATATTTATTGAGCAAGCAGGATCATTCTGCAGTTCTTCCACAAGCATGCAATACGATGACGGGCACTTCAGAGGCGGCACCCTCTCGTTTCTTGGCCGCGCGTCCTTCCCTTCTCCCACGTCCACCTTGGGGGCGGCCCATCTAAATTGACGCAAGCGTCGAAGTCCAAACAGTTACAAAATTCCGCCCCAGAGCACCGACATCTGTTTAAACAGACCTCCGCGCTCGTGCCAGGCTCCGACGCTCTATAGAGCTGTCCTGCATCGTCTACGCATGAGCAGGCGCGTCGGCAAGGGAACGTGTGGTTTGATCCGAAAGCTTCAGACGCACCAAATCTTAGGAGTGACAGCACGTGACGGCAGGACTGGCTCTTCACTTACGTGCACAATACAGACCTTGTTACGAAAGCATGTCTACAATGGACTCGAGCAATACCTTCGCATTGTCGCCCACTGCCTATTCTTACAACCTCTGCAATAGCCCCGTATGTTTACCAGAATTCGGCAAAATATTTTGCCGTTGCGAATTCCATATCTAGATAGCACAACTTTCTGAGAACTATACGTTCACATCGAAGCTCTTTAGTCTGACATTTACTGTTGACATTCGGCGAAGAACGCGCCCCGCAACTGGGTTTGGCGCGAACACGTGCTCTATGCGCTTTTGTGTATGAGTGGTGACAATGCGGGCACCAACAATTTTTGCACATTTGTGTTATTCGGTATGTCTGCTAAGAAATCAGTGCGGAATAAACGGTTACTGCTAGGCAACTAAATGTGCGCAGCATGTCGATCAACTAGACACGCACGGAGCCTAACAAATGCGCTCTATACTTTGAAATGCTTTCATGCGTGCTTTATCACACTCCAAACTGCGCACTGCAGCTTTGCCGTTCTCCGATCAGTCTTTCTGTACCCCGAGAGACGGACACCACAGGAGGTGTCGAGAGCCAGCCATCTAAAGTCACAAGAATAAATGTATGGTGACCAAAAAGCTATATCAAGGCAATTAGAATAACGCAGACTCGATGAATAATATGCTGGTGCACCTGAATTTAAAAGACAAATTCGAATAGAAAAAAAGTAAAATCTCGAACAAGTTGCCCTTTTCGCCTGTTTTATCGCTACCTCAAAGTGTGCAACGAGTATTAAAAAATCCCACTAAAAGGAAAGGGTCCGGTAGCTGTTGTATCTAAATTTCAAGTTGTGTAGTAGTGACCTGTGCATGAGGTGGAATCCAAAAAGAAAAAAAAACAGAATTTTAAACAATAAAACAGTTACGGCTAAGCGTTGAAAGGAGTACTTGGTCTAATTTCTCGGGTAGGAATGCCGCCTTAAATACAACTTAACAACTTCTCCTGCATTCGAACAACGGTGAAACCTCTAGGAAATAGACTATTTTGGGGGTCCCTTCCTGTCAGCAAAAGTCTACAGGCGAGAACTTGTTGTCTTTTATGTCACCTAATTTGCGCATTAGACGTCTGTAATTCCAATGTATGACGAGAGTAATTATGTCATAACAAAATAGGCTATTTACTTGTGAATACAAGCTGAAAATTTTAAGTAGCTTATCTTGTATGTACCTTCAAATTGACATGCAGTGTTAACAGAAGTGGTAACCATTGAGATAACCGGACCTTTGTTTGGTGAAATTACTGGGCTTTTATCCAGAGCTAATATTTCACCGTCAACGACAATCTTGGAATGACCTCCGTCACTTGCAGAGGCGCTGGAGAACGAAGAGTTAGGTGCTGAGACGCCGTAGTATTCCGATAAGTTTAGGGTCCTGCGAAACCATCTTTAATGACAATGTAGCAGCACTGGAGCAAAGACGGTGGGAGCAGTCATTATGAGACCCCTCTCCGTGAGCCCAATAAATTTCCGAGACCTGTCACGCCACATCGACATAGCTTGTTTTGTATAGCTAAGTAGGACAACAGTTTCCCTGTGTCAGAAAAGGATATGTTCTTTTTCACTTGAGTGTTATTACTTCTTTCTTTCTTGAAGCAAGATCTGGCGAATGAATACCCTGGACAATCTCCATTATAATCTACGCATTGTCGGAAAGAGTTAGCCTCCTCGGATACATAAGCAAATCAGCCGAGGAATTACCAATGCCACGTATATTTTTCTTTCTTTAGAGCTTCCGAACAACAATAAAACGCATTTCAGAAATATTTTTATTGCTTATGCGTTCCTCTCTACGAAATATATGTCCCTGTATTTACCTTATGTCAACCAAATACGCGTGTTTGTCTGCGCGTGTTTGTTAGCTATTCCTACTGTGAAACTCCATGAAGCAATTTCTTGGCAGCACAATTCAACATTGCAAACGCTGCTGCAGGTAAATGTGCGCTTTTCAAGCTTCGAGTTATCACAATTCGCGCACCTCTCCCGAGCGGGAGATATTGTAAATTCGTGTTCGGGAGCTTCTGGCCTTGTCGACTTTCTTGTGCACTTGTGCTGCGCTCACGACTCGAATAGTTTCGAATTATAAACCGTGCTTGGCAGAGCTGCAGCAAGGTCAGAGTGGGCACAGTGGCATCGGCAGTTTACACTGTGACGTAGGTATTGCTTTCTCTAATGTCCCGGGATTCAAAGAACACTGGAAGGTAGTATTTTATTTTTCATCTTCTGTTCATTTCGTTGATTACCTTTAAGCCAGTAGGGTGTGATAGCTCATTACGAGGTTGACACCAAGAAATGCCTACTTTTTTTTCTGCCGACCTTATAAAGACCGTTCCGTTTTGCCAAGCATACCGTTTCTTTACAAGCATTTTTACCAAGCTGTCGAACTTCGTAACAAAATACTTTTAGTGATATTAGATCCTTCGGTTGTTTGCACGGGGGAATACACTTTATTTCCCCGTGTTGCACGCCGGAACCATCCCTGAATCGCCGAGTTCTGTATGTCTTCTTCCATTCGATGACTGACTGCACACGTGGTTTGTAGGAGCAGAAACTGCGAGAGTTGACTGGCCCACCTTCTCGCTCGTTTTTTTAGTGGTTTTGAATGTTCAGGCTTCTGTGAGTGTTCGATGTCAAATTCTGCACCGACGTTGTCCACATCTTTTAAGAATTAAAACAAATTGAAGATGAAGAGACTGCAGTTCGTCTAGGCGCTGACACGTGGCAGTGATGTCTTGAAGAGAAACCGCATATTGCGCGATTAAGGCATTGAACGCGACAAACCCAATGCCTTTTAATATGTGTCGAACGCGTTCGGCTTCCGTCATGCTAGGGTTCGCACGACGGCACAGAGCCAAGACATCCTCTTGGTATGAAGTGTAAGACTCTTGTGGAAGTTGGAGTGCCCAGCTTCCGTTTGGCGACTTCTGCACGGCCAGACGAGGAAGCGAAGGTTTACCGCAGCTTGGAGGTAAACGTGGACCAATCCACGATGTCGGATTCGTGGTTGAAGTACCACGTCTTTGCAACACCGGTCAAGTAGAATGCGACGTGCCTCGATTTCTGGGTGTCGGTCCACTTATTGCAAGAACTCACGCGGTCGTAGTGATTGATCCACTCGTCGACGTCATCACCGCGGAGTCCCGCGAAGACAGGGGGATTGCTTTGAGGGCTCGTCAACGTCCAAGAGGGCACCACAGGCGGAGTCATCTGTGTGGTAGGGTTAGAGGCGCCGGAAGAGCCGGGGTTGGAAGTGTCCATCGTTGTAGGGGTAGCCAGACACAGGTGGCTACCGGAACGTAGCTCCAGGGAGGACGGGAACGCAAGAGGACGTCGGGATCTTGACGCAACTCCACCACTTTATAAGACAGAGACCGACCAGGCTGTCAAGCGCTCTTTATTCCAAAAAAGGGAACGCCCCAGCTCACGCGCGAAGAAGTAGAAGAACAGGGAAGATGATGATGGCTATGTACAAAAGAAAACGACGAAGTACGTTAATAGTGCTTACAATATTCTGCATCCAGCTTAGAAGCATCGTCATCGTCGCTGACGTCATCAAATAAAATGTCATTTAACGTAGTCGGGTGGGTGGTCACCGGCACTACAACTGGCACAAGTTGCTTTAACACTACATGCCTGTGAAACCTTCACAAACCTTTGGCACCTGAAGCACCATCTCGTATTTCAAGTATGTAAAATTACGCTTATTAGAAATTACTTCCATTAAAAGAGCTAGGCAGTACGCTGGTGTAAAATGTATTGCATGTCTTGATGGGCGTTCTTCGAGATTTTCTCGCAGTCTCATTTCTTGGAATTTTATAACCTCTTGCTGCTTGAACCCATTAAGGAGTTCACCTTCTATAAAGTGAACGAGGTCACCTTCACATAGTACGTCCCTACTCGTGTGGGCTGTGCTCAAGTTGGGATCACCGGTACTAGTCAGATAGCCTTTGGACATGCTCATGTTCCAGGAGGAGGTCGCCCCTCAACATCTTTGGGGCTTTGTAACTTTCTCCCGGTGTGTTTGTGAAGCATTTCGTCACCTAGAACGGAGAGAGCTTACGCACTGGCGAATTTTCTTCCTTCACTCTGTATGACTAAACAATTGAGGAATGCTTCAAGGTTACTTCCAAAGGACAACTGAAAGGCTGCGTCGGTGAAACCTCGTTTCAGACTCCGATGAATAAATCGGGGCTTGTGATAACCCATAGCGACATAAAGTTTATTTTGTTTGTGTGTCTGTGTGTGTGCGGCGGAGCAGGGGTGGGACCGCCAAGCGTCCACCGCTGACCTCAACACGTTTACGCTACTGGTCTTGAGAGCAACAACACCCGCCTACGTCAGTTGTACGCTGCCACTATAACCGATATACAGGCTGGCTCACCACACAAGGTTAACCCAAGCATACACGAAATTTGAAGACCTTTCTCACGTGAAAGCTTTCTGGGTCCTTGGCCATCGAAAACAACACAGCAAAAAGCATTCAACGCACCCGAATGCTGAAAAACACAGACACACTTACCGTGCACCAGGTGCCGCAGTGAACTGACTAATGCAACCACAGCCGACTTCTACTATTTGTATTTATGTGTGCTTGTATACAATCTGTGCCGCACTCTTTTTCTCGTCTTGTGTGACGCAGCTTGCTTTGGACTGCCGTATCTTTGTATATGCTTAGTGGCTATGCATCTTCCTCGCCTGCACACCTGCTCATCCCAAACCGCATTGGGGACTTTTTGAATATTGAAATTAAAATAGAAGGAAGAGATCTAGTCATCCTATAATGGTGACGGCTGCTCTTCTCATAGCAGCAATCGCGGCCCCCTGTACTTGTTTAAAACTCTGTATACGCGAACATGCCGGAACACAGTGCAATCTGTGGTGAAACTTCTCCTCGCCTTATGTCTATGCATGTTCGCGTATGTGTTTGCCTGCGTGCGAACTTAATTTACTGCTTTTAGAAATATTTCTTTTCGGTGTTTCAAGCGTATAATGTTTCTTCTTATCTTACACTCTCTATTATTGCTACTGTTATGTGAAAGATAGTGACCGCCACCATTATAGGGTTACTACACGCTTCCTTTATTTTCATTTGAGTGAGTAAAAAAATATAGAACATGACAGATAGTAAAAGAGACGCAAAAGTGACCGTCATAAATATCAGCGCCATAATACGTTATGTCGTGGTGCGACGACTACAAATATTTTATTTCCATGATATAAAGGTTTTGGATTCATTTAGTGCAAAAACAAATCACAAATCGAAAGCGTCATGTCAAAGTACTTCTTCAACAGGCGCACTGAGTATTGACAAACAAAGGCTGGAGCGAACCATGGTGGCCATCGCTGCTCGTCTTTAAGTTAAAGCGCAGCCCAATTAAGGAACATAACGTTCTCTGCGAGAGTGGTAGTCCATGCAGTTCGGCCTTCTCCAGCGGTGCCCAGATTATGCGGCTGTTATCTACTCAGAATAAGAATGCTTTTTGCCCCTATTCCAAGACAATCACGTCAGTATAATGGTTTAGTGTGACGCGCTGTTTCTGCCGTTTGCCGTTATCTTACGTCGTGTTACCAGCGTAGAGTTTCCCTACCAAGGCCTCCAGCAGACAAAAAACGAAAGAGAAGAATCGTGCATTCCGTGCAGGAAAAGAGGCAAACGGTACACAAACTACGTGGTGAGAAGTAATCGGTGAATTTTCTCACTTTGCTAAACAAATAAATAAACGATGTCACTAAATATGAAATATAGTGCGCAATAATAACGATGATGATTGAAGTTTATTGGCGCAAGGGCATCTAAGGCCAAAGAGCGCCATGACATGTATTTTGGTTTAGTAAGATTGTGAGTTTAGGGATATGACGAAGAGGCTATATGAGGCCTACACGTGAGACAAATCTATAAATACTAGTGACTGCATTCTAACATACCTACGAAGATAAATATAAAGCCTCAAAAGCATTGGTCATGGGCACGCATAGTAAGTTACAACGGATAGCCCGAGACCCTTGCCGTACAATTCTTGTTTACGCAAGAAGTGCAAGAGAGCTCAGACATACTTTTGTGCATCAGATTGTGCCTCCCCTGTGAGGCACAATCTGAAGGTTAGGATGCTATGAGATGGCGTGGAGAAAGTTAACTTCTGCAAAATAATTAAGCGCTCTTTTAAAGTTAAAAAGTGCATCCTCTGATAAGAACATAGAGGGATGGGGGGGGGGGTATATGTTGTGAGTGGAGTTCTCTAAAATGAGCCAATCAGTGTCAGTGAAGTTCAAGACATTGAATGAGGACATGTAGCACGGTTAGGGTCTCACCACAGCGTGTGCACCTCGGTGGGTCAGTTGCTGTCAAGAGGTATTTGTGTGTGCCATAAGTGTGTCCTATTCTGAGTCGTGCCAGGGTGACTTCGGTGTGTCTATCAAGCTTCAGTGGAAAGGATTTGGTTAACTGTGATTTAAGCAGGTGGAGCTCATTTTCAGCTTCCTTGTCCCATTCAGTTTTACAATGATTACGGAGCGCCTTTCGTACCACAGGTTTCATATCCACACCAGGTACTCAGCTTACATCAACTGCATCTCGATGAGTTGTTTGTCCAGCATTTTGTCCGCCATTTCATTGCCTGCGATCCCAGAGTGGCGTGGCACCCAGCATACAACAATTGCAAGGTTTTGTTTGTACGCTGCGTGAATGTATTTGAGAAGCTGGTTGATTACAGGGTTTCGGCTTGCTTTGCTGCAGAACAGGGCTATGACAACGCTTAGGGAATCTTTGTATATTATGGACTTTTGTACAGTGATAAGGATACCGTACACTTCAGCTGTAAAAATGCTGCTATGGGTGTGCAATGTTTTAGTCTTGGAGAAGTTTGGGCCATGGGCAGCACATGATACCGAAGTTGCAGACTTCGAAGCACCGGTGAAAAATGCCATCGATCTATACTCGACTTCAAGGGCCAAGAAATGTTGCTGGATGAGGGCACTTGGACAACTCTTTTTCAGTTCTCTAAAGGACAAGTCACAGGTAACTGTACATTGCTCCCAAGGTGGGATGGGTACAGCGTAGTCGCTTTCCTGCAGATCTGTGAGAACGACTCCGAGTTTTTCCGCAACAGATATTACTGCTAACGGGAACGGTGGAGCTTGTGAAGGCCTGTTGAAATACAACTGATTTGTGGACGGATCACTTGTTTGGACTGATGTTGTTTTAGCGACAAGGTTCTTATTGCATAGGTGACTCCCAGATATGTACATTGATACTACAGCGGCCACTGATACGATTCTGCATATAGACTTTAGACGGGGCTCGTACGAAAGGCACAAGTGCTAGGCGGATGCCTAAGTCATAGACAGGATCGAGTACCTTAAGTGTTGCCTTCGAAGCCGACTGGTAAACAATAGATCCATAGTCTATGCGTGACAACACAAGGCTTTTAAAAAGAGATAGCAGGTAATACCTATCTCTTCCCCTTGACTGGTGAGATAAAATCTTTAAAAGGTTGATAGTTTTAAGACATTTGAGCTTCAACTGTTTTATATGCTGCATGAATGTTAGCTTACAATCGAAGATTACGCCCAGAAATTTTTGTCCTTTTCTAATTACCAGGCTTCTCCCATTCATCGTAATGCTTGGGTCAGGACATATCCCTCTTCGTCTGGAAAACAGCACACAGTCTTCTCTGCACTGAATCAGAACCCGCTTTCGTCGGCCCATTTCGCAAGCCGATTAACACTTAACTATATCTGGCGTTCACATATGGACAGATTGCACGATTTAAAACTGACTTGAATGTCATCCACATAGACAGAATAAGACACCATGGGTGGCATAGCAGAGCGGAGAGAGTTCATTTTAATTAGGAAAAGTGTGCAACATAGCACTCCTCCCTGTGGTACGCCGTTTTCTTGAACAAAAGTGCGCGATAGTACATTGCCAATTCTTACACGGAATTTCCTTTCAGATAGGTAATTTTGCAAGATGTTCAGCATATAACCATAAATTCTATAGGACGACAGGTCTTGCCGAATACCGTATCACCAGGCAGTATCATATGCCTTCTCAAGATCAAAGAATACAGATAGCCAGTATTGGCTGTGTACAAATGCATCACGTATATATGACTCAAGGAGAACAAGATTATCGGTTGTAGACCTTACTCTTCGGTAGCCAGATTATTGGGGGTCCAAGATACTATTATATTCTAAAAAGAACACAAGACGACGGTTAATCATTTATTTATTTATTTTATTTATTTCAGAATACTGCCGGCTTCCATTTGGAAGCCCAGGCAGGAGTACTGAAATACTTCAAGTATTTCTTCAAATACTTGAAGTAAACAGCTAGTGAGTGCAATTGGTCTGTAATTGTTAACTAAGGTAGGGTCTTTGCCGTGTTTCAGTATTGGCAAGACTATTGCCTCCTTCCAAGATGAAGGTATATGACCAGTTGCAAAAATCTTATTGTATAGACCTTAGATGCAGGTTATGGTCTCTCCAGGCAGATTGTTGATTATTTCATAAGTTATTGTGTCAGAGCCTGGAGCCGAGCTGCCACAAGAGCCTAGGGCAAGCGTTAGTTCATGTAATGTTAGTGTTTTGTTGTATCTTCTGATAACGACTTCTTTGGACGCAGAGGAACATTTTCAGCTATTTTTTATGGTGTAAAAACTTTTCGGTATAATGTTCGGAGCTTAATACCCTCTGAAAGTGCTCACCAAGAGTGTTTGCTTGATCTTCTATTGTATTGCCAGAGCCAGGGATGAGAGGAAAAGGATTTGGACGTTGTCCTTTTAGTTTACACACCCTGCTGTATACTTTGCTAACATCTGTGTATGAGTTTATTGATGATACGTAGCGTGTCCAGCTTTCCCTTTTAGATATTCGGCGGATACGGCGGCCATTTGCTTTGCACCGCCTAAATTCTATAAGATTTTCTGTAGTTGGGTAGCGTGAAAATCTACTCCATGCTCTGTTCTGGCGTTTCTTTGCGAATTCACAGTCTTTGTTCCACCACGGTTTCGGATAGACTTTATCTGTGCAGGACTGAGGTATGCAGTTTTTAGGAGAACAGAAGATATGTTCAGTGATGTAGGTGATCAGTTCCTCTACACCTAGGTGCTCCACATCTTCCAGGGACAGTTTACTTATGTTTCTAAATTTTGACCAGTCTGCACTACGAAGTTTCCACTTTTTGGGGTAAGCTAGTCCATCGTGCCACTTTGTTCCTTCTGAAAGTGTTCGGAAATGATCGCTCCCATGTGGATTATTGATAACTCTCCATTCAAGGTATGGAAGAAGCGATGCTGACCCCATGGCTAAATCTATACATGAATACGTGTTGTGTGTGGAATTGTAAAAGGTTGACTCTGCCTTGTTGAATAAACAGGCTCCAGAAGAAAGAAGGAAGTTTTTTATTGCCCGTCCTCTCGCATCACATCTTGAGTTACCCCAGAATGTGCTGTGAGCATTGAAGTCTCCGATTACTATATAGGATCAACTTTTCAAATTATGCTGCGTTAAACCGTTCATCAGGCGGTATGTATATAAAGCAAATAGTTATGAGTTGGTTGAACAATATAGCCCGAACAGCGACTGATTCAAACGAACTCTAGAGTGATACATGCTGGCATGCTAATGACTTTTGGGCTATGATTGCCGCACCATCTGAAGAAGAATTACCATTATTTCTATCTTTACGGAAAATTACGTACTGTCTTAAGAAGTTCTTGTGTGTACACTTTAAATGTCTTTCTTGAACAAAGAACAGTCGTGGCTTATATTCCTCTAGCAGATCTTTGACAGCATCTAGATTGCGAAATAGATTTTTAGCCAGGTCCTATAGCATTTCGTCACCAAGAAGGGGGAGAATCTACACACGCTCTTGTTGCCTTCACTGTGGATAACTTGGTACTTAGGAAAGTGTTCTTGATTGTTCTTAAAACAGAATTGGAACGTTGCATCGGTGCGCCCTCTTTTGCGAGGGCGATCAAAGAAAAGCGGTTTGCTAGAAGCCATACAGGAGTCTTGAGTTCGGCAGCAGCGCCAACCGCCCACCACCGAGCCCAACATGGGGACGGAGCAACTCTTACGAGTAAGACCGGCCCTCGCCAGTTGTACGGTGCTACTATAACCCAATCTGGAGTGCCCAAGGTTGGCCACCCACGCAAGGTTAACCCTCGCTGCCAGAAAAGTGGGAAGTAAATACAAGAGAGGAGACGACATTCCGTCCGTCCGTCCGTCCGTTCGTCCGTCCGTCCAAGGTTAACCCTCGCTGCCAGAAAAGTGGGAAGTAAATACAAGAGAGGAGACGACATTCCGTCCGTCCGTCCGTCCGTCCGTCCTTCCGTCCGTCCGTCCGTCCGTCCGTCCGTCCGTCCATCCATCCATCCATCCATCCATCCATCCATCCATCCATCCATCCATCCATCCATCCATCCATCCATCCATCCATCCATCCATCCATCCATCCATCCATCCATCCATCCATCCATCCATCCATCCATCCGGTCACCGGTCAGAAGCATCCTTGACCGACGAAAGCCAGCAGAGCGCATGATGGTCTGTGATTACTGAGAAGGGCTTGTCAAATGAATATGGACAGAACTTATAAACAGCCCAGACGAGAGCAAGACATTCGGGCTCGGTAATCTAATAGTTGATCTTTGCAGTTGTCAGGAGAGCCGGCTAGCGTAGGCTATAACGCGGTCGTGTCCGTGTTGGCGTTGCGATAAGACGGCGCCGATCCCATAACCACTGGCATCGGTTCGAACCTCTCTAGGTGCAGACGGGTCAAAGTGGGCCAAGACCGGTGGAATGGTGAGAATCGCGATAAGGCGTGAAAATGCAGCAGCCTGAGGGGAACCCCACGTAAAAGGCACGTATTTCTACAGAAGTTCAGTGAGTGGTCGAGCGATTGCTGTGAAATCTTTCACGAACCATCGGAAATAAGAACAGAGCCCCGCAAAGCTCCGGACGTCTTTGACAGACTGAGGTACAGGAAAAGCCGTTACTGCTCGAACCTTCTCCGGGTCGTATTGTACGCCGGAAGCATCGGCGAGATGGCCTAGCATTGTAATCTCTCGGCGCCCGGAATGGCACGTCGATTAGTTTAATTGGAGCCCAGCCTTGCGGAAGACGTCAAGGATAGCTGCGACACGCTCAAGGTGCGTCTCAAATGTAGGAGAGAACACAAGGACGTCGTCGAGGTAACAAAGACAAGTTGACCATTAGGAACCTTGAAGCAGAGAGTCGATCATCCGTTCAAACGTGGCGGGGGAATTGCATAAACAGTACGGCATAACCGTGAATTGGTAGAGGCCATCTGGAGTGACGAAAGCGGTTTTTTCTTGGTTTTGCCCATCACCGGAAATTTGCGAATAACTAGATCGAAGGTCGATGGACGGAAAGTATTTGGCACCTTCAAGACGATCAAGAGCGGCGTTAATTCGTGGTAAAGGGTAAACGTCCTTTTTAGTAATTCGGCTTAGGTGGTGGTACTCAACGAAAAAACGCCACGTATCATTTCATTTTTGACGAGCGCAACCGGCGATGCCCAGGGACTCGACGAGGGCTTTACAATGCCTCTGGCGAGCATCTTGTTTACTTCCTGCTGAATAAATTGCCGCTCTGCCGTGGACACGCGGTATGGTCGGCTGTCAATGGGAACAGCATCACCAGTGTTTATCCGAAACATAACAAGGGAGGTCTGACCAAGTGGTCGATTGTGAGTGTCAAATATGTCGCGGTAGGAAAGCAAAAGGCGGTATAGGGCAGCTGCTTGGTCAGGTGCGAGGTCCGGAGCAACCATGGGACGTAATGTACCGTCGAGGCTCAAGGCATCCTGCGGGTAATCAGGAGGATCTGGAGACGCGTCGGCTGCAAAAGCAGTGACGTGGTCGTCTTTCACTGACCGGAGCGTGGCTACCGCTATGTCTTCAGGTAACACTTGCTTCGTCAAGCCAAAATTGATAACGGAGAGAGACATCCGATTAGCGCCAAGGGTTACGACGGAATGTGGCACAGAGATGTCACGTGCCAGGAGGACACCACGAATAGGTGTGATGACATAGTCGCCATCAGGCACGGTTACCGTTGAGGCCAATTCGACAAAGGTTAGGGCTTTTGGAGGCAAACGAACACACGCTGTAGTGCAGAGGGTGTTCGGTTGTTCGGAGCGAGCCTCTGAAAGAAGAGGAAGCTCTAGGCACAGCGTACCGGTGGCACAGTCGATGAGCGCAGAATGCGTCGTCAGAAAGTCACGCCCAATGTCAGGAGGTCATGAGGGCAACTGGTCACCACGGTGAACAGGACTGGCACTTGGCGGCCAGCAATTTCTATGCGAGCAGTGCACATACCCTTGACGGCAACAGTGGCGTCATTGGCGACGCGTACGGCTCGAGTGATGGCAGGCGTAAGGACTTTTTTCAGGCGACGACATAGGTTGGCGCTCATTATGGACACATGGGCTCCAGTATCAATAAATGCCGTCAACAGAACACCATCTACCTCTACTTCAATTAGGTTCGTGTTGGGGAGGAGCGTCAAGGGAGAATTTGGAGAGGACGAATGTGATCCAGCAGTATACCTTCAAGAGCTGCATGGCCTAGTTTTCCGTCCGTCGGTCTGGCGTGGAAAAGCGGCGAGGCTGGGGTGACGGGGAGCGACGGCGTTGAGGCGACGGCGATCGCAGGGAGAAGCGGCTGTCAGGGGCATCAGAAGTAGGGTAAAGACGGTGAGGTGAATAACGGCGAGCGTCGGCGTATGGACGAGGAACAGGCAATTAGCTCCAGTACGGCTGCATCCAGGTGGTGCGGCAGTGGCGTGATACATAACTCGGTGGCAGTGGAAGCAGATCGGTTTGTCGTTTGGGGTTCGCCATTCAGAAGAGTTGCGCGGTCTGGGAGCGAAATACCCGTCATTACAGTTTGTGGACATAGGAATGGGTGCCGATTCAGTTCGGGAGACAGAGCAGGCTGTAATGATGCCATGGTCTGCAATTTCTTGCCGCACAACTGCTTGAATAATGGAAATAGTGGGGGCCTGTTGGTCAAAGTAGCCGTCAGGGGGTCATGGATGAAGGGGGGCAGGACTCGCCGCTTCAATCTCACGGTGAACGATACGTGTGACGTTCTCTTCAAAAGGCCGTGTGGCGGTAAGAATGGAGGAAGAAGACGTGGTAGGGTTGTTCGGGAGCCGGGAAAACATTGGGACGACACGGCGGCTTTTGGCTACCTCGAAGCGGCAGCATTTTTTGACGATGGCGTCGACGGTTGAAACGTCGTTATAGACGAGCAAATTGAAGGTGTCGTCCGCAATGCTTTTTACGGTATGGCTCACCTTGTCAACCTCGGTGATGTGCTCGTCGACTTTCCGGCAAAGCGCGAGCACTGCCTGTATGTAGGAGACAAACGTATCGGTCGACGACTGCCCACGAGTGGCAAGCTCTTTTCGAGCAGCCTGTAAACGACCTGACGGGTAGTCTAATAGGTCGCGAAGCCGCTCTTTGAAAATGTAGCAGCTGGAGAGCTCGATCTCATCGGTGCGAAACCAGACTCACGGTGTCCTGTCCAGATAAAAGATCGTTCCGTAACGTACGTTGCGGTTGGCGCCGCAGGTGTAGGTGGCGACGGAGTGGTTCCATCGGAAGCCATAGCTCAGAAGACGGTGCGGCTGCTTTGGAGCTCCATGGCGAGGACGGGGAATGATCTACTTTCACCACAATGTTATGCGAAGCACGAGTCAGTAAGACGAGCAACTATTTACAGGTTACAGTTACAACAGCGGTTGCAGCGCTGACCGGTTAGATTCCCACCGCGAGTCCATTCATTGTGCAAGCTATTAGGTCACCGACTCGTACTTACGAACGAAAATGCAAAAAAGGCAGAAAAAGCACCTTTAGTGACATCTTTGTCACGGATATCTCTAATGGAGACAACTGCATGGTTGCACAGTTCTAAAGCCTGTTTCACATGATGCGACTGCAACGACGAAAATCGGTGCTGTCGCACGCGTCGCAATGCGATTTTTAGAGGGCTCATTTCACATGATTGCGATGTTAACAATGCGACTGGAGCGACGCCCAGGGTTGCTTAGTGCCAGGTTTCGTGGCACACGCTGCATAATTCATTTATTGTAGTGAATAAAACGCTTACACTATAATATTATTGACTTCTTTTGATTATAAGCAAATAATATGTACGTTTACTCATTTAAAAACGTTAGTTAAGATTTGTCTTGGGGTGCGCGACGGCGGTTTCTGTAGTTCAGTGCGACAGCGCGCACGTAAACAGCTGTTCGTAGGTGGTTCAGCGGTGTGTGTTGCCTTATCTACCTTCTATGACCGTTTTGTTCTGCCTGTGCTACAACAATCTGCAAGATGACCTATCGACAAGTTCATATAGCTACCCTCACCGTATATACAGTATTCGGAATTCGGCTGCCACGAAGTTGTCGTGTCAGCCCAACAAGATCCTCGCGCTACCCGTGCTCGGCGTCAGCGTCTAGAGAAATGATGCGTGTATATTGCCTGTCATTGCGCATATGTGGTGCCTGCTTCTAGCCATATTCTTACGCCAAACGCAACAAGAAGCACCAACCCGAACGCCCGCGTGTGCCCCTGAACGAAGCCTCAAACGATCTGTGTGATTACGACGTGGAATGAAAATTGTGTTGTGAAATTCAACCTTAGCGCTAGCCTGGTTCGTCCATCGCCGTGCTTGCGCTGCGAATATATATATGGGAGCTCCCTCTCAATATTTCTAAAGGCGCAAAAGCCGACGCATCAAATGTTTCGAGCAGTTACCGTCACTTTTGTAGAAACCTGTACGTTGTAACGTAGCATTCTAAAAGACACGCTTCTCGTCCACTTTGTTGTCCCGTGTCTCGCGATGGTAGTATACTCGGAACTTCTAACAAGAAGACCATATCAATACGCGCTATTCATAATGCAGGATCGTAGGCCCACGGCAGGCGCACTTGCCGTAGAATTTTTCAGCTTTCTGCTCAGCCTCGCACGCCTCTCACGGTTAGCCTGTTTTGTGGAAATAAATATTATTATATTATTAATGTTATTAGATATTATAGTTTCTTCACTGTAATTTATAGCAATCGTCCAGATTTCTTAAGCTAGTCATGCATTTAACCTATATTAGATCAACATTGTTACGACATGCTTATGGGAGTCATTTCAAACTAGATTGCTCAGCCAGAGAAAGTACAAATGCAAGCCTCAATGTTTATTCCAATTTGGTATTCCTATACATTATATTGTCAGAATTTTATGCCTGCTTGCATTTCCTGCAATTCAATGTTCAGAGCTGGAAAAACTGATTCCTTTTCTTGCTGTCGAATGGCTGCTTCAATGTCGATAGCAAGCTATAATTATTCATTTCGAAAGTGTTAAGCAATGACTATATGTCTAAGCTTATCAGTGCGTTTTTGTTCCACGAACACTTTTAAGTTTTCTCTCTCCCTCTCATTGACAGCCATGGAATGAAACCGTTCACTTTCATATGTATCAGAATGCAAACATTCTGAAATTTGTCCTGAACATTTGTCTGCGTCCTATAGTGTGTATGTTTGTATTAAGTTCTGGGGTTACAATCGCAGTGATCTACACATATTGTTATATTGCAAGAAACAAATTTATTTCACTTTGTTTTCAAATCTACAATGTGGCCATGCAGTAACGACTGCATTAATAAGCAAAAAAGAAAACTGCAGATTCAGTGTACGTGTTGGAATCTATGCGAAGTGAAGTTTTTGTCAAGTGGTCAATTAAATGCTGTTAAAGTAACTGCGATATATACCATTTGTCTTATTTTCAACAATCCAACTTGTCATCTTTTGCAAGGTTTGCTTATGCACCGCATAGGTCACAACATTGATGTCATGTAATCTTTATGCATTACACTGTTCACAAACCATACCGAAACGCAAACGGCAGTTAATGTAGATGCACGCTGCGAGACATCAACACAGTGACGTTTGTTGAGCAAGGAATGGTGCGAGGTGTATGCAGATGAATGAATGACGTGCTTATGTACTTATTTATTTATATACCTCGCAGGCTGCAAGGTTGGAGTATTATGCAAGGGGGAATAAAAAAGTTGTTACAAAAGGAAGAAGGGCACAACATTAAGAAAAAAAACAGCAAAAAAAGCAGTACCACTACATTGCACCAACTAGCCCAACGTGTTTTACTGGCACATTATACAATACTTAACAAACAATAACAGAAAAAGTTACTGCCCATGCACCCTGTACAGACGGTAAACCAGCGAAGCTGAAATGTGCAGCCCCGGTTTTTATCACTTGGTTAATTCCAATGGCTTATTAAAGTCTTTCTATATTATTGGTTATGTCTGTGTTTCTTAATGAGGTTATGCACATGTTTGGCTTGGGTTTATCACATTGTTTATTTGGAATGCCGCACATTGCACTTTGCAAGATCACCATCTTCGAAAGTGCAATGAGCAGCGGTTCATTGTGTTAATCCAGGTGGTCCGTCGAAGTCTTTCTGAATTATGTTACGCATTTGTGTTTTGTAATGCGTTAATCATAATGTTTATGACTCAGTTATGCGCTGTAGTTACCAAGTGACACACCGGGGCTGCACATTTCGTTTAATTAAATACAGGGACACATTTTTGAACCTATAGGGAAGTCTGAGAGAGACTTCTGCACGCGCGCTCTGCTGCTAGAGAGAAATGACGTCACTATCGGTGTAGCCATTGGCCCGCCACACCTTTGCTGCAAGATAATTATGACATCAGGATCTTGTCTTAACCCCGTCCCACTCTGTGTCCCTTCCTTGGAATAATGCGTAGATAAATGTTTATGTGTTAAATGCATAAGCAATTTCTATGTCTACCCAACAGGAAATGTCTCCGTCCCTCATGTAAGACGAACAATGGCTCACAACCCCCGAAACAATGGCTCATACCCCTACGCTAGGGTTCTTGTGATCGGACCATGAGTGTTTCGCCTAGGCATATACAGCTTCACTCTAAAAAGAATGAACACCTTTCTGCTAGATACCAAGATAATCTCATGAGGTGTTCTAACAAATGAAAGTTTATTGACCATGCCGAGTAAATGCTGGTCGACAAGCAATAAATCGAATTTACACAAAAAGCAGAAGCAAGATCTGATGCGTGTCCATACAGATCCCAACAGGAAACGCATCCATCTCTGAAAGTGTAACAGCGGCCATGCTGACACAAGATTCTCCCAGTGTATTTGCATCTACAGCATCCATAATTTCTCTAGGCAGCCGATCTCCACAGAATGCTAGCTTCTTCCTCTACAATGCACTCTCCACATCTGAGCGTGCATCCTAGAGGAAGAAGCTAGCATTCTGTGCAGATCGGCTGCCTAGAGAAATTACGGAAGCTGTAGATCAAAAAATGCTGGGTTAATCTTGACATCACGGCCCCCGCTAAAAATGGATGCATTTCCCGTCAGGAAATGCACATGAATTTTTGCTTCTCCTATTTGTGTATGTTCAGTCTATTGCTTGTCAGCGAGCATTTACTCGGTGTGTACATTAAACTTTTGATTGTTAGATCATCACGGTTTTCTTGTTTGTCCTATGTGTTCTTTGGTGCCATTTGCAGCCAGGCTATTCGTTTTTTTTTTAGACTGCAGCAAGTCACTTTAATAGCCCTCATGATACCTTATAAAATCTTTTATTTGGCCAATGTAGCAAGAATTTACAGTGTGAAGCAGTAAGAACAGGGTATGCTAACTTCTAATTAAAAGGTTTATTGTGAAAGTGCAGTGATCTATAAAGGTTACCACAAAGTAGTGCAGCAATAAAACCTGATAAAGACTAGTGCTTGATGAAACCAAACATAAAAGCAGGAAAGGGGGAAAATACGTATAGATATACAAGTCCAGGGAAAAAAAACAGTGATGACCAAGTGTGCAAGTGGCTACCTTCCAGGAAACTCATTTTTTACCCAATGGCATGGAACTGGAAGAATGTGCTTGCATTGCATAAGCAAACTGTCAGTCTGTCTATTGGAATAACAACAGTGTTTCTTGAAAGGTGCTGGCATGCAGGATTGGCAATTGTAATTATTTTTTCCTGCACTTGGAATTTTTCTCTATTTTCTTTCTGTAGCATATTTATTTATGTTTGGCTGCATCAAGTACCAATTTTTATCTATCCTTCAATGATGTCTTTCTTTTTCTGGGGAAAATTCGGGGAAGGCAGGAGATGGAAATTCAAGACGATGAGCAACATGATAACAAGGTGAAAGTAGGAGCCAACGTTTCCACACGTGGACTTTGAAGAAGACAAGTCCACTTGTCGAAACGTTGGCTCCTGCTTTCACCTTGTTCTCGTTTTGCTCATCGCCCTTTTACAACTCGCCACATTTTTACAAATGAACCTCAGTTGAAAGTTAGTCCTCATCCATATCTAGTGTCATCCTGTTGATACTGCTCCATGCTATGCACTCTTGCAACATTTGTGTGTGTATGTGTGCACACGTGTGGATTTGGATGCGAGATCGGGCCCTTGGGCAGAGGTATCATTCTTCTCCTGTGCAGCCTTGTGAATTCATTAACTATACTGCAACAGAAATGCAATGGACAGGAACGAAGTGAACACACAGAGCGCTTCGTTCTTGTGTGTTGTCTATCTGTTGCACTTTAGTTAATAATGAATACACACAAACTCATCTAGTTTTCAGTTATTATGTCAGGCTTATAAGCCCGCTTGTGTCCTGGAATAACTGCATGGCTATGTATCCTGTAATTTAATTTCTGGCCATGTGCTGGCAAGTCGCGTGTTAATCTCTTGATTTTCCTGACAATCTTGTGTGATGTGCAGGCCCAGACAGTTTCTGGTGAATCCATGCAGGGTGTTGTGCAGGGTGTAATCTGCATTACAAGTGCTGCTTTGATTGCTTTCCGTTCAGCTTTTCTAGGTGTAGGATGACCTAAAATGGTACTCACTTATATGGGGTTTAGTTTTATGTAGTGTCATACTACTGTTACACTGCTATTGCCAGATCAGTGTACTATATGTGCCTTATGTTTGCTTGCATCTTCGTGATTAGCAACCTCCTGTGTTTGTTTGGCAGCTGCATATAATCTCCTGGCCTAATTGTTTGTCCCCATATTTCACGGTATGGGCCTGTTGTGTTTCAACTTCACGTACTCCCGAGGTTGCCTTTCTGAAGGGAGGGGTGTTTGCATCTCATATGCTAACTGGCATAGTATCTTGGGACGAGGTTCTGAGCTCTTGAGACAAAGAATTTGTGCTGCAGGCTGCAACTCTACTCTGTCTAGGTGCTTCTTCGTTAGCTCTTTCTCATAGAGGTCTTCAAGCATGGTACAGTTGGAAAGACCTGTTATTACTACCCGATGCCTGTATTCGATGAGTTGTCTTTTTTGTGTGCTGTTGGTAATTCATACCGTACCATACCTTGGACACAAGCACAGCATCTGCGATTTTCTATAGTATCCGCTCGGCCACCCCCGTTATTTCGAGATTATTCGTTTCACCAGGTGTGGAAGTTGCGTCCAGGCATTGCATAATTGTTTCACCCACATGCTGGCTCTGCCGTCATGGGCTTACACTAGCTGAGGATTTGTGGATGTTGACTTGCGGGCATATTTGTCCAGCTATGTGGATCACTATGTGCAATCTGGGGTAGTTCTTGATTCTAGTCTTTCTTTTTTTCTGACGTCGATATGAGCTGACTTATCAGAAAGCGAGAGGCCAGACTAGCCAAGAAAGTCTGCAGTGTTGTCGAGGGCTTGTTGCATCATTTTTGATTTCTGTATAAGATAGCTTTCCCACAGACTGTAATACACCATAGGCTGTAGTGTTTCTTGTAGTATGCCCGTGTTGTTGGTGTGTGTGGGCTAAACGTACCTCCAACTCTCACCTGGAATTTTCTGTCTTTCAGAAAGTTAGTTTAAGTGTTCTACCAGAAATGTTTTTGCACATCGTTCCTCTTATTAGAGCAGCATGAGGTACTGCTGTTAACCCTTTAATGACGAGACATATAAATACCGAGAAAACATGTTTATTGTTCTATCTAAATATGCAAAACACGTCAAGAGTAAGCATAATCAACAAAAAGAAAAAATATTTTGCAGAAATTTTTCAGCAATAGAGGGAAAACCCCAGGCAGGAAACTGGAAGTGGGCTTCACCCCATTGAAGCCACGTAGCTTTATTTTCCATTTGTATAGACACCTCTTATCATATGTGAACCAGAGGTGCCCATTTCATTTGCTTTACATCAGATGTGCGACACCAATGCAGCTGCATACGTTGCATTGGCCTGTCTCCTCTGAACTTGCTTGCACAAGACAGTGAGTCACGTGCCAAACTTCTTCTTCCTCGTCCAGTGTTCCTGCTCTAAACCAACAAATTGACATCCAACAACGCTTGCTGCTTGTCATTCAGTGTTGGCCGAAGACATTTAGCTAGAAACTTCGTACTTGATACTTAAACTCGACAAGAAAAAAATTCTTTTTTGGTGTGTTGCCTGTAGGCAACACTCGTCAATAAAGGGTTAAAAGCCTCTTCACTCTGTTCATTTTTTCATAAGTGGTATTACACAATGCCCTGCAATAAAGTTTCTGCTGCTTATGGCCCACTCATATCTGCCAGAAGGGACAACTCTTGAAAAAGGTTTTCTTTGTGCTATGTGTGCGACGTAGTATGAGCATTCATGCCTTGACATTTATACATCTGTATAACCAGCTTCTTGACAGAGTACTTGCTATACCTGATCATGCTTACTTGTGCAGTGCTGTTGAACAATACATATTGATGCAATGAATATTTACACACTTGAATTATCACGAAAGATGGTTGTTTTACAATTCTGCGCTTTGCTTTCTATTGGTGTTAGATTTTGCATAAGCATGCCGCCCGTGCAATAGCATTTTGAAGTGTAAGGGTTCAATAAAAGGTGATGAACTAAATCTAAGTGCAAGAGCTTTTTTTCGCACCTATGACTCCCATCGAAATGCGACTTCCATGGCTGGCAAATCAATCCCTCGCCTTGTGTTAGCAGCAGAATGCTATAGCCACAGTGGCAGGTGAACAAATTGAAGAACAATATTTCTGTCTATAATTTTTTTTCTTGCCTGTATGTAAGTAAAGTTTGGAATAAGTTTGTCATTGCAAAAAAGCCCAGTTTGTGTTCTTTTATTGAATAAACCACATATTGTGTATAGTTGAAATGCAGAAATTTGTTCTAAAATCCTCAGGTGATATATGTTCTTGCAAGTAGCATGGTATTTCATTACTTACAAAGATAGTAATCGCAGCGGATATCGTTATATGGGTTTACACACTAATATATGTGATCACAAACTTATTAGAAACTTACTAGAAACATGTAAGGCATGAATGTTTCTGCACACTTGATCAGCTGTGAACGTGCAAGAACTGCTTGTACTGGCTGACTTCACTGCATAGTTTAGATTTACTCTTCTTCAGCGTGTCGTTTTATACTGTTTTATCCACACAAGAACAGGGCGTTTGCCTGCTTTTCGCATTGTTGCACGAGTTCTACATAATTGTGCAGGAGGGTACGTTGTCACTGTATTTACTTAATCTACTAGCTGTGCAGTTAGTTACCTTGCAGAGCAAGTGTTCATACAGATGCAGTAAGGATACAAAGTCCGCAACATAGTCAATGTTTATTGGTTTCTGTGCAAGAAAAAAAAATTCTCCAGCGAAGAGGTGCAACCAAACGTACATGTAATATTTTATTCAAGCCACGGATTTAATGCTATCGTAGCAAATTCATTACGATAGCCTACACTTTTGCTCTGTCAGATTTAATAAGAGGCAAGATAAGCTTTCAAGATGCATCGGGAAATTCGTGCTTGAAAACCGACAAGAAAATGCAACTGAACGGTGCCGCGTTCAGCGCAACGTTGAAACTTCGGTACTTTGCTGTCTTGTCATTTGCCCTTGACGAGGTTGAAATAATTCAAGCTGCTCCGTAAGCGCGATTTTTGCATGCTACTCAAAACATTGTAGCGACCTCGTCGTCTGCTGGGGATCGAACACCTCCTAGCACTGACAACTCGCAAAGGCGTACGAAGCAAACGTGAAAATGCACTTCATTTGCTGTGCAGAGTGTCAACAAACGCATAGAAATCGGAGAATGCAATCTGCGGTACAAGTTTTTTATTCTCCCTTCGCGTACGTACCGAATTCGACGATCCACGTCTCCGCGTATTGCACTTGTCGATCGAGACGCCATTTTCCAAAACAAACCAGCGAAATAGCTCCTTTGGCAGCTCTCCGCGCAATTTCGACGGAAAATCGCAGCGATCAGTGCGACGGTGCGACTGTGCGACCAACCGGTTGGTCGCAGCCGAAAATCGGGGGGTCGGCACTGCGACTGCGATTTTCATCGCAAACGAAGGAAATCGCACTTCCGGTGCGACGAAAATCGCATCATGTGAAACAGGCATAAGGCGGTGGCGATAGTGTCTTTTCTCATGCTTATCCCATATTCCTAATTGCGGTAGCCGTACTCGGTTATCTCTCCAACTTGACTTCATCGCGGAGATACCGAAGCGAATTCCATCACAAGACGTACATAACAGATTCATTATTTAAAAGCTTTTTGTGCGCAAACAGACAGGGACAAAGAAGAGGGGTAATACAAGGACGAGCGCTTTGAATCCAGAATCAAGGAAGGCTTTCTGGTTGTTGTACCCAATGATTGTTATTTAGGAAGGGCTTTCCTAGCGGTGAATGAGTGCTTTAGCAAATATGATGTAAATGTAGAAAGCGTACTAAAGAAGGCGGTGGAGCAAAAAAAAAAGGGGCTCGTCCTTGCGTTGTCGCTCTTTTTTGTCCCTGTCTGTTTGCGCACAAAAAGCTTTTAAACAAAGAAGTACATAATGCATTCCCAGTCATTCAGAACTTTCATTCCAATTCTGTTTGAACCGGTGCCATACTTGTCGCTCTTGTAAGCTCAATGCCCTCACCTTCCGTCGATGCAGCGCACGGCTCGTGTCTGGGCGTCGTAGAAGAGGGCGAAGCAGTCGCCTCCGATGCCCGTCGCGTACGGCTTGAGCACCTGGAGCGCGGCCGCTTCCGCCACCGCCACGTCCGCCGCGTTTCCACCACGCTTCAACACCTCTGCGGCGAAAAGCACCACAATATGATCGCGGTAGCCCGACTTCACACTCCCTCGGCGGCGCTTCTTGGCCGTCGACACAAGTTGAAATAACCGCTTCACTCCTTACCACCGTATTTACCGACGCGGGGAAACAGGGGACAGGTATTAGCCCAATGGCGCTTCGGTGACGTCTGTCGGGGTACCCGACTTTGTCGTCTGCGACACCCCAGCTGTAGAATAGCTTCAATAGCTTCAATAGCGTTTCTTCTCACCCTGACTGCGTCTCGCGTAGCACGATGCTCTGCAATAACAGTATATTTTTCTTTATATTTTAGCTCCGTAAATGAAATCATTAGCGAGACAACAAACGTATATTTAATATATCTGCTACATCACCACCCGATGTGGTGGCCCAGTGCTACGGCATTGCGCTGCTTAGCTCGAGGTCGCTGATTCGACCCTGTCCGCGGCGGCCGCATTCCGATGGGGGCTAAATGTGAAAACGTTCGCGTATACTTACATTTAGGTGCGCGTTAAAAAACCACAGGCGGTCAGAACGAATCCGGAGTCCTCCACTACGGCGTGCCTCAATCATGTGGCGGTTTTGGCACCTAAACATCCCACAATTTGATGTTTTTAATTAAATATGTCTGTAACCACAGCACCCGCGGGCAGGGACAAGATCTCGGGACTCAATCGTAAAACATCGCTCCGAGCGAGTAAATGAGTGTACGCAGCTTTTGAAATGAAGCACCATCTCAGGACTCATTCACAAAATATCGCGGTGCCTGAGTGGCACTGTAGTTGAACGCAAATTTTAACTTTCGCTCGCAATTATGATCACTTCATGTGGCATATATAACCTTTTTCGGACGAGAAAACTCTAGTTTCTTCACTGGCAATCGGTTTATCTCAAACCTCAGTTAAGCCACACCATCATGTTTTGCAATCGTCAAGCATGCTTTACATGGTTTTCTTGCAAACAAATTACTTTACCACTTTCTAGTGCAAAAATATTGTACAGGTTAGCATAGGCCTATTATTGCTGCTCAAAGCACTCAGACCACCGGAGACCACTCGGAAAACGGCGCTTCACAGCGTAGAAAGAAATATTGTTATAAAAAAATTGATACTCGCTTAACTTTCTTTACGTGAATTGAATGCACCTTAATCAACCTTGCTCTAATTTGTACCAACTTCATTCCACATTAATTTACCTTCATTCACTTTACTCCACCTTCATTCACTTTACATCACTTTAAGTAACCTTACTCAAACTAGTTGTATCTTTGATTCGTTGTACTTCACTGTAATTCAGCTTAATTTACATTACTTACCCACAATTACTACTACTTAACGTTGGAATACCATTTGCCATTTTCTGTATTACTACTGAGGTCATACAAGAAGCTGACGTCAACTCTTCCCCAATGGCTGCGTCGTTACGAGGCCAACGACGCACGCACTAGGCGGCATGTTTAGTCAGCCAGATCGCTGCAGTGTGACGTGTGCAATGATCCACGCACTAGGCACACAGTCAACCGGAACCGTGGAGCCGCCGTCGCGTCGGGCAGCGTGCTCGTCCTGCGCCCCCCGTAGGCCCGGATTTGGTTCCCACCTGTTCCCAGCTGCTTTTCGCTAACTGCATCAAAACGCGCTGTGCGGTCAGCGTGCCCTAAAAGTAACCAAATGAGTTACAATAATGTTGGTGCCCCGTATAAAACGTAACTAACATGCTCCAGCATGATTCAGTACATGCCAAACTAAGTGCACCACAACGGCCGAGCTGTTTTTCGCTAACTGCGTCACAACGTACTGTGCGGTCAGCGTGCCCTAAAAGTAACCAAATGAGTTACAATAATGTTGGGACCCCGTATAAAACGTAACGAAAATGCCCCAGCATGATTCAGTACATGCCAAACTATGTGCACCACAACGGCCGAGCTATCTTTCGCTAACTGCGTCACAACGCGCTGTGCGGTCAGCGTGCCCTAAATGTAACCAAATGAGTTACAATATTGCTACGGGGTAGTATTCCCAATGACCAAGAGCCGAGCAGGAAGAAGAAGACGACGTTTGGAAGCTAGCGCGGGCTGTTGCCTCTTGGTAAACTGCGGCGTATAGCCTTGTAAATATACTTGTAAATAGCTTTTCGTCGGTGTCTGCCTACGTAACATATTTGGTGGAGGTGGGCGTTCCCTGTACCTCGTCACGGAGCTTCGCAGTGGACGGTACGTCGAGCCTACCTTCATGGCTCCCGGCGACGCCAACCCGACACCACCGGCTCCGACACCTGCTGCCACTTCGACGACCTACATCACCCTCTCCGCTCCCTGTGATCCTGGCGTATTCTCGGCAAAAGATGGGGAAGACGTCGAGGACTGGATCAGCGAGGCCTCTGCATTCTCGCTTCTCATCGATCTTCTCACAACGCCTCCCGTTCTCGCCCATTTCGATCCTTCTGCGCCTACCGAAGTCCGTACTGATGCCAGCGGTCACGGTATTGGCGCAGTACTGGCACAACGCCAGCGTGGCCACGACCGTGTTATCGCTTACGCCAGCAGGCTCCTCTCACCCGCGGAGTGCAACTATTCCATCACTGAGCGTGAGTGTCTGGCCCTAGTTTGGGCGGTTGCGAAGTTCCGCCCATACTTATATGGCCGCCCCTTTTCCGTCATCACAGACCATCACGCGCTTTGTTGGTTATGCTCATTGAAAGACCCTTCAGGAAGACTTGGTCACTGGGCCTTACGCCTCCAAGAATATTCGTTCTCTGTCACCTACAAATCTGGCCGACTACACAAGGACGCTGACTGCCTGTCTCTCTACCCGGTAGACGAGCCTGACGACGCCGACAGTAGTACCGCCGACGGCGTTTTCTCTGTGTCTGCCTTCGCTAACATCGCCGATGAGCAGTACCGAGACCCATCGCTTCGAGTACTCATCGAGCGTCTGCGCTCTACACCTACCGACGCATCCGTTCGCCGATATGTCCTCCAGGGCGGCATTCTGTACCGAAGGAGCTTCCTCCGTGATGGCCCTGATCTTCTTCTTGTCGTGCCAAAACATCTACGACAGACTGTGCTCTTTCAGATGCATGACGCACCCACTGCAGGACATCTTGGCGTAACCCGCACGTACGACCGCGTCCGCCGCCGTTTCTATTGGCCTGGTCTTGCTCGCTCCGTCCGACGCTATGTTGCTGCCTGTGATCCCTGCCAGCGTCGGAAAACGCCTCAGGTGCTACCTTCCGGTCATCTCCAGCCGATCCCCATCCCTGTGGAACCGTTTTTTCGTGTTGGATTAGACCTCCTCGGTCCCTTTCCCACGTCATCCTCTGAGAACAAATGGGTAGCCGTCGCAACTGATTACGCCACCCGATACGCTATCACGCGGGCTCTTCCTACCAGTTGCGCCACTGACGTCGCGGACTTTCTCTTGCGTGACATTATCTTAGTGCATGGCGCCCCGCGACAGCTGCTTACTGACCGTGGTCGTAACTTCCTCTCGAAAGTTATCGCCGACATTGTGCGTTCCTGCTCTATTCAACACAAGCTGACCACCTCATACCATCCTCAAACCAATGGCCTGACAGAGCGCTTAAACCGTACTCTTACCGACATGCTGTCCAAGTACGTTTCGACGGACCACCACGACTGGGACGTTGCCCTTCCTTACGTCACCTTTGCTTACAATTCTTCCCGGCACGACACCGCCGGATTTTCTCCATTTTATCTACTCTACGGTCGCGAACCGACCTTGCCCCTTGACACGGTACTTCCTCCTGCTGCGACCTCAACAACCGAGTATGCGCGCGACGCCATCGCCCTCGCCGATCATGCACGCCAGCTTGCCCGTGCTCGACTGACGGACTCGCAAACCACGCAGCAGCGTCAGTACAACGCCCGCCACCGTGACGTACAGTTTTCGCCTGGTGCGCTCGTGCTCCTCTGGTCGCCCTCCCGTCACGTCGGACTTTCAGAGAAGCTCCTTAAGCGATACACAGGGCCCTACCGCGTGCTGCGCCAGGTGACGCCTGTGACGTACGAAATGGCCCAGTGAGCTCAACCTCGTCATCTACTGTGGCACCTAGTGATGTCGTGCACGTCAGTAGGCTCAAGAGCTACTACACTGCTTCAGAGTCCAGCCTTTAGTCGCTCCGGGACGGCGCTTTTGCCGCCGGGGGTAGTGCTACGGGGTAGTATTCCCAATGACCAAGAGCCAAGCAGGAAGAAGAAGACGACGTTTGGAAGCTAGCGCGGGCTGTTGCCTCTTGGTCAACTGCGGCGTATAGCCTTGTAAATATACTTGTAAATAGCTTTTCGTCGGTGTCTGCCTACGTAACAATATTGTTGGGACCCCGTATAAAGCGTAAGGAACATGTCCCAGCATGGGGCGGGTTCAGTACAAGCCAAACTCAGTGCACCACAACGGCCGAGCTGTTCTTCGCTAAGTGCGTCACAACGCGCTGTGCGGTCAGCGTGCCCAAAAGTAACCAAATGAGTTACAATAATGTTGAGACCCCGTATAAAACGTAACGAAAATGCCCCAGCATGATTCAGTACATGCCAAACTATGTGCACCACAACGGCCGAGCTGTCTTTCGCTAACTGCGTCACAACGCGCTGTGCGGTCAGCGTGCCCTAAAAGTAACCAAATGAGTTACAATAATGTTCGGGCCCCGTATAAAACGTAACGGACATGCCGCAGCATGATTCAGTACATGCCAAACTAAGTGCACCACAACGGACAAGCTGTTTTTCGTTACCAGCGTCACAACGCGCTGCGTGGTCAGCATGCGCCAGAAGTAAACAAATGAGTTACAATAATGTTGGGGCCCCGTATAAAACGTAACGAAAATGCCCCAGCATGATTCAGTACATGCTAAACTAAGTGCAACGCAACGGCCAAGCTGTTTTTCGCTAACTGCATCAAAACACGCTGTGCGGTCAGCGTGCCCTAAAAGTAACCAAATGAGTTACAATAAGGTTGGGGCCCCGTATAAAATGTAACGAACAGTCCCCAGCATGATTCAGTACATGCCAAACTAAGTGCACCACAATGGCCGAGCTGTTTTTCGCTAACTGCATCAAAACGCGCTGTGCGGTCAGCGTGCCCTCAAAGTAACCAAATGAGTTACAATAATGTTGGGGCCCCGTATAAATCGTAACGAACATTCCCCAGCATGGATCAGTACATGCCAAACTATGTGCACCACAACGGCCGTGCTGTTTTTCGCTAACTGCGTCACAACGCACTGTGCGGTCAGCGTGCCCTAAAAGTAACCAAATGAGTTACAATAATGTTGGGACCCCGTATAAAACGTAACGAAAATGCCCCAGCATGATTCAGTACATGCCAAACTATGTGGACCAGAACGGCCGAGCTATCTTTCGCTAACTGCGTCACAACGCGCTGGGCGGTTAGCGTGCCCTAAAAGTAACCAAATGAGTTACAATATTGTTGGGACCCCGTATAAAGCGTAAGGAACATGTCCCAGCATGGGGCGGGTTCAGTACAAGCCAAACTCAGTGCACCACAACGGCCGAGCTGTTCTTCGCTAAGTGCGTCACAACGCGCTGTGCGGTAAGCGTGCCCAAAAGTAACCAAATGAGTTACAATAATGTTGAGACCCCGTATAAAACGTAACGAAAATGCCCCAGCATGATTCAGTACATGCCAAACTATGTGCACCACAACGGCCGAGCTGTCTTTCGATAACTGCGTCACAACGCGCTGTGCGGTCTGCGTGCCCTGAAAGTAACCAAATGAGTTACAATAATGTTCGGGCCCCGTATAAAACGTAACGGACATGCCGCAGCATGATTCAGTACATGCCAAACTAAGTGCACCACAACGGCCAAGCTGTTTTTCGTTACCTGCGTCACAATGCGCTGCGTGGTCAGCATGCCCCAGAAGTAAACAAATGAGTTACAATAATGTTGGGGCCCCGTATAAAACGTAACGAAAATGCCCCAGCATGATTCAGTACATGCTAAACTAAGTGCAACACAACGGCCGAGCTGTTTTTCGCTAACTGCATCAAAACGCGCTGTGCGGTCAGCGTGCCCTAAAAGTAACCAAATGAGTTACAATAAGGTTGGGGCCCCGTATAAATCGTAACGAACATTCCCCAGCATGGATCAGTACATGGCAAACTATGTGCACCACAACGGCCGTGCTGTTTTTCGCTAACTGCGTCACAACGCACTGTGCGGTCAGCGTGCCCTAAATGTAACCAAATGAGTTACAATAATGTTGGGGCCTCGTATAAAACGTAACTAACATGCCCCAGCTTGATTCAGTACATGCCAAACTAAGTGCACCTCAACGGCCGAGCTGTATTTCGCTAACTGCGTAACAACGCGCTGTGCAGTCAGCGTGCCCTAAAAGTAGCCAAATGAGTTACAATAATGTTGGGGCCCCGTATAAAACGTAACGAACTGTCCCCAGCATGATTCAGTACATGCCAAACTAAGTGCACCCCAATGGCCGAGCTGTTTTTCGCTAACTGCATCAAAACGCGCTGTGCGGTCAGCGTGTCCCAAAAGTAACCAAATGAGTTACAATAATGTTGAGACCCCGTATAAAACGTAACGAAAATGCCCCAGCATGATTCAGTACATGCCAAACTATGTGCACCACAACGGCCGAGCTGTCTTTCGCTAACTGCGTCACAACGCACTGTGCGGTCAGCGTGCCCTAAATGTAACCAAATGAGTTACAATAATGTTGGGGCCTCGTATAAAACGTAACTAACATGCCCCAGCATGATTCAGTACATGCCAAACTAAGTGCACCTCAACGGCGGAGCTGTATTTCGCTAACTGCGTAACAACGCGCTGTGCAGTCAGCGTGCCCTAAAAGTAGCCAAATGAGTTACAATAATGTTGGGGCCCCGTATAAAACGTAACGAACTGTCCCCAGCATGATTCAGTACATGCCAAACTAAGTGCACCCCAATGGCCGAGCTGTTTTTCGCTAACTGCATCAAAACGCGCTGTGCGGTCAGCGTGTCCTAAAAGTAACCAAATGAGTTACAATAATGTTGGGGCACCGTATAAATCGTAACGAACATTACCCAGCATGGTTCAGTACATGCCAAACTATGTGCACCACAACGGCCGTGCTGTTTTTCGCTAACTGCGTCACAACGCACTGTGCGGTCAGCGTGCCCTAAAAGTAACCTAATGAGTTACAATAATGTTGGGACCCCGTATAAAACGTAACGAAAATGCCCCAGCATGATTCAGTACATGCCAAACTATGTGCACCACAACGGCCGAGCTGTCTTTCGCTAACTGCGTCACAACGCGCTGTGCGGTCAGCGTGCCCTAAAATAACCAAATGAGTTACGATATTGTTGGGATCCCGTATAAAGCGTAAGGAACATGTCCCAGCATGGGGCGGGTTCAGTACAAGCAAAACTCAGTGCACCACAACGGCCGAGCTGTTTTTCGCTAAGTGCGTCACAACGCGCTGTGCGGTAAGCGTGCCCAAAGTAACCAAATGAGTTACAATGACGTTGGGACACCGTATAAAACGTAACGAAAATGCCCCAGCATGATTCAGTACATGCCAAACTAGGTGCACCAGAACGGCCGAGCTGTCTTTCGCTAACAGGGTCACAACGCGCTGTGCGGTCAGCGTGCTCAAAAGTAACGAAATGAGTTACAATATAGTTGGTGCCCCATATAAAACGTAACGACCATAACCCAGCATGATTCAGCACATACCAAACAATGTGCACCACAACGGCCGAGCTGTTTTTCACTAACTGCGTCAAAACGCGCTGTGCGGTCAGCGTGCCCTAAAAGTAACCAAATGAGTTACAATAATGTTCGGGCCAAGTATAAAACGTAACGGACATGCCGCAGCATGATTCAGTACATGCCAAACTAAGTGCACCACAACGGCCAAGCTGTTTTTCGTTAACTGCGTCACAACGCGCTGCGTGGTCAGCGTGCCCCAAAAGTAACCAAATGAGTTACAATAATGTTCGGGCCCCGTATAAAGCCTAACGAAGATGCCCCAGCATGATTCAGTACATGGCAAACTAAGTGCAACACAACGGCCTAGCTGTTTTTCGCTAACTGCGTCAAAACGCGCTGTGCGGTCAGCATGCCCCAAAAGTAACCAAATGAGTTACAATATTGTTGGGGCCCCGTATAAAACGTAACGAAAATGCCCCAGCATGATTCAGTACATCCCAAACTAAGTGCACCACAACGGCCGAGCTGTTTTTCGCTGACTGCCTCACAACGCGCTGTGCGGTCAGCATGCCCCAAAATTACCCAAATGAGTTACAATATTGTTCGGGCCCGGTATAAAACGTAACGGACATGCCCCAGTATGATTCAGTACATGCCAAACTTAGTGCTCCACAACGGCCCAGCTGTTTTCCGCTAACTGCGTCACAAAGCGCTGTGCGGTCAGCGTGCCCCAGAAGTAAAGAAATGAGTTACAATAATGTTCGGGCCTCGTATAAAACGTAACAAACATGCTACAGCATGATTCAGTACCTGCCAAACAAAGTGCACCACAACGGCCGAGCTGTTTTTCGCTAACTGCGTCACAACGCGCTGTGCGGCCAGCATGCCCCAAAAGTAACCAAATGAGCTACAATGATGTTGGGACCCCGTATAAAACGTAACGAAAATGCCCCAGCATGATTCAGTATCTGCCAAACAAAGTGCACCACAACGGCCGAGCTGTTTTTCGCTAACTGCGTCACAACGCGCTGTGCGGCCAGCATGCCCCAAAAGTAACCAAATGAGCTACAATGATGTTGGGACCCCGTATAAAACGTAACGAAAATGCCCCAGCATGATTCACTACATGCCAAACTATGTGCAACACAACGGCCGAGCTGTTTTTTGCTAACTGCATCAAAACGCGCTGTGCGGTCAGCGTGCCCTAAAAGTAACCAAATGAGTTACAATAAGGTTGGGGCCCCGTATAAAATGTAACGAACAGTCCCCAGCATGATTCAGTACATGACAAACTAAGTGCACCACAATGGCCGAGCTGTTTTTCGCTAACTGCATCAAAACGCGCTGTGCGGTCAGCGTGCACTCAAAGTAACCAAATGAGTTACAATAATGTTGGGGCCCCGTATAAATCGTAACGAACATTCCCCAGCATGGATCAGTACATGCCAAACTAAGTGCACCACAACGGCCAAGCTGTTTTTCGTTACCTGCGTCACAACGCGCTGCGTGGTCAGCATGCCCCAGAAGTAAACAAATGAGTTACAATAATGTTGGGGCCCCGTATAAAACGTAACGAACATTCCCCAGCATGATTCAGTACGTGCCAAACTAAGTGCACCACAACGGCCGAGCTGTTTTTCGCTAACTGCATCAAAACGCGCTGTGCGGTCAGCGTGCCCTAAAAGTAACCAAATGAGTTACAATAATGTTGGGGCCCCGTATAAAACGTAACGAACATTCCCCAGCATGATTCAGTACGTGCCAAACTAAGTGCACCACAACGGCCCAGCTGTTTTTCGCTAACTGCGTCACAATGCGCTGTGCGGTCAGCGTGCCTTAAAGGTAGCCAAATGAGTTGCAATAATGTTGGGGCCCCGTATAAAACGTAACGAACATTCCCCAGCATGATTCAGTACGTGCCAAACTAAGTGCACCACAACGGCCGAGCTGTTTTTCGCTAACTGCATCAAAACGCGCTGTGCGGTCAGCGTGCCCTAAAAGTAACCAACTGAGTTACAATAATGTTGGGGCCCCGTATAAAACGTAACGAACATTCCCCAGCATGATTCAGTACGTCCCAAACAAAGTGCACCACAACGGCCGAGCTGTTTTTCGCTAACTGCATCAAAACGCGCTGTGCGGTCAGTGTGCCCTAAAAGTAAACAAATGAGTTACAATAATGTTTGGGCCCCGTATAAAACGTAACGAACATTCCCCAGCATGATTCAGTACATGCCAAACTAAGTGCACCACAATGGCCGAGCTGTTTTTCGCTAACTGCATCAAAACGCGCTGTGCGGCCAGCGTGAACTAAAAGTAACCAAATGAGTTACAATGATGTTGGGGCCCCGTATAAAACGTAACGAACATTACATTACGAACGTACATGTTTGGCATGATACAGTACATGCCAAACTAAGTGCACCACAACGGCCGAGCTGTTTTTCGCTAACTGCATCAAAACGCGCTGTGTGGTCAGGGTGCCCTAAAGGTAACCAAATGAGTTACAATAATGTTGGGGCCCCGTATAAAACGTAACGAACAGTCCCCAGCATGATTCAGTACATGCCAAACTAAGTGCACCACAACGGCCGAGCTGTTTTTCGCTAACTGCATCAAAACGCGCTGCGTGGTCAGCGTGCCCTAAAAGTAACCAAATCAGTTACAATAATGTTGGAGCCCCGTATAAAACGTAACGAACATTCCCCAGGATGATTCAGTACATGCCAAACTAAGTGCACCTCAACGGCCGAGCTGTTTTTCGCTAATTCCATCAAAACGTGCTGTGCGGTAAGCGTGGCCTAAATGTAACCAACTGAGTTACAAAAATGTTGGGGCCTCGTATAAAACGTAACGAACATTCCCCAGCATGATTCAGTACGTGCCAAACTAAGTGCACCACAACGGCCCAGCTGTTTTTCGCTAACTGCGTCACAATGCGCTGTGCGGTCAGCGTGCCTTAAAGGTAGCCAAATGAGTTGCAATAATGTTGGGGCCCCGTATAAAACGTAACGAACATTCCTCAGCATGATTCAGTACATGCCAAACTAAGTGCACCACAACGGCCGAGCTGTTTTTCGCTAACTGCATCAAAACGCGCTGTGCGGTCAGCGTGCCCTAAACGTAACCAAATGAGTTACAATAATGTTGGGGCCCCGTATAAAACGTAACGAACATTCCCCAGCATGATTCAGTACGTGCCAAACTAAGTGCACCACAATGGCCGAGCTGTTTTTCGCTAACTGCATCAAAACGCGCTGTGCGGTCAGCGTGCCCTAAAAGTAACCAACTGAGTTACAATAATGTTGGGGCCCCGTATAAAACGTAACGAACATTCCCCAGCATGATTCAGTACGTGCCAAACTAAGTGCACCACAACGGCCGAGCTGTTTTTGGCTAACTGCAACAAAACGCGCTGTGCGGTCAGTGTGCCCTAAAAGTAAACAAATGAGTTACAATAATGTTGGGGCCCCGTATAAAACGTAACGAACATTCCCCAGCATGATTCAGTACATGCCAAACTAAGTGCACTACAATGGCTGAGCTGTTTTTCGCTAACTGCATCAAAACGCGCTGTGCGGTCAGCGTGCCCTAAAGGAAACCAAATGAGTTACAATAATGTTGGGGCCCCGTATAAAACGTAACGAACATTCCCCAGCATGATTCAGTACGTGCCAAACTAAGTGCACCACAACGGCCGAGCTGTTTTTCGCTAACTGCATCAAAACGCGCTGTGCGGTCAGCGTGCCCGAAAAGTAACCTAATGAGTTACAATAATGTTGGGACCCCGTAAAAAACGTAACGAACATTCCCCGGCATGATTCAGTACATGCCAAACTAAGTGCACCACAATGGCCGAGCTGTTTTTCGCTAACTGCATCAAAACGCGCTGTGCGGCCAGCGTGAACTAAAAGTAACCAAATGAGTTACAATAATGTTGGGGCCCCGTATAAAACGTAACGAACATTCCCCAGTATGATTCAGTACATCCCAAACTAAGTGCACCAAAACGGCCCAGCTGTTTTTCGCTAACTGCGTCACAATGCGCTGTGCGGTCAGCTTGCCCTAAAAGTAACCAACTGAGTTACAATAATGTTGGGGCCTCGTATAAAACGTAACTAACATGCCCCAGCATTATTCAGTACATGCCAAACTAAGTGCACCTCAACAGCCGAGCTGTATTTCGCTAACTGCATAACAACGCGCTGTGCGGTCAGCGTGCCCTAAACGTAGCCAAATGAGTTACAATAATGTTGGGGTCCCGTATAAAACGTACCGAACATGCCCCAGTATGATTCAGTACATCCCAAACTAAGTGCACCACAACGGCCCAGCTGTTTTTTGCTAACTGCATCAAAACGCGCTGTGCGGTCAGCGTGCCCTAAAAGTAACCAAATGAGTTACAATAATGTTGGGGCCCCGTATAAAACGTAACGAACATTCCCCGGCATGATTCAGTACATGCCAAACTAAGTGCACCACAATGGCCGATCTGTTTTTCGCTAACTGCATCAAAACGCGCTGTGCGGCCAGCGTGAACTAAAAGTAATCAAATGAGTTACAATAATGTTGGGGCCCCGTATAAAACGTAACGAACATTCCCCAGTATGATTCAGTACATCCCAAACTAAGTGCACCACAACGGCCCAGCTGTTTTTCGCTAACTGCGTCACAATGCGCTGTGCGGTCAGCGTGCCTTAAAGGTAGCCAAATGAGTTACAATAATGTTGGGGCCCCGTATAAAACGTAACGAACATTCCCTAGCATGATTCAGTACGTGCCAAACTAAGTGCACCACAACGGCCGAGCTGTTTTTCGCTAACTGCATCAAAACGCGCTGTGCGGTCAGCGTGCCCTAAAAGTAACCAACTGAGTTACAATAATGTTCGGGCCCCGTATAAAACGTAACGAACATTCCCCAGCATGATTCAGTACATGCCAAACTAAGTGCACCAAAATGGCCGAGCTGTTTTTCGCTAACTGCATCAAAACGCGCTGTGCGGCCAGCGTTAACTAAAAGTAACCAAATGAGTTACAATAATGTTGGGGCCCCGTATAAAACGTAACGAACATTCCCTAGCATGATTCAGTACGTGCCAAACTAAGTGCACCACAACGGCCGAGCTGTTTTTCGCTAACTGCATCAAAACGCGCTGTGCGGTCAGCGTGCCCTAAAAGTAACCAACTGAGTTACAATAATGTTCGGGCCCCGTATAAAACGTAACGAACATTCCCCAGCATGATTCAGTACATGCCAAACTAAGTGCACCAAAATGGCCGAGCTGTTTTTCGCTAACTGCATCAAAACGCGCTGTGCGGCCAGCGTTAACTAAAAGTAACCAAATGAGTTACAATATTGTTGGGGCCCCGTATAAAACGTAACGAACATTACATTACGAACGTACATGTTTGGCATGATACAGTACATGCCAAACTAAGTGCACCACAACGGCCGAGCTGTTTTTCGCTAACTGCATCAAAACGCGCTGTGTGGTCAGGGTGCCCTAAAGGTAACCAAATGAGTTACAATAATGTTGGGGCCCCGTATAAAACGTAACCAACATTCCCCAGCATGATTCAGTACATGCCAAACTAAGTGCACCACAACGGCCGAGCTGTTTTTCGCTAACTGCATCGAAACGCGCTGCGTGGTCAGCGTGCCCTAAAAGTAACCAAATCAGTTACAATAATGTTGGAGCCCCGTATAAAACGTAACGAACATTCCCCAGGTTGATTCAGTACATGCCAAACTAAGTGCACCTCAACGGCCGAGCTGTTTTTCGCTAATTCCATCAAAACGCGCTGTGCGGTAAGCGTGGCCTAAATGTAACCAACTGAGTTACAAAAATGTTGGGGCCTCGTATAAAACGTAACCAACATTCCCCAGCATGATTCAGTACATGCCAAACTAAGTGCACCTCAACGGCCGAGCTTTATTTCGCTAACTGCATAACAACGCGCTGTGCGGTCAGTGTGCCCTAAAAGTAAACAAATGAGTTACAATAATGTTGGGGCCCCGTATAAAACGTAACGAACATTCCCCAGCATGATTCAGTACATGCCAAACTAAGTGCACTACAATGGCCGAGCTGTTTTTCGCTAACTGCATCAAAACGCGCTGTGCGGTCAGCGTGCCCTAAAAGTAACCAAATGAGTTACAATAATGCTGGGGACCCGTATAAAACGTAACGAAAAATCCCCAGCATGATTCAGTACATACCAAACTATGTGCACCACAACGGCCGAGCTGTTTTTCGCTAACTGCGTCACAACGCGCTGTGCGGTCAGCGTGCCCTAAAAGTAACCAAATGAGTTACAATATTGTTAGGACCCCATTTAATGCGAAAGCAACATGTCCCAGCATGGGGCGGATTCAGTACAAGCCAAAGTCAGTGCACCACAACGGTGGAGCTGTTCTTCGCTAACTGCGTCACAACGCGCTGTGCGGTCAGCGTGCCCAGAAGTAACCAAATGAGTTACAATAATGTTGGTACCCCGTATAAAACGTAACGGACATGCCCCAGTATGATTCAGTACATGCCAAACTAAGTGCACCACAACGGCCGAGCTGTTTTTCGCTAACGGCGGCAGAACGCGCTGTGCGGTCAGCATGCTCCAAAAGTAACCAAATGAGTTACAATAATGTTGGTACCCCGTATAAAACGTAACGGACATGCCCCAGTATGATTCAGTACATGCCAAACTAAGTGCACCACAACGGCCGAGCTGTTTTTCGCTAACGGCGGCAGAACGCGCTGTGCGGTCAGCATGCCCCAAAAGTAACCAAATGAGTTACAATATTGTTAGGACCCCATTTAATGCGAAAGCAACATGTCCCAGCATGGGGCGGATTCAGTACAAGCCAAAGTCAGTGCACCACAACGGTGGAGCTGTTCTTCGCTAACTGCGTCACAACGCGCTGTGCGGTCAGCGTGCCCAGAAGTAACCAAATGAGTTACAATAATGTTGGTACCCCGTATAAAACGTAACGGACATGCCCCAGTATGATTCAGTACATGCCAAACTAAGTGCACCACAACGGCCGAGCTGTTTTTCGCTAACGGCGGCAGAACGCGCTGTGCGGTCAGCATGCTCCAAAAGTAACCAAATGAGTTACAATAATGTTCGCGCCCCGTATAAAACGTAACGAACATTCCCCAGCATGATTCAGTACATGCCAAACTAAGTGCACTACAATGGCCGAGCTGTTTTTCGCTAACTGCATCAAAACGCGCTGTGCGGCCAGCGTGCCCTAAAAGTAACCAAATGAGTTACAATAATGTTGGGGCCCCGTATAAAACGTAATGATCATTCCCCAGCATGATACAGTACATGCCAAACTAAGTGCACCACAACGGCCGAGCTGTTTTTCGCTAACTGCATAAAAACGCGCTGTGCGGTCAGCGTGCCTTAAAGTAGCCAAATGAGTTACAATAATGTTGGGGCCTCGTATAAAACGTAACTAACATGCCCCAGCATGATTCAGTACATGCCAAACTAAGTGCACCTCAACGGCCGAGCTCTTTTTCGCTAACTGCGTAACAACGCACTGTGCGGTCAGCATGCCCTAAAAGTAGCCAAATGAGTTGCAATAATGTTGGGGCCCCGTATAAAACGTAAGGAACATTCCCCAGCAGGATTCAGTACGTGCCAAACAAAGTGCACCACAACGGCCGAGCTGTTTTTCGCTAACTGCATCAAAACGCGCTGCGTGGTCAGCGTGCCCTAAAAGTAACCAAATGAGTTACAATAATGTTCGCGCCCCGTATAAAACGTAACGAACATTCCCCAGGATGATTCAGTACATGCCAAACTAAGTGCACCTCAACGGCCGAGCTGTTTTTCGCTAATTCCATCAAAACGCGCTGTGCGGTAAGCGTGGCCTAAATGTAACCAACTGAGTTACAAAAATGTTGGGGCCTCGTATAAAACATAACTAACATGCCCCAGCATGATTCAGTACATGCCAAACTAAGTGCACCTCAACGGCCGAGCTTTATTTCGCTAACTGCATAACAACGCGCTGTGCTGTCAGCGTGAACTAAAAGTAACCAAATGAGTTACAATAATGTTGGGGCCCCGTATAAAACGTAACGAACATTCCCCAGCATGATTCAGTACGTGCCAAACTAAGTGCACCACAACGGCCGAGCTGTTTTTCGCTAACTGCATCAAAACGCGCTGTGCGGTCAGCGTGCCCTAAAAGTAACCAACTGAGTTACAATAATGTTGGGGCCCCGTATAAAACGTAACGAACATTCCCCAGCATGATTCAGTACGTGCCAAACAAAGTGCACCAAACGGCCGAGCTGTTTTTCGCTAACTGCATCAAAACGCGCTGTGCGGTCAGTGTGCCCTAAAAGTAAACAAATGAGTTACAATAATGTTCGGGCCCCGTATAAAACGTAACGAACGTTCCCCAGCATGATTCAGTACATGCCAAACTAAGTGCACCACAATGGCCGAGCTGTTTTTCGCTAACTGCATCAAAACGCGCTGTGCGGCCAGCGTGAACTAAAAGTAACCAAATGAGTTATAATAATGTTGGGGCCCCGTATAAAACGTAACGAACATTACATTACGAACGTACATGTTTGGCATGATACAGTACATGCCAAACTAAGTGCACCACAACGGCCGAGCTGTTTTTCGCTAACTGCATCAAAACGCGCTGTGTGGTCAGGGTGCCCTAAAGGTAACCAAATGAGTTACAATAATGTTGGGGCCCCGTATAAAACGTAACGAACATTCCCCAGCATGATTCAGTACATGCCAAACTAAGTGCACCACAACGGCCGAGCTGTTTTTCGCTAACTGCATCAAAACGCGCTGCGTGGTCAGCGTGCCCTAAAAGTAACCAAATCAGTTACAATAATGTTGGAGCCCCGTATAAAACGTAACGAACATTCCCCAGGATGATTCAGTACATGCCAAACTAAGTGCACCTCAACGGCCGAGCTGTTTTTCGCTAATTCCATCAAAACGCGCTGTGCGGTAAGCGTGGCCTAAATGTAACCAACTGAGTTACAAAAATGTTGGGGCCTCGTATAAAACATAACTAACATGCCCCAGCATGATTCAGTACATGCCAAACTAAGTGCACCTCAACGGCCGAGCTTTTTTTCGCTAACTGCATAACTACGCGCTGTGCTGTCAGCGTGCCCTAAAAGTAGCCAAATGAGTTACAATAACGTTGGGGCCCCGTATAAAACGTAACGAACATTCCTCAGCATGATTCAGTACATGCCAAACTAAGTGCACCACAACGGCCGAGCTGTTTTTCGCTAACTGCATCAAAACGCGCTGTGCGGTCAGCGTGCCCTAAATGTAACCAAATGAGTTACAATAATGTTGGGGCCCCGTATAAAACGTAACGAACATTCCCCAGCAGGATTCAGTACGTGCCAAACTAAGTGCACCACAACGGCCGAGCTGTTTTTCGCTAACTGCATCAAAACGCGCTGTGCGGTCAGCGTGCCCTAAAAGTAACCAAATGAGTTACAATAATGTTGGGGCCCCGTATAAAACGTAACGAACATTCCCCAGCATGATTCAGTACGTGCCAAACTAAGTGCACCACAACGGCCGAGCTGTTTTTGGCTAACTGCATCAAAACGCGCTGTGCGGTCAGTGTGCCCTAAAAGTAAACAAATGAGTTACAATAATGTTGGGGCCCCGTATAAAACGTAACGAACATTCCCCAGCATGATTCAGTACATGCCAAACTAAGTGCACTACAATGGCCGAGCTGTTTTTCGCTAACTGCATCAAAACGCGCTGTGCGGCCAGCGTGCCTTAAAAGTAACCAAATGAGTTACAATAATGTTGGGGCCCCGTATAAAACGTAATGATCATTCCCCAGCATGATACAGTACATGCCAAAATAAGTGCACCACAACGGCCGAGCTGTTTTTCGCTAACTGCATAAAAACGCGCTGTGCGGTCAGCGTGCCCTAAAAGTAACCAAATGAGTTACAATAATGCTGGGGACCCGTATAAAACGTAACGAAAAATCCCCAGCATGATTCAGTACATGCCAAACTATGTGCACCACAACGGCCGAGCTGTTTTTCGCTAACTGCGTCACAACGCGCTGTGCGGTCAGCGTGCCCTAAAAGTAACCAAATGAGTTACAATATTGTTAGGACCCCATTTAATGCGAAAGCAACATGTCCCAGCATGGGGCGGATTCAGTACAAGCCAAAGTCAGTGCACCACAACGGTGGAGCTGTTCTTCGCTAACTGCGTCACAACGCGCTGTGCGGTCAGCGTGCCCAGAAGTAACCAAATGAGTTACAATAATGTTGGTACCCCTTATAAAACGTAACGGACATGCCCCAGTATGATTCAGTACATGCCAAACTAAGTGCACCACAACGGCCGAGCTGTTTTTCGCTAACGGCGGCAGAACGCGCTGTGCGGTCAGCATGCTCCAAAAGTAACCAAATGAGTTACAATAATGTTGGGGCCCCGTATAAAACGTAATGATCATTCCCCAGCATGATACAGTACATGCCAAACTAAGTGCACCACAACGGCCGAGCTGTTTTTCGCTAACTGCATAAAAACGCGCTGTGCGGTCAGCGTGCCTTAAAGTAGCCAAATGAGTTACAATAATGTTGGGGCCTCGTATAAAACGTAACTAACATGCCCCAGCATGATTCAGTACATGCCAAACTAAGTGCACCTCAACGGCCGAGCTCTTTTCCGCTAACTGCGTAACAACGCACTGTGCGGTCAGCATGCCCTAAAAGTAGCCAAATGAGTTACAATAATGTTGGGGTCCCGTATAAAACGTACCGAACCTGCCCCAGTATGATTCAGTACATGCCAAACTAAGTGCACCACAACGGCCGAGCTGTTTTTCGCTAACTGCGTCACAACGCGCTGTGCGGTCACCGTGCCCTAAAGGTAAACAAATGAGTTACAATAATGTTGGGGCCCCGTATAAAACGTAACGAACATGCCCCAGCATGACTCAGTACATGCCAAACTAAGTGCACCACAACGGCCTAGCTGTTTTTCTCTAACTGCATCAAAACGCGCTGTGCGGTCAGCGTGCCTTAAAAGTAACCAAATGAGTTACAATAATGTTGGGGCCCCGTATAAAACGTAACGAACATTCCCCAGCATGATTCAGTACATGCCAAACTAAGTGCACCACAACGGCCGAGCTGTTTTTCGCTAACTGCCTAAAACGCGCTGTGCGGTCAGCGTGCCCTAAAAGTAACCAAATGAGTTACAATAATGCTGGGGCCCCGTATAAAACGCAACGAAAAATCCCCAGCATGATTCAGTACATGCCAAACTATGTGCACCACAACGGCCGAGCAGTTTTTCGCTAACTGCGTCACAACGCGCTGTGCGGTCAGCGTGCCCTAAAAGTAACCAAATGAGTTACAATATTGTTAGGACCCCATTTAATGCGAAGGCAACATGTCCCAGCATGGGGCGGATTCAGTACAAGCCAAACTCAGTGCACCACAACGGCGAAGCTGTTCTTCGCTAACTGCGTCACAACGCGCTGTGCGGTCAGCGTGCCCAAAAGTAACCAAATGAGTTACAGTGATGTTGGTACCCCGTATAAAACGTAACGAACATTCCCCAGCATGATTCAGTACATGCCAAACTAAGTGCACCACAACGGCCGAGCTGTTTTTCGCTAACTGCATCAAAACGCGCTGTGCGGTCAGCGTGCCCTAAAAGTAACCAAATGAGTTACAATAATGTTGGGGCCCCGTATAAAACGTAACGAACATTCCCCAGCATGATTCAGTACGTGCCAAACTAAGTGCACCACAACGGCCGAGCTGTTTTTCGCTAACTGCATCAAAACGCGCTGTGCGGTCAGTGTGCCCTAAAAGTAAATAAATGAGTTACAATAATGTTGGGGCCCCGTATAAAACGTAACGAACATTCCCCAGCATGATTCAGTACATGCCAAACTAAGTGCACAGCAATGGCCGAGCTGTTTTTCGCTAACTGCATCAAAATGCGCTGTGCGGCCAGCGTGCCCTAAAAGTAACCAAATGAGTTACAATAATGTTGGGGCCCCGTATAAAACGTAACGAACATTCCCCAGCATGATACAGTACATGCCAAACTAAGTGCACCACAACGGCCGAGCTGTTTTTCGCTAACTGCATAAAAACGCGCTGTGCGGTCAGTGTGCCCTAAAAGTAACCAAATGAGTTACAATAATGCTGGGGTCCCGTATAAAACGTAACGAAAAATCCCCAGCATGATTCAGTACATGCCAAACTATGTGCACCACAACGGCCGAGCTGTTTTTCGCTAACTGCGTCACAACGCGCTGTGCGGTCAGCGTGCCCTAAATGTAACCAAATGAGTTACAATATTGTTAGGACCCCATTAAATGCGAAAGCAACATGTCCCAGCATGGGGCGGATTCAGTACAAGCCAAAGTCAGTGCACCACAACGGCGGAGCTGTTCTTCGCTAACTGCGTCACAACGCGCTGTGCGGTCAGCGTGCCCAGAAGTAACCAAATGAGTTACAATAATGTTGGTACCCCGTATAAAACGTAACGGACATGCCCCAGTATGATTCAGTACATGCCAAACTAAGTGCACCACAACGGCCGAGCTGTTTTTCGCTAACGGCGGCACAACGCGCTGTGCGGTCAGCATGCCCCAAAAGTAACCAAATGAGTTACAATAATGGTCGCGCCCCGTATAAAACGTAACGGACATGCCCCTGTATGATTCAGTACATGCCAAACTTAGTGCTCCACAACGGCCAAGCTGTTTTTCGCTAACTGGGTCACAACGCGCTGTGCGGTCAGCGTGCCCTAAAAGTAACCAAATGAGTTACAATATTGTTGGGACCCCGTATAAAGCGTAAGAAACCTGTCCCAGCATTGGGCGGATTCAGTACAAGCCAAACTCAGTGCACCACAACGGCCGAGCTGTTTTTCGCCAACTGCGTCACAACGCGCTGTGCGGTCAGCATGCCTTAAAGTAGCGAAATGAGTTACAATAATGTTGGCGCCTCGTATAAAACGTAACTAACATGCCCCAGCATGATTCAGTACATTCCAAACTAAGTGCACCACAACGGCCGAGCTGTTTTTTGCTAACTGCGTCACAATGCGCTGTGCGGTCAGCGTGCCCTAAAGGTAACCAAATGAGTTACAATAATGTTGGGGCCCCGTATAAAACGTAACGAACATTCCTCAGCATGACTCAGTACATGCCAAACTAAGTGCACCACAACGGCCGAGCTGTTTTTCGCTAACTGCATCCAAACGCGCTGTGCGGTCAGCGTGCCCTAAAAGTAACCAAATGAGTTACAATAATGTTGGGGCCCCGTATAAAACGTAACGAACATTCCCCAGCATGATTCAGTATATGCCAAACTAAGTGCACCACAACGGCCGAGCTGTTTTTCGCTAACTGCGTCACAACGCGCTGTGCGGTCAGCGTGCCCTAAATGTAACCAAATGAGTTACAATATTGTTAGGACCCCATTTAATGCGAAAGCAACATGTCCCAGCATGGGGCGGATTCAGTACAAGCCACAGTCAGTGCACCACAACGGCGGAGCTGTTCTTCACTAACTGCGTCACAACGCGCTGTGCGGTCAGCGTGCCCAGAAGTAACCAAATGAGTTACAATAATGTTGGTGCCCCGTATAAAACGTAACTGACATGCTCCAGAATGATTCAGTACATGCCAAACTAAGTGCAGCACAACGGCCGAGCTGCTGTTAGCTAACTGCGTCACAACGCGCTGTGCGGTCAGCGTGCCCAGAAGTAACCAAATGAGTTACAATAATGTTGGTGCCCCGTATAAAACGTAAGGAACATGCCCCAGGAAGATTCAGTACATGCCAAACTAAGTGCACCAACACGGCCGAGCTTTTTTTCGCTAACTGCGTCACAGCGCGCTGTGCGGTCAGCATGCCCCAAAAGTAACCAAATGAGTTACAATAATGGTCGCGCCCCGTATAAAACGTAACGGACATGCCCCTGTATGATTCAGTACATGCCAAACTTAGTGCTCCACAACGGCCAAGCTGTTTTTCGCTAACTGCGTCACAACGCGGTGTGCGGTCAGCGTGCCCTAAAAGTAACCAAATGAGTTACAATATTGTTGGGACCCCGTATAAAGCGTAAGAAACCTGTCCCAGCATTGGGCGGATACAGTACAAGCCAAACTCAGTGCACCACAACGGCCGAGCTGTTTTTCGCCAACTACGTCACAACGCGCTGTGCGGTCAGCGTGCCTTAAAGTAGCGAAATGAGTTACAATAATGTTGGCGCCTCGTATAAAACGTAACTAACATGCCCCAGCATGATTCAGTACATGCCAAACTAAGTGCACCACAACGGCCGAGCTGTTTTTTGCTAACTGCGTCACAATGCGCTGTGCGGTCAGCGTGCCCTAAAGGTAACCAAATGAGTTACAATAATGTTGGGGCCCCGTATAAAACGTAACGAACATTCCTCAGCATGACTCAGTACATGCCAAACTAAGTGCACCACAACGGCAGAGCTGTTTTTCGCTAACTGCATCCAAACGCGCTGTGCGGTCAGCGTGCCCTAAAAGTAACCAAATGAGTTACAATAATGTTGGGGCCCCGTATAAAACGTAACGAACATTCCCCAGCATGATTCAGTATATGCCAAACTAAGTGCACCACAACGGCCGAGCTGTTTTTCGCTAACTGCGTCACAACGCGCTGTGCGGTCAGCGTGCCCTAAATTTAACCAAATGAGTTACAATATTGTTAGGACCCCATTTAATGCGAAAGCAACATGTCCCAGCATGGGGCGGATTCAGTACAAGCCACAGTCAGTGCACCACAACGGCGGAGCTGTTCTTCACTAACTGCGTCACAACGCGCTGTGCGGTCAGCGTGCCCAGAAGTAACCAAATGAGTTACAATAATGTTGGTACCCCGTATAAAACGTAACGGACATGCCCCAGTATGATTCAGTACATGCCAAACTAAGTGCACCACAACGGCCGAGCTGTTTTTCGCTAACGGCGGCACAACGCGCTGTGCGGTCAGCATGCCCCAAAAGTAACCCAATGAGTTACAATAATGTTCGCGCCCCGTATAAAACGTAACGGACATGCCCCTGTAGGATTCAGTACATGCCAAACTTAGTGCTCCACAACGGCCGAGCTGTGTTTCGCTAACTGCGTCACAACGCGCTGTGCGGTCAGCGTGCCCTAAAGTAACACAATTAGTTACAATAATGTTGGGTCCCCGTGTAAAACGTAACGAACATTCCCCAGCATGATTCAGTACATACCAAACTAAGTGCAACACAATGGCCGAGCTGTTTTTCGCTAACTGCCTTAAAACGCGCTGTGCGGTCAGCGTGCCCTAAAAGTAACCAAATGAGTTACAATAATGTTGGGGCCCCGTATAAAACGTAAGGAACATGTCCCAGCATGGGGCGGATTCCGTACAAGCCTAACTCAGTGCACCACAACGGCCGAGTTGTTCTTCGCTAACTGCGTCACAACGCGCTGTGCGGTCAGCGTGCCCAGAAGTAACCAAATGAGTTACAATAATGTTGGTGCCCCGTATAAAACGTAACTAACATGCTCCAGAATGATTCAGTACATGCCAAACTAAGTGCAGCACAACGGCCGAGCTGTTGTTAGCTAACTGCGTCACAACGCGCTGTGCGGTCAGCGTGCCCAGAAGTAACCAAATGAGTTACAATAATGTGGGTGCCCCGTATAAAACGTAAGGAACATTCCCCAGCATGATTCAGTACATGCCAAACTAAGTGCACAGCAATGGCCGAGCTGTTTTTCGCTAACTGCATCAAAATGCGCTGTGCGGCCAGCGTGCCCTAAAAGTAACCAAATGAGTTACAATAATGTTGGGGCCCCGTATAAAACGTAACGAACATTCCCCAGCATGATACAGTACATGCCAAACTAAGTGCACCACAACGGCCGAGCTGTTTTTCGCTAACTGCATAAAAACGCGCTGTGCGGTCAGTGTGCCCTAAAAGTAACCAAATGAGTTACAATAATGCTGGGGTCCCGTATAAAACGTAACGAAAAATCCCCAGCATGATTCAGTACATGCCAAACTATGTGCACCACAACGGCCGAGCTGTTTTTCGCTAACTGCGTCACAACGCGCTGTGCGGTCAGCGTGCCCTAAATGTAACCAAATGAGTTACAATATTGTTAGGACCCCATTAAATGCGAAAGCAACATGTCCCAGCATGGGGCGGATTCAGTACAAGCCAAAGTCAGTGCACCACAACGGCGGAGCTGTTCTTCGCTAACTGCGTCACAACGCGCTGTGCGGTCAGCGTGCCCAGAAGTAATCAAATGAGTTACAATAATGTTGGTACCCCGTATAAAACGTAACGGACATGCCCCAGTATGATTCAGTACATGCCAAACTAAGTGCACCACAACGGCCGAGCTGTTTTTCGCTAACTGCGTCACAACGCGGTGTGCGGTCAGCGTGCCCTAAAAGTAACCAAATGAGTTACAATAATGGTCGCGCCCCGTATAAAACGTAACGGACATGCCCCTGTATGATTCAGTACATGCCAAACTTAGTGTTCCACAACGGCCAAGCTGTTTTTCGCTAACTGGGTCACAACGCGCTGTGCGGTCAGCGTGCCCTAAAAGTAACCAAATGAGTTACAATATTGTTGGGACCCCGTATAAAGCGTAAGAAACCTGTCCCAGCATTGGGCGGATTCAGTACAAGCCAAACTCAGTGCACCACAACGGCCGAGCTGTTTTTCGCCAACTGCGTCACAACGCGCTGTGCGGTCAGCATGCCTTAAAGTAGCGAAATGAGTTACAATAATGTTGGCGCCTCGTATAAAACGTAACTAACATGCCCCAGCATGATTCTGTACATGCCAAACTAAGTGCACCACAACGGCCGAGCTGTTTTTTGCTAACTGCGTCACAATGCGCTGTGCGGTCAGCGTGCCCTAAAGGTAACCAAATGAGTTACAATAATGTTGGGGCCCCGTATAAAACGTAACGAACATTCCTCAGCATGACTCAGTACATGCCAAACTAAGTGCACCGCAACGGCCGAGCTGTTTTTCGCTAACTGCATCCAAACGCGCTGTGCGGTCAGCGTGCCCTAAAAGTAACCAAATGAGTTACAATAATGTTGGGGCCCCGTATAAAACGTAACGAACATTCCCCAGCATGATTCAGTATATGCCAAACTAAGTGCACCACAACGGCCGAGCTGTTTTTCGCTAACTGCGTCACAACGCGCTGTGCGGTCAGCGTGCCCTAAATGTAACCAAATGAGTTACAATATTGTTAGGACCCCATTTAATGCGAAAGCAACATGTCCCAGCATGGGGCGGATTCAGTACAAGCCACAGTCAGTGCACCACAACGGCGGAGCTGTTCTTCACTAACTGCGTCACAACGCGCTGTGCGGTCAGCGTGCCCAGAAGTAACCAAATGAGTTACAATAATGTTGGTGCCCCGTATAAAACGTAACTGACATGCTCCAGAATGATTCAGTACATGCCAAACTAAGTGCAGCACAACGGCCGAGCTGTTGTTAGCTAACTGCGTCACAACGCGCTGTGCGGTCAGCGTGCCCAGAAGTAACCAAATGAGTTACAATAATGTTGGTGCCCCGTATAAAACGTAAGGAACATGCCCCAGGAAGATTCAGTACATGCCAAACTAAGTGCACCAACACGGCCGAGCTTTTTTTCGCTAACTGCGTCACAGCGCGCTGTGCGGTCAGCATGCCCCAAAAGTAACCAAATGAGTTACAATAATGGTCGCGCCCCGTATAAAACGTAACGGACATGCCCCTGTATGATTCAGTACATGCCAAACTTAGTGCTCCACAACGGCCAAGCTGTTTTTCGCTAACTGCGTCACAACGCGGTGTGCGGTCAGCGTGCCCTAAAAGTAACCAAATGAGTTACAATATTGTTGGGACCCCGTATAAAGCGTAAGAAACCTGTCCCAGCATTGGGCGGATTCAGTACAAGCCAAACTCAGTGCACCACAACGGCCGAGCTGTTTTTCGCCAACTACGTCACAACGCGCTGTGCGGTCAGCGTGCCTTAAAGTAGCGAAATGAGTTACAATAATGTTGGCGCCTCGTATAAAACGTAACTAACATGCCCCAGCATGATTCAGTACATGCCAAACTAAGTGCACCACAACGGCCGAGCTGTTTTTTGCTAACTGCGTCACAATGCGCTGTGCGGTCAGCGTGCCCTAAAGGTAACCAAATGAGTTACAATAATGTTGGGGCCCCGTATAAAACGTAACGAACATTCCTCAGCATGACTCAGTACATGCCAAACTAAGTGCACCACAACGGCAGAGCTGTTTTTCGCTAACTGCATCCAAACGCGCTGTGCGGTCAGCGTGCCCTAAAAGTAACCAAATGAGTTACAATAATGTTGGGGCCCCGTATAAAACGTAACGAACATTCCCCAGCATGATTCAGTATATGCCAAACTAAGTGCACCACAACGGCCGAGCTGTTTTTCGCTAACTGCGTCACAACGCGCTGTGCGGTCAGCGTGCCCTAAATGTAACCAAATGAGTTACAATATTGTTAGGACCCCATTTAATGCGAAAGCAACATGTCCCAGCATGGGGCGGATTCAGTACAAGCCACAGTCAGTGCACCACAACGGCGGAGCTGTTCTTCACTAACTGCGTCACAACGCGCTGTGCGGTCAGCGTGCCCAGAAGTAACCAAATGAGTTACAATAATGTTGGTACCCCGTATAAAACGTAACGGACATGCCCCAGTATGATTCAGTACATGCCAAACTAAGTGCACCACAACGGCCGAGCTGTTTTTCGCTAACGGCGGCACAACGCGCTGTGCGGTCAGCATGCCCCAAAAGTAACCCAATGAGTTACAATAATGTTCGCGCCCCGTATAAAACGTAACGGACATGCCCCTGTAGGATTCAGTACATGCCAAACTTAGTGCTCCACAACGGCCGAGCTGTGTTTCGCTAACTGCGTCACAACGCGCTGTGCGGTCAGCGTGCCCTAAAGTAACACAATTAGTTACAATAATGTTGGGTCCCCGTGTAAAACGTAACGAACATTCCCCAGCATGATTCAGTACATACCAAACTAAGTGCAACACAATGGCCGAGCTGTTTTTCGCTAACTGCCTTAAAACGCGCTGTGCGGTCAGCGTGCCCTAAAAGTAACCAAATGAGTTACAATAATGTTGGGGCCCCGTATAAAACGTAAGGAACATGTCCCAGCATGGGGCGGATTCCGTACAAGCCTAACTCAGTGCACCACAACGGCCGAGTTGTTCTTCGCTAACTGCGTCACAACGCGCTGTGCGGTCAGCGTGCCCAGAAGTAACCAAATGAGTTACAATAATGTTGGTGCCCCGTATAAAACGTAACTAACATGCTCCAGAATGATTCAGTACATGCCAAACTAAGTGCAGCACAACGGCCGAGCTGTTGTTAGCTAACTGCGTCACAACGCGCTGTGCGGTCAGCGTGCCCAGAAGTAACCAAATGAGTTACAATAATGTTGGTGCCCCGTATAAAACGTAAGGAACATGCCCCAGCAAGATTCAGTACATGCCAAACTAAGTGCACCAACACGGCCGAGCTTTTTTTCGCTAACTGCGTCACAGCGCGCTGTGCGGTCAGCATGCCCCAAAAGTAACCAAATGAGTTACAATAATGGTCGCGCCCCGTATAAAACGTAACGGACATGCCCCTGTATGATTCAGTACATGCCAAACTTAGTGCTCCACAACGGCCAAGCTGTTTTTCGCTAACTGCGTCACAACGCGCTGTGCGGTCAGCGTGCCCTAAAAGTAACCAAATGAGTTACAATATTGTTGGGACCCCGTATAAAGCGTAAGAAACCTGTCCCAGTATTGGGCGGATTCAGTACAAGCCAAACTCAGTGCACCACAACGGCCGAGCTGTTTTTCGCCAACTGCGTCACAACGCGCTGTGCGGTCAGCGTGCCTTAAAGTAGCGAAATGAGTTACAATAATGTTGGGGCCCCGTATAAAACGTAACGAACATTCCTCAGCATGACCCAGTACATGCCAAACTAAGTGCACCACAACGGCCGAGCTGTTTTTCGCTAACTGCATCCAAACGCGCTGTGCGGTCAGCGTGCCCTAAAAGTAACCAAATGAGTTACAATAATGTTGGGGCCCCGTATAAAACGTAACGAACATTCCCCAGCATGATTCAGTATATGCCAAACTAAGTGCACCACAACGGCCGAGCTGTTTTTCGCTAACTGCGTCACAACGCGCTGTGCGGTCAGCGTGCCCTAAATGTAACCAAATGAGTTACAATATTGTTAGGACCCCATTTAATGCGAAAGCAACATGTCCCAGCATGGGGCGGATTCAGTACAAGCCACAGTCAGTGCACCACAACGGCGGAGCTGTTCTTCACTAACTGCGTCACAACGCGCTGTGCGGTCAGCGTGCCCAGAAGTAACCAAATGAGTTACAATAATGTTGGTACCCCGTATAAAACGTAACGGACATGCCCCAGTATGATTCAGTACATGCCAAACTAAGTGCACCACAACGGCCGAGCTGTTTTTCGCTAACGGCGGCACAACGCGCTGTGCGGTCAGCATGCCCCAAAAGTAACCCAATGAGTTACAATAATGTTCGCGCCCCGTATAAAACGTAACGGACATGCCCCTGTAGGATTCAGTACATGCCAAACTTAGTGCTCCACAACGGCCGAGCTGTGTTTCGCTAACTGCGTCACAACGCGCTGTGCGGTCAGCGTGCCCTAAAAGTAACCAAATGAGTTACAATATTGTTAGGACCCCATTTAATGCGAAAGCAACATGTCCCAGCATGGGGCGGATTTAGTACAAGCCAAAGTCAGTGCACCACAATGGTGGAGCTGTTCTTCGCTAACTGCGTCACAATGCGCTGTGCGGTCAGCGTGCCCAGAAGTAACCAAATGAGTTACAATAATGTTGGTACCCCGTATAAGACGTAACGAACATGCCCCAGCAACATTCAGTACATGCCAAACTAAGTGCAGCACAACGGCCGAGCTGTTAGCTAACTGCGTCACAACGCGCTGTGCGGTCAGCGTGCCCAGAAGTAACCAAATGAGTTACAATAATGTTGGTGCCCCGTATAAAACGTAAGGAACATGCCCCAGCAAGATTCAGTACATGCCAAACTAAGTGCACCAACACGGCCGAGCTTTTTTTCGCTAACTGCGTCACAGCGCGCTGTGCGGTCAGCGTGCCCTAAAAGTAATGAATTGAGTTCCAATTATGTTGGTGCCCCGTATAGAACGCAACGAAAATGCCCCAGCATCATTCAGTACATGCCAAACTATGTGCACCACAACGGCCGAGCTGTTTTTAGCTAACTGCGTCGCAACGGGCTGTGCGGTCAGCGTGCCCTAAAAGTAACCAAATGAGTTACAATATTGTTGGGACCCCGTATAAAGCGTAAGGAACATGTCCCAGCATGGGGCGGATTCAGTACAAGCCTAACTCAGTGCACCACAACGGCCGAGCTCTTCTTCGCTAACTGCTTCACAACGCGCTGTGCGGTCAGCGTGCCCAGAAGTAACCAAATGAGTTGCAATAATGTTGGTGCCCCGTATAAAACGTAACTAACATGCTCCAGAATGATTCAGTACATGCCAAACTAAGTGCACCAACACGGCCGAGCTCTTTTTCGCTAACTGCGTCACAACGCGCTGTGCGGTCAGCGTGCCCTAAAAGTAATGAATTGAGTTCGAATTATGTTGGTGCCCCGTATAAAACGTAACGAACATAACCCAGCATGATTCAGTACATAGCAAACAATGCGCACCACAACGGGCTGTGCGGTCAGCGTGCCCTAAAAGTAACGAAACGAGTTACAGTAATGCTGGGGCCTCATAGAAAACGGGACGAACATACCCCAGCGTGATTCAGTACACGCCTACCTAACTCTTTCGCTAGCTGCGTCACAACGCTCGGTGACGTACCCTAAGCTGAAATTGCTTGAAATGCAGCACAGACTGTCAAACGAAACTTCTCACCTTGACGGGGTCCGATAGCGCTGAGTGCCGTGTCAAAGTGTACAAGGAACGCAAGAATACGCCGAGAGCCTAGAACTACATCAAATATAAACAGGATGCCGGGCGGCCGAAGAGCCGAACGCTGACATGCGCAGCTCGCCTCGCTTGCTTCGGTGGGGTGTCTGGCGCATACAGCGCATACAGTATACAGTAAACAAAGACGTTGCGACTCACTTTAGCAAACGCTAAATAGGATGAACGCGAAAACATGCGCGATCGCAAGAGATTCACTAAATTTCTTGCCCTTGTCACGCTTGTCATTCGAATGATGTTGTTTCTGGCTATTTGTTTTCTACCAAAGGTTGAAGCTTCGAGTATCGAAAAATATGGGGTTTTACGAGCTAAAACCACATTCTGATTATGAGGCACGCCGCAGTGAAGGAGTCCGGAAATTTACAACACCTGGGGTTCTTTAACGTGCACCTAAATCTAAGTACACGGGTGTTTTCGCATTTGGCCCCCATCGAAGTGCGGCCGCCATGGCCGGGATTCGATCCCGCGACCTCGTGCTCAGCAGCCCAACACCATAGCCACTGAGCAACCACGGCGGGTTCTTCGAGTATCAAAGGTCATAGTTTCGAGCGCTCTAATTAACTCCAATGTAACTGTGTCTTAAAACCAAATGTGGAGGGTGCGATTCCCGCGAAATGTGGGTTGCACATCAATGGTAACACAGTGACTGACGCCGTATATACTCCGACGCACGCTCAGGGAGATTTACATTGACCCCGGCTCAGTCAGGCTCACTCATGCAAAGACTCGCAATGACTTAAAAACTTAAGGGATTGACGGTCTCGGATTCGAGTATGAATATCGCTCGCGATTGAGTCCGGTGACCTACCGTACAGAGCTCTCATTGGGCAGCTTCCTTCGCCATCGATACGCTACGGGAAGCGCAGAGTCTGTAGGCTCAGCGCACGCCTGTCACAGCACGACGGGCTCAAGGAACGCTCGGAACGTGCTTACCGATGGCCGCGGCAGTGGCGAGCGGGTCATCGGTGCTGGCTCCGCCGCCCAGCGACAGCACGGGCGACCGACGCGACGTGTACGGCCCCGCCATATGCACTGCGTCTAGCGAGACCCCGTTTGCGCGTCGTGGATGGCTCCTGCCCCGTTCCGAACAACACTTGGAATGAACACGGACCCCGGCTCCTGTTTTTCTGCTCGCGTCGATAAAGGATGCGATAAGCTCCGAGAAAGACGCAAGAAAAAAAGAACATACGAGAGGCAGAGTAAGAGAAAGCACAGGCTTGATAACGGCCACATTCCTTTGAGTTCATTTTCTTTGGGAATTATTTTTATTGCGCAATGGCAGCAACAGACGTGTGCTCGTGGACAATAAAAAAAGAAGGGAAAAAAATCATAAAACAAAAAAGACGTATGCTCGTCGCGTTACTTCTTAATCGGGAGTGCTGTGAAATAAAAAAACGAGACGTGTGTCAAGTGCAGGGAAACGTAAGGACTGCGGAATTTAGTCAGCTTTCGAGGACAGTCTTGCGCGTATTTATGTCGCCTGCCTTTCTCGTTAAGTGTGGAGCTCAGTATACAGTTACACGAAAAGCCTGTTGACAAATATTAAGAGTGCATTACGTCGCCAAAGCTTTGCCGTCGCTGCGGCTGGAACCTCCGCGTATTGAGTGGCAACACTCGAGCGTGGTGGCTTCCCCCAGTGGGGCGGAAGGTGAGCTGTTTCTAGACAAAAGATTAAACTGAAATCGTTCATATTTATGTCGAATAGCTAAACACACGAATCGACGACGGCTAGTGTCGCAGTTGTTTAAGATCATTAGGTGCGAGGGAAGGGTAATGGATAAGTGAAAAGCAAACTGGCGCCTCCTAAAGTTAGACCACCTTTCACTCTAACAAAAATACTTGACCCATGGCCAACAATAGAGCTACAGAAAAGAGCATTCGTGGCTTTTAAAATCTTTTCAGCGAAAACAAATATACGATGTTCTTAGTAAACGTATTGTCCTTGACCTCGTTGTTACATATGTGTGTATGTGTATGTATGTGTAACTCATGTGTGTATGTAACTCGTATGTAACTCGTGTATGTAACTCGTATGTGTGTAACTCATGTCTGGCATTACTATATGTTATGTGCCTTGTTGTGCACATATGAGCTTAACTTATGCGCGTGTCTTCAATCTCTTTTGTACACTTTCACTTGTTCACGGAACCATGTCTACTAGTTTGCTTTTTACTTTCTTGTGTGGATACAACTTTGCAAATGTTCGTGTTATTTGACTGTCACCAGTGAACATCCCTCTTTGCGCTTTTTTGTGCGAAAATAAGCAGCCGTCGTGAATAATGGTGCGGAACGCTCCTTACATAATAAAAGAAACTTATGAATTGTATGAATTATTTCATGCGGGATTCTTGATAGTGTGGCTTGGAGTATTGTTTCTTTATCCGCAAGCTGTGTCGGCGTGCAACTAAACATTGAAATTTTCCATGATCTTTCACAACTAAAAAAATGGGGTGAGAGAGCACGCAGGCATGCCAATTAGTTCTTACGCGGCTTTCTGCATAAGGTATAGGCACAATCTAGCTGTAAGATCAGTTAGAAAACATACACGGGGTGCTTTTCTTTTCTTTAGCTGCACCAAATTTTTCACAGAATTTTAAAGATTTTTCTAAAGATCTTCTAAGATTTTTTAACGATTTTTAAAAGATCGCACAATTTGAAACCTTGATCTGAATTATTCAATGTGGCGGCCATTACCTCTAAGAGAAATCAAAATGTTCAGTTGAATAATTAACGTAATTAGGTTAAATAACATTATTCAGTTACTTTACGCCCATATTTTGATTTACGAATTATAGCCGCTGAGTTCGCACGGCGTATCCACATGGAACGATCTCTCTGGACAGCACCAGTTCCGAGATATTAATTTTCTGTGTCCGATGAAATGCATTGGTGTTCCACTTACTTTTGTGCTTCAGCACATAAAACAGTCTTTTCTTAACAGAGTAACTGCAAATGCCAGTGCATTGCGTCGGACACTTTAAAAAATAATACCTCGGAACTGGTGCTGCCCAGGGAATTTGTTTCAAGTGGATACGCCAAGCGATCTCAGCGTCTATAACTCACTCACTGAAATATATGGTGCAAAGTAAATAATTAAAAAGTTAATGAGCGTAATTACGTTGAATATTCAATTGAACATATTGAGTTCTTGTAGAAGGAATGGCCGCCTTATCGAGTGACTTAGATCAAGGGCTAGAATTGTGCTACCTGCCATAGGCAATCTTTGAAAAATTTGGTGCACTTAAACAAAACACCCTGTGTTCTTAACAGTGCAACTAGAACATGCGCAACAGCAAAAAAAAACTGATAATAACAAAAGCAATCGCATCACTTATAAGGCGAGATGAACAGCAACGAATCAAAAGGACACCACGATGACTGCATATAAACCGTAATTGTCCTGTCCTTTCTCAACGTTCCTTTATTAAGGCGTTTGGTTTTCGTTGCCATGCATTAACCGGTTTCAATATGCACCACATAGAGCCGGAATCTGTGTGATCGCGTACTCTTAGAGAAATGACGAGCCCAGCTATTGCAGTAGAATGCAAAAACGCGCCTGCACCGTGAATTGGATCGACGTTAAAAAAAACGTGATCAAAATTAATCCGGAGTCCCCCACTACATCATAATCAGAGCGTGGTTTCGGCACGTGAGAACCAAAATTCTTAAAGTCAATAATATACGAGTTTCCTTATAGTTCAATTTAATAATATGTAGTGTTGCTTCAGCGACCACAGATATCACCACATAAAATTTAGATAAAGTTGATTAAATATCGCCTGTGAGGAACCGCCTGGCATGCACAGTGTTTTACAAAGTTTATGGATTAACCTGAACACATGCAGCAGTAATGTAAACATGATATATAGTATACAGAAAAGGTTCCTCCGATGTTGAAGATGTAGAAAAATTATATAAACTAGACATGCACATTTTGGCAGTGCAGTATACTGAAATTGAAGAATGTACAAAACAAAATTTTTAAGTGACCGCCACAGTGAAGACACAGAAGCTTCTCTCGGCTAGTCAATTTTCGATCCGATGTGCATGCTCTTTTAATGATGCGTGAAATCCCAGTAAATGCTCATGAATGCGTATTAGTTTGATAATTGGGTTCAACTAATATCAAGTGCAACTTAATTTTGCTCACCTGTTGTCCGTCCGGGCTCTTTGACAGCGTACGTACAAACCAATATGAGCAATTCTTTCCGTCGTATGCGGTTTTCACTCAAACAAAAGCAAGCAGTCGACTCCAGACCGACCTTTGATCGAAGCTTGACTAGCAGTCTAATCTCTTGTATTTTGATCACCTTCTCTGCAAGTACCCTTATTCATTATTGCACAACGTTGTGCAACATTGCCCATTACTGCAGAAAACCGTGCAGGAACTGAGCAAAGCGTGTGGGGGATCCAGCGTCAGTGAACGCGTACAGAAAAAGCCGATCGAACGAAATTATCAAGTGCGAGGAGGCTTCCGCATGCTCACTGACCAATAGCTATTGCTTGGCGGGCCTAAAGAATAGAGTAAAAAAAAACACCTGCCTACTGCAGCGAGTAAAAAACAAATCCTCTCTGTACAACAGGAACTTACCCGTTTTCCCATTTGCGAAGCTACTGGTTTTCCACATACGATAGGCATCACTGAGGCTAGTAATAAAGCCAACAAATTTTTATATCGTCTTTTTACCTGATCTGGCCTGCAAAAGTATGGAACTAGGAGCCAGATGCACATTTTGTTACTTTCCAATTTATTTTTACTCTCAGTGTCATACTAAAGATAGTAAATTATACTACTTTCATTCATGTTCATTGTAGGAGATGCTTATTTGAAGTTTCACCTAAGTCTCGAAAATTGGCCGAGAAATTATTGCTATACATTCATTAAAAACATCAATGACCAAGCTACAATTCCATGTATCGCAGTATACGCTGCGACTACCACGCCTTGAAATAAAAGGATAAACAATAAAAGCACCGAAAACGAGGACATTTCTAGCAGCAACGAAAGAGTTAGCACACACATTCCCAAGTTTGTTTGGTGCAGAAAAAAGATGCACTTTCTAGTTCTATCGGCTAGCTACAGTCTTGTGGTCATTAAGTACCGAAGTGCGCAATGCTGGGCTAGTTGATTTAGCACAGCCCATATAGAAAGGTGAAAACAGCGCAAAAAAAAGAGACGACCACACAGAAGAAGAAGCACCCACCACAGCTGTGCCTGTGGTAATAATATTTGGGGTTTTACGTGCCAAAACCACTTTCTGATTATGAGGCACGCCGTAGTGGAGGACTCCGGAAATTTTGACCACCTGGGGTTCTTTAACGTGCACCTAAATCTAAGCACACGGGTGTTTTCGCCCCCATCGAAATGCGGCCGCCGTGGCCGGGATTCGATCCCGCGACCTCGTGCTCAGCAGCCCAACACCATAGCCACTGAGCAACCACGGCGGGTGTGCCTGTGGTGTTTTTCGTTCTATGCGTCGTCGTTCTCGCGCTTTTTTCACCTTGTTACGAGCTAACTTCCGCACATAACGCTATTACGACGCACTTAATCTTTCTTTCACTGCGATAGAAATCATAAGGAGACTCGAGGCGCACTTGTGGCGTCAGCATTGCCATGCTGTCCCACTATCCCCGACGCATGCGCGGATCCGCGAGCGGGAGATTAAAAGGCATCCATAGAAGCGCAGTGCGCTTCGCTCCAAAAGCGACGAAGTGAAACGCACGATCACTTTCCGCTCAGTCGGTTAGGCAGCGCTCTGGCATCCGCTGCTGGCTCGAGCGTTCCTGCGCGCGTGTACAGCGCACTGCGGTGGTGAACGTCGAGCTAAACTATCGTAACCCTTGCTTGGGACGCCAGCCGACAGTTTTCTGTAGGCGCGTCATTCAGGTCCGATTTCCTGCAACGCTAATGGCAGGCTCCGCGTCACAGAGATGCTCTGAGGCGCATACAGCGCCACGCTAAACGCGTCCGCCCACGCTCCTCGCCCGACTGCTGACATGCGAGGGGGTTACTTAACACACCTGTCACGCGGCACGTATGGTGTCCATCGCAGCAAATGAGATTACGTCCTAATGCCATCTTTGCAGCTTCTACACGGGCATAGTGAATGACATTCACAGCTAATGGCATTCCCCTTGTCACCAATGAGTTTGCCGAACTCATGCAAGCGCAACTTGTTTAATCTCGACGACAGGGGCTTGGCTAAAAATCACGAAATCGATAAGATAAAACGAAGTGTAATCAGAGTAGAGGTTGTCATAATTGCTGTTATGAGATTTTCAATAATTTCATGACGTACAGCACGATGGCTGAAGTAGTTTGGGCAACTATCTTCTTGCTCCCGTGGAGTCTCGAGTGGACACTAGCACCTCTTGTCGACCATGTTTACAAACAAACGCGCGTCAGTTTTTTTTTTCATTTCTGCGTATTGTTTTCAAGTTGATTCCGCGCTAACGCCTGTTGACCAACCACGGAAGCCAACGCTGCAGCTTCGTCAGCAGAGAATGAGAAGCGAAAAGCGTACTGGACCGCCGACGAGAGGCACGCGCGCTGCTGAGAGTGTGGGAAGACCACCTCACCGATTTCCGCAACCTGAAAGTATAGTGCATGTCGATTGCCGAGTGCCTGCGTGCGCAAGGTCGCGATAAACATCGCCATCAATTGCGAATGTCCTTTTATGTACCCGTGTAGACAGGGAACGCAAAAGCGTAATGACATTCGGCCTGAATGTCATTTACTGTACCATTACACGTGCCGTGTGACAGAGGTGCACTATAAAAACAAAGAGAGCTTCGGGCACTCTCTTCGAGGGAGTATCTGCTTGTCCCATATTTCGCTCTCGTTTCGAGAGTAGATTGACTCTCTTTGAGAGAGAGTAGAATTAGTACTCCTGACTGAGTTTTATTACTCTGCCGCAAGGGAGTGCTATGGACAATGAACAGGCCTGGACTGCGGCCTGATCCCGGTGACCAAAACCTGTAACGCACTCCCTAACCAAAGCAGGATTGGCCACCCTGGTGCAGTACTTAGCCACAACCTCCTATATGAACACAACAGTCAAACCCCGGCCCTCTCAGTCCCCAGCAGCTGTGAAGCAACTGACCACGGTCGCGGTCAGACCTGTGAGGCAGCCGAGGGTGCTAAGAATACCTGGGTCCGGACAGGCCGCCATTGGAATCTGAACCTGGCAACGTTTAACGCTAGAACGCTATCTAGTGAGGCGAGTCTAGCAGCGCCATTAGAGGAATTAGAGGGCAGTAAATGGGATATAATAGGGGTCAGTAAAGTTATGAGGACAAAAGAAGCATATACAGTGCTAAAAAGCGGGCACGTCCCGTGCTAGCGGGGCTTAGCGGAGAGACGAGAACTAGGAATCGGATTCCTGATTAATAAGAATATAGCTTATAACATACAGGCATTCTATAACATTAGCGACAGGGTGGCAGGCCTTGTTGTGAAACGCAATAAGAGGTACAAAATGAAGGTTGTACAAATATACGCCCCTACATCCAGTCATGATGACGAGGAAGTCGAGAGCTTTTATGAAGACGTGGAATCGGCTATGGGTAAAGTCAAAACAAAATACACTATACTACAGGCACGTACCCATGGGGGGGGGGGGGGGCGGGGGGGCCCGGGCCCCCCCCCCCCCCGAAATCATGTGGCATACCCCCCCTCCCCGCCCACGCCACCACTCCTCACACATTCCTAAAGCGCCGCCAGATTAATGTTGAGACTTGGCAGCTGTTCATCGGTCAGCCTTATGCTGCCTTTTTCACTCCTTTTAGATGGCGGTAGTTATCGGCATTTCTTGTAATGTGAAGGACAGTTTTCTCATAGATTCCGCACCCGCGCGATTAACTCGAGATGCGCTCAGTTGTCACCATCTATTCAACCGTCACGCGCATAGCTGTTGCTTTTGTTAGTTCAACCTTCTTTGTTTAGGCTGATCCTGGGACCAGGAGAGGGATGCGGCTGTTACTCAGCTGGTATGTACTCTCATGGAAAGAGTTGCGGCCGGAGAAAACACCAGTTGCATTTAACTTTTCCCTTTGCTTCATTATTTCCTTGAGTTACGGCTCGCCGCGACTTGCCGATGCCCGGAACCATATACACGTGATATGGGTTAGATAAGGTGGGAAATAAAATGATGTGAAAGAGCGTCCATCATGAAACCCTGCAATAACCCTTAAACCCATAAGCAAGATGACTGTCGCCAGTTACCTCGTCTGTTTTTCCTTAATTGTATCGCACTTTTTGTGCAAAATTGGAAACCGGAAACAAAAATCGCAAGGAGGTGAGAAATTAAGCGATCCACTAAGGGAGAGAGCCAACGCGCAACAACCAAACTGCAAGCAAAAGCGAATAATAAAAATGTTAACCGTTGTTTATGAGAATATTTATGGATCAACATCTTTTTATTTAAAAAGGAAGTAGAGAAAACGCCGCCGGAAGTGGAGAATAATTACTTGCTTTGAATGACGCTTCTACAGTTATCGGCCGAACCGCCTCACGTAGCCACTTCTCTGCTGTGCTTATATGGGTGTTTTTCTAACCTTTCTCGGTGAGCGCAGTACGTCTAGAATCGCAGAGTCCTGCGCTCTACGCGTTTGTATGGGACTGGCGGCCGCAGAGCGTTACGCAATTCGCGGAACTGTCAAACTGATCCACTAGGCGAAAATAACAGATATTCGAAACTATAACATGTGAAAGACTGAAGAAGCCGTAAAAAAATGAACGCGGCCTGACATCAGTAAAAAAGAAACCTGGCATAGGACAAACCATGATGTATGCACTAAAAGATAAGATGGTTAATATCTTAAGAAATCTCGAAGATACAGTAAAAGCAGCGGAAAAATTCTAAGCTGACCTGTATGCAGTACGCAGAGGAGTCCCGATACCTCACTTAAAAACAGTAATGAACAGGATACGGAAACTCTCCTATAACTAGCGATGAAGTCAGAAGGGCCCTGCAAGACATGGAACGATGAAGAGCGGGAGGAGAAGGTGGAATAACAGTCCATTTAATCAAACATGGAGGAGACATATTGCTTAGAAAACTGGCGGCTCTTTATACGAAGTGTATATCGACTGCAAGGGTCCCAGAAAACTGGAAGAATGCAGACATTATACTAATCCACAAAAAAGGAGACGTTAAAGAATTGAAAAATTATAGGACCATTAGCTTGCTCCCAGTATTATATAATATATTTACCAAAATAATGTCCAATAGAATAAGGGCAACACTGGATTTTGTCAACCAAGGGAACAGGCTGGCTTCAGGAAGAGATACCTTACAATGGATCCCATCCATGTCATCAATTAGGTTATCGCGAAATCTGCAGAGTACAATAAGCCTCTCTATGCGGCTTATATAGATTACGAAAATGCATATGATTAAGTAGAGATACACGCAGTCTAGAGGCACTACGTAATCAAGGACTACAGAACGCTCACATAAAAAGCTTGAAAAATATCGCTACATGCGTTTGGTATTTGTTTGTTTTAACGAGGTGCGTGGGCGCCATCACTCCAGAAAAGAGGAGGAAGAACGAACTGGGCTCGCGCTGTGAATCTAACCGGTCAGCGCTGCAACCGTTGTTGTAAATATAATCTGTAAATAGTTTCTCGTCTTATTGGCTCGTCCTTCGCGTAAGAATATATACAAAGGTTCTACAGCTACCTTAATTCTACACAAGAAAAGCAGGGAGATACCTATAGGGAAATGGGTCAGACAGGGAGACACAATTTCTCCAAAGCTATTCACTGCGTGCTTAGAAGAAGTCAAGCTATTAAACTGGGAAGGCTTAGGAGTAAAGATCGACGGCAAATATCTCAGCAACCTTCGGTTTGCCGATGGCATTGTTCTATTCATCAACAATGCAGACGAGTTACAACAAATGATTGGAGACCTTAACAGAGAGAGTGTAAGAGTGGGGTTGAATATTAATATGCAGAAGATGACGATAATGAAAAATAGCCGGGCAAAGGAACAAGAGATCAGGATCGCCAGTCGGCCACTAGAGACTGTGAAGGAGTACATTTACCTAGGTCAATTAATCACAGGGAACCCTGATCATGAGAAGGAAATTCACAACAGAATAAAAATAGGTTGGATCGCATACGTCAGACATTGCCAGCTCCTGACTGGAAGCTTACCATTATTATTGAAATGTAAGGTGTGCAATCAGTGCATTTCGCCAGTGCTGACATATGGGGCAGAGACTTGAGAATGAGTTAAGGACCGCGCAAAGAGCGATCGAACGAAGATTGCTAGGCATAACGTTAAGAGAGAGAAAGAGAGTGGTTTGGATCAGAGAGCGAACGGGTATAGGCGATATTCTAATTGACATCAAGAGGACAAAATGTAGCTGGGCAGGTCATGAAGTGCGCCGGTTAGATAACCGCTGGACCATTAGGGTTACAGAATGGGTACCAAGAGAAGGAAAACGCAATCGAGGACGACAAAACACTAAGTGGAGCGATGAAATTAGGAAATTCGCCGGCGCTAGTTGGAATCGGTTGGCGCAGGACAGGGGTAAATGGAGATCGCAGGGAGAGGCCTTCGTCCTGCAGTGGACATAAAACAGGATGATGGTGATGATGATGAATGTGATGATGATGTTGATGGAGGTGGTGGCCCCCCCCCCCCGAAAAAATATCCTGGGTACGTGCCTGCTATACTGATGGGCGACTTCAATGCCAAGGTAGGCAAGAAACAGGCTGGAGACAAGGCAGTGGGGGAATATGGCATAGGCACCAGAAATAGCAGGGGATAGTTATTAGTACAGTTTGCAGAACAGAATAATATGCGGATAACGAATACCTTCTTCCGCAAGTGAGATAGCCGAAAGTGGACGTGGAGGAGCCCGAACGGCGACACTAGAAATGAAATAGACTTCATACTCTGCGCTAACCCTGGCATGATACAAGATGTGGACGTGCTCGGCAAGGTGCGCTGCAGTGACCATAGGATGGTAAGAACTAGAATTAGCCTAGACCTGAGGAGAGAATGGAAGAAACTTGTACATAAGAAACCAATAAATGAGTTAATTACCGGAATTCCGGAATTCTAGATCAAGCTACAGAACAGTTATTCACCTTTAACTCAGGAAGAAGACCTTAGCATTGAAGCAATGAACGACAATCGTGTGGGCATCATTAAGGAGTGTGCAATAGAAGTTGCTGGTAACTCCGTTAGACAGGATACCAGTAAGCTATCGCAGGAGACGAAAGATCTGATCAAGAAACGCCAATGTATGAAAGCCTCTAACCCTACAGCTAGAATAGAACTGGCAGAACTTTCGAAGTTAATCAACAAGCGTAAAACAGCTGACATAAGGAAGTATAAAATGGATAGAATTGAACATGCTCTCAGGAACTGAGGAAGCCTAAAAGCAGTGAAGAAGAAACTAGGAATTGGCAAGAATCAGATGTAGGCGTTAAGAGACAAAGCCGCCAATATCATTACCAATATGGATGAGATAGTTCAAGTGGCTGAGGAGTTCTGTAGAGATTTATGCAGTACCAGTGGCACCGACGACGATAATGGAAGAGAGAATAGTCTAGAGGAATTCTAAATCCCACAGGTAACGCCGGAAGAAGTAAAGAAAGCCTTGAAAGCTATGCAAAGGGGGAAGGCAGCTGGGCAGGATTAGGTAACAGCAGATTTGTTGAAGCATGGTAGGCAGATTGTTCTAGAGAAACTGGCCACCCTGTGTACGCAATACCTCAGCACTTCGAGCATTCCGGAATCTTGGAAAAACGCTAATATAACCCTAATTCATAAGAAAGGGGACGCCAAAGACTTGAAAAATTATAGACCGATCAGCTTACTGTCCGTTGGCTACAAAGTATTTACTAAGGTAATTGCAAATATAATCAGGAACACCTTAGACATCCGTAAACCAAAGGACCAGGCAGGATTCCGTAAAGGCTACTCAACAATAGACCATATTCACACCATCAATCAGGCGATAGAAAAATGTGCGGAATATAACCAACCTCTATATATAGCTTTCATTGATTACGAGAAAGCGTTTGATTCAGTCGAAACCTCAGTAGTCATGGAGGCATTGCGGAATCAGGGTGTAGACGAGCCGTCTGTAAAAATACTGAAAGATATCTGTAGCGGCTCCACAGCCACCGTAGTCCTCCGTAAAGAAAGGAACAAAATCCCAATAAAGAAAGGCGTCAGGCAGGGAGATACGATCTCTCCAATGCTATTCACAGCGTGTTTACAGGAGGTATTCAGAGACCTGGATTGAGAAGAATTGGAGATAAGAGGTAACGGAGAATACCTTCGTAACTTGCGACTCGCTGATCATATTGACTTGCTTAGGAACTCAGGGCACCAACTGCAATGCATGCTCACTGACCTGGAGAGGCAAAGCCGAAGGGTGGGTCTAAAAACTAATCTGCAGAAAACTAAATTGATGTTTAACAGTCTCGGAAGAGAACAGCAGTTTATGATAGGTAGTGAGGCACTGGAAGTGGTAAGGGAATACATCTACTTAAGGCAGGTAGTGACGGCGGATGCGGATCATGAGACGGAAATAATCAGAAGGATAAGAATGGGCTGGGGTGCGTTTGGCAGGCATTCTCAGATCATGAACAGCATGTTGCCATTATCCCTCAAAAGAAAAGTGTATATTAGCTGTGTCTTACCAGTACTCACCTACGGGGCAAAAACCTGGAGGCTTACGAAAAGGCTTCTACTCAAATTGAGGACGACGCAACGAGCTATGGAAAGAAGAATGATAGGTGTAACGTCAAGGGATAAGAAAAGAGCAGATTGGGTGAGGGAATAAACGCGAGTTAATGACATATTAGTTTAAATCAAGAAAGAAAGGGCATGGGCCGGACACGTAATGAGGAGGAAAGGTGACCGATGGTCATTAAGGGTTACGGACTGGATTCCAAGGAAGGGAAGCGTAGCAGGGGGCGGCAGAATGTTAGGTGGGCGGATGAGATTAAGAAGTGTGCAGGGACGGCATGGCCACAATTAGTACATGACCGGGGTTGTTGGAGAAGTATGGGAGAGTCCCTTGCCCTGCAGTGGGCGTAACCAGGATGATGATGATGATGATACAGCTTCACTGTAAAAAGAATTAACGCCTTTCTGCTAGAGACCAAGACGATCGTGAGGTGTACTAACAAATGAAAGCTTATTGAAGATGCTGAGTAAACGCTGGTTAACAAGCAATAACTCGAAGTTACACAAAAAACAGAAGCAAAAGGTGATGTGTGTGCATACAGATCCGAACAGAAAATGCATCTGTCTCGGAATATGTAACAGAGGCCATGCTGATGAGATTCTCCCAGTGTCTTTGCACCTACAGCTTCCATAATTTCTCTAGGCAGCTGATGTTAACAGAATGCTAGCTTCTTCCTCTACAATGCACTCTCGACATCTGAGCGTGCATTGTGGACGAAGAAGCTAGGATTCTGTGCAGATCGGCTGCCTAGAGAAATTACGGAAGCTGTAGATCTAAAAATGCTGGGAGAATCTTGTCAGAACGGCCTCCATTAGAAGTGGATGCATTTCCTGTCAGGAAACACATTAATTTTTGCTTCTCCTTTTTGTGTGTGTTCGGTTTATTGCTTGTTAGCCAGCATTTACTCGGTGCATACATTAAACTTTTGGTTGTTAGATCATCTCGGTGTTCTTGCTCGCCCTATGTGTTCTCTGGTGCCATTTGCAGCCAGGCTATTCTTCATTTTTTTTTAGACAGCAACAAGTCACTTTAATGGTCCTGATGATGCTTCTGTGTACCTTCTAAAATCTTTTTTTTTCGGCCAATGTAGCAAGAATGTATAGTGTGTAGCAGTAAAAACAGGGTACGCAAACTTCTAATTAAAAGGTTTATTGTGAAAATGCAGTGATCTATAAATGTTACCAGAAAGTAGTACAGCAATTGAATATGATAAAAACTAGTGCTTGATGAAACCAAACATAAAAGCGGGAAAAGAGAACATTTGCGACCCTTGCAACATTTGTGTGTGTGTGCGTGCGTGCGCACGCGTGGATTTGGATGTGAAATCGGGCCCTTGGGTGGAGGTATCATTCTTCTCCTGTGCAGCCTCATTAATTCATTAAATATAGCGCAACATAATTACGATGGACAAGAACGAAGTGAACTCACAGAGCGCTTCGTTCTTGTCCGTTGTCTATCTGTCGCGCTTTAGTTAATAATGAATACACACGAACTCGTGCAGTTTTCAGTTCTTATGTCGGGCTTATAAGCCCGCTTGTGTCCCGGAATATTTGCATGGCTATGTATTCTGTAATTTAATTTCGGTCCATGTGCTTGGAAGTCGCACGCCAATTTATTTTATTTATTTATTTAGAAAACACCTTACAGGTCCTGTCGGGCATTGAGTAAGGGGGGCAATGTAACAAAGAACTGTTAAGTACAATGGAAACAACTAAAAAATAAACCTAAGACAACTCTACAGTGGCTGAACTAAAAACAAAACAAAGCACAGCATGATCAAGCATAGCAGATATATAAAAGATATATAATTTCCTGATTTTCCTGACAATCTCATGTGATGTACAGGCCAGGCAGTCTCTGGTGAATCCATGCAAGTGCGCAGGCTGTAATCTGCACTAGAAGTGCTGCTTTGATTGCTTTCAGTTCAGCTTTTCTGGGTGTATGATGACCTGGAATGATACTCACTTATATGGGGTTTACCGTATTTACTCGATTCTAAGCACCCCCTTTTTTTCACGATCGCGATGCCCAAAGTGAGGGGGGGGGGTGCTTAGATTCGAAAAAATCTAGAATGACCCCCCTCCTTCTTTTCGCTGCGACATCGTGACGAGATGAGGGCGAGAAATAACATTTTATATTGTAAACATTCAAAAGAAAATCGGTGCAGACAGTGAGCCCACCGCTTGTGTCGGATGCTCAGTTACAATCACTGCCACTCGAGTTCGTCGCACAGCTTGAACCGCCGCTCTCGGTAAGCCACAGCAGGTCGTCTTCCGCTTCGTCGAAGTGGTTTGTGATTGAGCACTTCTTAAATGATTTGACCACAAGGTCCACTTGGATCCGCTTCCAAGCGTCCGAATCCACTTGGGATGGTTGATGGGTACGCTTTCTGCAGCTTTCGCCGTACAGCCGTACAGTCCGGCTGTGGGGTGACATCGCGCCGCGGACGCCGGGCCACCTCGGTACTCCGACGGCTCCGGCTTGATGACAGAGTGAGCAAGCGCGCTTGGCGGCCTTGGCTACGTGCTCTTCCTAACAAATAGGGGAGGGGGGGGGGTGTTTAGATTCGCATGCAAACTTTTTTCCCAATTTTTTCGCGGGAATAGAGGGGGGGTGCTTAGAATCGCGAAAATACGGTATTTTTGTGTAGTGCCATACTACTGTTACACTGCTATTGCCACATCAGTGTACTATGTGTGCCAGATGTTTGCTTGCATCTTCATGATTTGCAACCTCCTCTATGTGTTTGGCAGTTGCATATAGTCTCCTGGCCTAATTGTTTGCCCCCATATTGCACGGTATGGGCCTGTTGTGTTTCAAGTTCAGGTGCTGCTGAGGTGGTTTCTGAAGGGAGGGGTAGTCCTCGCATCTCATATGCTAGCTGGCATAGGATTTTAGGACCAGGTTCTGAGCTCTTGAGGCAAAGAATTTGTGCTGCAGGCTGCAACTCTACTCTGTCTAGGTGCTTGTTTGTTTGCTCTTTCTCATGGTGGTCTTCAAGCATGGTGAAGTTTTAAAGACCTGTTATTAGGCGATGCCTGTATTTGATGAGTTGTCTTTTTTGTGTGCTGCTGGTAATTCATACCATACAATACCTTGGACACAAGCACAGCATCTGTGATTTTCCATAGTATCCACTCGTCCACCCCCCGTGATTTCAACATTATTCTTTTCGCCAGGTGTAGAATTTGTGTCCAGGCATGGCATAATTGTTTCACCCACGTGCTGGCTCTGCCGTCATGGTCCTAAACTAGCTGAGGATTTGTGGATGTTGACTTGTGGGTATGTTTCTCCAACTATTGGGAGCACAATGTGCAATCTGGAGTATTTCTTGATTCTAGTCTTTTTTCCGACATCGATGTAAGCTGACTTATCAGAAAGCGAGAGGCCAGACTGGCCAAGAAAGTCTGCAGTGTTGTCGAGGACTTGTTGCATCATTCTATATTTCTGTATAAGATAGCTTTCCCATAGACTGTGGTACACCATAGGCTGTAGCATTTCTTATAGTATGCCTGTGTTGTTGGTGTGGGTGGGACAAATGCACCTTCAACTCTCACCTGGAATTTTCTGTCTTTCAAAAAGTTACTTTTTAACTTAAGTGCTCTACCAGAAATTTTTTCGCTCATCGTTCCTCTTATTAGAGTAGCATCAGGTACTACTGTTGAAAGCCTCTTCACTCTCTTTATTCTATCATAAGCGGTATTACACAATGTCCTGCAATAAAGTTTCTGCTGCTTATGGCCCACTGTTATCTGCAGACGGGACAACTCTTGAAAAAGATTTTCTTTGTGCTGTGTGTGCGACATAGTATGAGCATTCATGTCTTGACATTTATACATCTCTAGAACCAGTTTCCTGACAGAGTACTTGCTATACCTGATTATGCTTATTTGTGCAGTGCTGTTGAACAATACATATTGATGCAATGAATGTTTACACACTCCAATTATCACGAAAGATTGTTGTTTTACAATTGTGCCCTTTGCTTCCGATTGGTGTCAGATTTTGCATAAGCATGCCCCCCTATGCAATAGCATTTGGAAGTTTAACGGTTAAATAAAATGTGATGAACTAAATATAAGTGCAAGAGCTTTTTTTTTTTACCAGTGACTCCCATCGAAATTCAACTTACATGGCTGGCAAATTAACCCCTTACTTTGTGCTAGCAGCTGAATGTTATTAGCCCCGAGAACGACCTAGAGGGGCGCTGCGAGCGCCGCTCGCGTGACGTGAGGGCACGGACTCGCGCCTGTCGTCTGCTGCAGTTCGGGTGGTGTCCAGGTGCATTCTGCAGTGTTTCCGCTTGTTCGCTCTCGTTTCCAATGCTTGTATACTTAAGACAGGCCTCTCAAATATACATTTTACGACGACGTCTTCGTTCGCGAAAATGTAATCAAGGAGCTTATTTCCTAGACGACAATATATTTCTCAAAGGCCACGCTATAGTGCCACCCGAGGGAGCACAGACCAGCCCATTACGGGTTTTTCATGCGCGGATCTACACTTTGCAGGGGTAGCTCCCATGAATAATAAAAGCATAGATGCAAAACCACAGCACATAAGAATCCAATTGAGATTCCATACCCACCATGGTGCAATACGCGTGTCACAATTAAACGGCTAAACGCTGGCTATATATGACTTACACAACATCTATATTGATTTTAACTCGCTAAAGCATGTTTGCTCACGACGAATAGTTCAGGGTATGATATCAAATTTTTCTATCTCTTCACAGAAACATTTGGCTGTAACACGAGGACTTAACTGCCACTGCAGTTTAGATTCGGCCAGCACCACTTGCGTTTTTAACTGGTTCTAAAAATTAGGCCGTTTATCACCGGTTAAATTTAAGTTGCGGTAACTTGATGCAAAGCTGATTGAAGCTTACAGCTGTTTGCAGCACACGGAAAGGAATGCACCAATATTTATTCCCTTTCCGTGCAACACGTTCAACTCACTTGAGCAATTTGCTGGCGCTTCTCGCTTAAGAAACAAACATGATGAATCTGTTTGGAGAACTGACACAGGCTGCTCGGGTCAAATATTTGAGTGAAATATGCCTTTTGGACCGGTTCGCTGCAGCCTACAAGGAGCCGAAGCCCCATTCATTAATAGTGTGGCGCATATTGAAGATATCATTGTTCCCCAGTGCAGTTCAAGTGCTCATGTGTGGCTTGTGGCGCCTTCTTTATGAGGCGGGCATGCGAGGTTCTCTTTTATGCACTGACGAAGCAGATAGTTTTCGGTTTGCATAATTAAACAACGCAAGATCTAGACATGGTGAGGCAGAATTTGTTTGCATTTTCCATTTCAACGCAGCCTAAACTGCGCTGTAGTGCCTCGAGTATGCCATAGGCATTGTAATAGGAACTGTAAAGAGCTACTTCACGGTTTCAATTCAATGTTGTAGTGAACTGCTGGGTTTCCCGAACCATGCGCGCCTCGCCATAACAGTTGGTTGCTTCCGTTGCGGGAGGGGTGTGCCATACCGTAGATAAAAGCTACTGAGGGCTGTTATATGACACATTTGATCGCTTGCATTTGATTGGTTCTTGATATTAACCACAAAATTTTATTTCATGTGATTGCTGTTATGATATTCGTTAAATAAATATATGCTATACACGATGCGCCGTCGTGTTAACAGCCAATGCGTTTCTGGGTCCGTGTTTTAGAGAACGGGGAAAGTAGTACCAAACCTTTTCACACAAAATGCGCGCCTATCTCTTCCTTTTAGGCCTTAATACATGCAGTTGCCACATAAGACTAAAACAACTCACCACAGTAATAATAATCATGATGACAGCTTCGCTGGGCAGTGTCCTTCTAACACAGATTTATAATGTTGACACCAAATATCAAGGTATTTTTTCCATGTAAAATGCTATGTCTCTCATACTTTAATAATAAGGGAATTTTAAGTGTTTAGAGGAGCATCATAAATAACTTCTCGTGTTGAACTTCACGTGTTGAGCAAAATTTATGAACAGACGCGGCGCATATATGCATTGCAAGACCAGTAGACCCCTACAGCGCTACATAGCTTGCGATATCAGTCTGAAATTTTCATGACTCACGCGGTTTAGAAGAAGAAACTGCGTTTCAGGAATGACAGCAGAAACAATCCCAAATAACCTTCTGTAAGTACGGCTGAAGCCACCAATACCCCAAGCACGCACGCGGGAAAGGAGCGAACTGGAGCGAGCGGCGTCCTGGCCGTGACGTCACTTGCGAGAGGGCGTCACTCCAAATTCTCGCCGCTAATAGCCACAGTGGCAGGTCAATAAATTGAAGAACAATATTTTTGTCTATAGATTTTTTTATTGCCTATATGTAAGTAAATATTTGAATATGTTTGTCATTACAAAAAGCAGTTTGTAGTCATTTATTGAATAAAGCACATATTGTGTATAGTTGAAATGCATAAATTTTTTCTGAAATCCTCGGGTGATATGTTCTTGCAAGTAGCATGGTATTTCATTACTTATATAGTAATCACAGAGGATATCGTTATATGGGTTTACACACTAATATAATATGTAGTTTGTGATCACTAATATATGTGATCACAAACTTATTAGAAACATGTAAGGCAAGAATGTTTCTGCACACTTGATCAGCTGTGAACGTGCAAGAACTGCTTGTAGTTAAAAGATTCAGTTTCACAGGAAGGGATGCAACTGGCTGACTTCACTGCGCAATTTTGATTTACTTTTCATTAACGTGTCGTTTTCTACTGCTTTATTCCCACAAGAACAGGCTGTTTGCCTGCTTTTCGCATTGTTGCGCGAGTTTTACATGACGGTGCAGGAGCATACGTTGTCACTGTGCCACTACAGCAAGCGAATAATTTATTTAATTTACTAGCTGTGGAGTTAATTATCTTTCAAAGCAAATGTTAATACAGGTGGAGTACGGATACAAAGTGCGCAACATAGTCAATGTTTATTTATTTCTGTGCAAGAAGAAAAAATTCTCCAGAGAACAGGTGCAACTTAACGTGCATGTAATATTCGAAAACAAATTAACGACGCTGTTTATACAAGCCACGGATTTAATGCTGCCGTAGAAAATTCATTACGATAGCCTACACTTTTGTTCTGTCAAATTTAATAGGTGAGGTAAGATAACCTTTCAAGATGCATCGGGAAATTCACGCTTGAAAACCGACAAGAAAATGCAACTGAACGCTACCGCGTTCAGCACGACGTTGAAACTTCGGGAACATCGCTGTCTTGTCATTTGCCCTTGCCGAGGTTGAAATAGCTCAAGCTGCTCCGTAAGCGCGATTGTTGCATGCTACTCAACAAAATAATATTGTGACGACCTCATCGTCAGGTGGGGATCGAGCACCTCCTAGTACTGACAACTCGCAAAGAGTACGAAGCAAACGTGAAAATGCACTTCATTTGCTGTGTAGCGTGTCAACAAACGCATAGAAATCGGAGAATGGAATCTTCAGTACAAGTTTTTTTTTTATTCTCCCTTCACGTACGTAACGAATTCGGCAATCGACGTATCCGCGCATTGCACTGGTAGTGCGAGACGCCATTTTCCAAAATAAACCGGCGAAATAGCTCTATATGAGAGCTCTCCGCGCAATTTCGACGCAAAATCGCAGCGATCGTTGCGAGTGGCCGACTAACCGGTTGGTGGCGGCCGAAAATCGGGGGTCGGTACTGCGACTGCGATTTTCGTCGTAAACGACGGAAATCGCATCATGTGAAACAGGCTGAAGGCGGTGTGACAACGGCATGGCGACAATGGGATGACGTTTCTGAAATGATGACAGTGGTAAAAATTAAAATGACAGCGTGACGACGAAGGCATGACGGCACTGGTATGGTAACGACTGCGTGACGGCGATGGGGTGATGACGACGGCATGTCAACGGATGCATGACGGCGACGCAATGACGACGATGGCATAACAGCGGCGGCACAATCAAAATTGAATGACAACAGCATGATTACGATAGAATGGCGAAGTACTGACGTCGGTGGAACGGCGAAGGCGTTATTGCAATGGCATGACGACAGCGGGATAACGTTCATGAAGTGATGACTATGTTAGAATGGCAGCGTGACGACGACGACATGATGACACTGGTAAACGACGACTGTGCGACGACTGCATGGCGAGAATGGGATGGGACGAAGATAGAATAACGACGATGGAATGACCACGACGGCAACAAGACTGTATGACGATGACATGACAACGGTATGAGGATAGTGCGAGGACGACGAGTGTATTGCGAGTACGATGGGCCGACAACTGTATCACGAAGTCTGTACGACGACGATGGCATGACGACGACAGCATGATGAGAGTCTAATAACGAGGCTGGAGTGAGGACGGCTTAACGACCACGACGGCCTCACGACGAAGATATGACAACGAATGCATGACGACTGTGTGAGGACGACGGCATGACGAGAGTCGGAAACCAAGCTGGAATCACAACCACGGAACGGCCAGGACAGTGCACGAGCACACGCTCTAATACTCTCATTATAATCTTATTCTTATTATGTTATTATTATCCTTATATTCTAATAATCTTATTAAAACAATAAACAATAAAACCACCTGCTTCTTCGCCAGTCCTCTACAGTGGGTAACATCCATTGTTGAACAAAAAAAGCAGAAGCTCGCTTGTGCTGCACGTGAACAGAGCGAACGCCCTGCGCCCTGCGCGATACGATACGAAGCGCTGACGTGGCCTGGTTCCTGAGCTCCCGAACACTGGTTCTGGTCAAGTAGCTGGCGGTTTTCTTTTATAGTGTGTATTTTACGTATTCGTTTTTCTTTCAATATCTGCTAACCTTACCGAGTAATTTCCTGTTTTTTTTTGCAATGTCACTCTCACCGCCTGGCCAGGAGGCTTCCTCCTGGTCGGCTTCTGTTCCGAACTCTGATTTGCCGGTGGAGCTTTTCTTACGCAGTGGGACGAGCAGCGTACCTGTGGCTTTGGTTCCGAGTTAATGGCGGTGCGATTCGCATGAAGAATCCCAAAGCAATTCAAAGTGAACTCCGGATGGCCTCGGCCAATTTTCAACAAATCACCGAGGTTCGACAGTTCGGCCGAGGGGGGAGGGGATTCTTTGCTGCTCGTCAGACCAGGCTTGTGTTCAACATTTACTAAAGTGCGATGTTTTCGCGACACATCCGGTGAGCAGTTTCATTCCTCATCACCTTGCATCTACCAAAGGCCTAGTCAGTGATGTCGACGTAAGTCTATGTCCGGCAGAAATTTTGGAAATGTTTTCACCTGCAGGCGCGATTTCTGTGTATCGTAGCGCATGCCCACTGAAACAGTCATTGCTACTTTCGCTGGAATGAACCGCCCATCGGAAATCAAGGCATGGCCACTGATATACCGAGTTGAGCCTCTATCACCTCGCGTCCTTCAGTGTCTAAAGTGCTGGCGGTTGGGGCACTCGATAAAAGGCTGCAGATCCAACACACGATGCCGAATTTGAGCAGAAGGCCACCACTCAAATGTTTGTTCTTCCCCAAATGAGTCCTGCTGCCTTTGCAGTGGTCCCCACCCCGCAAATGAACCTAATTGCCCTGCAAGGTCTAAAAAACTAGAAATCCTTGAAATAATTGACAGACGTCGGTGCTCTCGGCGTGAGGCCATTGGAGAAATTCAGAGCAGATCTCAAGGGTATGCTGGTATAACGGCCCGTCAAACATTGTCTATGGAAAACTCAATCTCCGAGGCTGTGGCAGCTTCCGTAGAAAAGGCATTGGAGAAAGCAATGGAGCGTATCATGACAAATCTCACCGACTCCCTTGTTCAGGTGCTGTCCTTCCAACTAACTCAGTGCCTTCAACTAACTAATAAAGCCAATAGTGAGGATCCGGTGTCAGTTCTACCGCGGAGCCCACCAATTGGAATATCGACCACGCAGACATCCACAAATAAAGAGCCATTAAGCCATCAACTTCTAAGAAAATCGACCACATCTGTCTTACTGACACAGACGGTATGGTAAATCGAGATGTAGATATGGACCCCCGATCTCTTAAACGAACGAGGTCACCGACAGAGAAAAAAAACCTAGCTCTCCCACCAAGTCCAAGGCAAAGAAGTACGATAGAGAGATTCCTACTAAGAAGGACTTCTTAAAAGAGAGCGTTTTAGACCAAGCAGTTTCTACTGCTCGGATTTATTCACCACAGGAACTTTACCAGTAATTCAGTGGAACCGTCGTTCCATACTTTCCGCTGCAACAGATTTGTTATATCTTATTTCTAAATATTCTCCAGATATTATTATTTTACAGGAAACTTGGCTTGTTGCAGGTGAAGCTTTTCATCTAAAAAATTTCCGATGTTTTCGATTGGATCGCCTATCCTGAGGCGGTGGTTTAGTTTTGTTTATCTCATCAAAAATCTGTCATCGAGCTACTATAACATACCAGATAATGTCCCCAGGCTGTGAAATCTTAGCACTGGATATAATACTCCCTGGTTGCACACATTTCTCTATAATTAACACGTATTTACCCGCTAGAGTGCAAGATACCCGCTATCTGGATACCTGTATTGCACGTAGTCAGAAAAACATCCTACTGGTGGGAGATTTCAATTCTCATCATGTATCGTGGGGTTTCCGAACGGACACTTGTGGTAAACGCTTGTGGGATTGGGTCTTAACGAATCAATTCTCTTGTTTAAATTCGAGACCACATACTTTCGTACGGGGTCAGTCGCGATCTGGCCTAGATCTTACGTTTGCTACCTCGAGCATGTCTGTCACCTCCTGGAAGACTGTAGACTCCGGAACTAACAGTCATCACCTCCCTATAATTTTTTAACTGCTTACCCCGTTAACTAGTTTAGATAGTAATGTGCGCACTTGTGTTAATTACGAAAAATTTAAAAATGCATTAAAGTCAGCTTTACACGCTCAGGAGGGCATGGAGAGGGATATTAAAGCAATGAACCTATGTTCCATTCTAAAACAGTCATCAAAAAAAAGCTCAGTTTGCTGTGCAATCCACTAAGGGTGGATCATATTGTCTCTGGTGGAATTCTGACTGCGGGCGAGATTTTAGACGTAGAAAAGCAGCGTGGAAGAAACTTTTATTCAACCAAAGTCCTGCTAATTGGGCATATTATACATATATAGCTACTACATTTAAACGAACAGACTCAAAAGCTAAGGAGGATTATGATTCCAAGCGCTACACATACCTTTCAAAGTCTTGCAATAAAAAGGCCCTGTTTAAATTTCTTAAATCTCGTAAAGTTATACCGGCGTCCGTGAATGTCGATTCTGTCGTTTTAACTACAAAAGAAGTATCGGAATCACTTGAAAAAATTGCTCAAGGACTTGCGCAACGTTTCAAACATAAATTGCCCTTAAACCTAAAAAAACCACCCTTGGCAGACGACTTTGAGATAATAACAGCGACAGAGATTGAATGCATTATTAGTTCGCTGCCAGCGTCTTCCCCCTGTCCAGATGGAATTACAACAGGAATGCTAAAAGTCTCATTTGATAATGCACCTCAGGACCTCCTAAACATAATAAATTTCTCTCTCAAGAATGCATGGGTTCCAAGAGAGTGGAGAGTAGCTGAAATTATTCCACTATTAAAGAAAAAATCAGCTGGACTTGACTTAGACAACATACGACCAATTTCTCTTAGTTCCAATGTCGTCAAATTAATAGAACGAGTTCTTCACGGCCGTATAACAAATTTTATGGAGGATGACACCCTTCTCAGTCCTTGCCAAATTGGATTTCGTCCCGGCCTCTCCATATGGTGCGCACATATAGACATAGAGAGCCGCGTTAAACTTGCTCGCCGCAAACAAGAGTACGCAGCTTTGGTGGCGCTAGGTGTATCAAAAGCATACGACTATGTAAAACATGGTATTCTATTCGATAAACTTCAGTCTACGAACTCCCCTAAATATATAACTGCTTTGATCTATGAATTTATAAGAGATAGAGAGTTTTATTGTTAACAGCACGGCATTTCGACGTCCAAACACAAGCAGACAAGAGGTGTACCACAGGGTTCCGTTCTTTCCCCTATATTATTTAATATTTTGCTAAGCACAATTCCTTTGTGTCCGGAAGTACATGTTTGTGTTTACGCGGACAATATCGCATTTTTTACGCCCGCAAATAATATACATTCACTACAACAGTCGTTGCAGAATTACTTAGGAATGCTGGAGACATGGCTAGAGGGGTTATGCATGTCGTTAAATATTAGCAAAAGTGCGGTATTGGTATTCCCATTAACTGCACAGGTGCAAATTACTTTACAATACCGACAGGAAATCATTCCTCAAGTTGACGAAGTCAAGTACCTTTGTGTCATTTACGATGGCAAACTCACCTGGCGCAGTCACATCCAACATATTAAAACAAAGGCCGAATGAGCCGCAGCTATGCTCCGCCGGCTCAGCCACCGTCGCTCTGGACTACGCAGGGATACCTTACTGATGATATATAAAATGTATGTTCGGCCCATATTAGAATTCGGCTGCGCGATACTTTCCGGTGGCCCCGCCTACAAAATTAAACCTCTCATACTTTTAGAAAGAGAAGCTCTACGGTCATGCCTCGGGCTTCCTAGATTTGTTGCCAATGCTGTTTTATATCAGGAAGCTCATATACCTACCCTAGATTGCAGATTCCGCATGCTTACGGTTCAGACATTTTTAAAAATTTATGAGTTTTCAAAAAGACGTACGCAATATGCCTTTATCACTGAACCTGCTGAGTTTTTCCAAGTATCGTGGTCGAGAGTGCACAGCCCTCAGATAGTATTCGTACAAGCACAGTTACAAAAACTGGATGTATCCATACGCCAAGTTTACCATTCAAATGATGCCTTCACAGACCTCAAAATTGAGTTCGAGGACATATTTCCTAATCATGCTAAACAATTACCAAGGCGATATTTAATTAATATCTTACACGGCCACCTGCACCAGCTAACCACTGACAACGTAGTAGCTACTGACCCTTCTGTTTGCATTGAGAAGGCAGGAGTGGGGATCTTCTCTGAATCTCTTCAATGGTCCTACTCCCTTCGCCATCCCGACTTCACACCTATATTTCAGGCAGAACTATTAGCGATTATATTAGCATTACGAAAACTCCCCCAAAAAGACCCATTAGCTGTTATCGTGACCGACTCACTATCTGTATGCACAGCACTAACTGCATCTATAAATTCAGCAATTCAAAGAACATTTCGTTCGATGATACCTCCGTACTTACGAAAAGTATGTTAGCTTTGGGTAGCGGCACATCGTTGGTTGCACTTGAATGAAATAGCAGATTCACTCGCACGAGCATCCCTTAACGGCCCTATCATATGTTTTTGCCGACATCAGCTTATGTCACCGCGGCAAGGTACAGAAATTTCGCTATAACTCAAAATTCTGCAATATCCATGCTAACACCATGTTCTGAATTCCACCATCTTGGCTTCCCATGGAATATTAATTGGTGTCCTTCAAGACAATTGGAAGTATCTTTTACTAAATTGAGATGCCGTATACCTCCTCTAAATTTTTACTTACACAGGTCTGGTCTCGCGATGTCCCCTCTATGTTCTTATTGCAGTGCACCTGAAACTATTGAACATTATTTTCTCTCATGCCGCCGCTTTCTAAGACAAAGAAGAATATTAGAATACTCATTTACCAAACTTGGCCTATCACTAACCTCGACAAACATTCTTTCTTTTGGGGCAACTTCACTGGGAACCAGCCACAGGGATGCTTTTCTTGCTGTTTACGATTTTATTAGAGAGACAAAAAGAGTACCTTGCTGATTTTCGACAATTATCCATAGTTTCTATTACCTAATTTCTTTCCGTTAACTTATTTTATCAAAATTCTTACCAATACTTTCATTGCAATTCTAAATTACAGTTCTATCGTTCCACGCTCCACTATTCAAATCTAGTTTCTCTATACTTCTAACCTTACGGAAAACCGCCTGCTTCTTGGCCAATCCCCCATAGTGGGTACGCGCCACTGTCTGGGACACAAAACAAGACAAGACAAGACAGCGATCTCGGCGCTGATGTGGCCGTTCGGTCAGTCGACCCATGGTGGACGCTGAGCCGCAGCCGCAGCGTTGTCACCGCCTTCAGTAGTGTTGCCGCCAGCAAGGCTACTGCCTGCAAGCACCTACCGGCTGCAGCCATGAACAGAAGAAGGGGCCGAGCGTCGTCGCGGCGCCTTGCCGCTGCCGCGTCCGATGAGGTACGCCCGGAGCTATCCAGCCCAGTGGCACTTCCCCACCTGCCGAATCCGCCTCCGCAGATCGAGGTCCACGCACCCGTGGCCGAGAGCTGGTGCTACACTCACGTGAGAGTGATTAGGTTTTCCTACACGTGGACTATCAAGAACTTCAGTTTTTGTCAGGAAGAGACCGAAGAACCGCTGAAAAGCTCTACATTTTCTGCCGGAGCCAACGACAAGCTGAAGTGGCGCCTAGAGCTGTACCCTAAAGGCCTGGACGAGGCGAACAAGGACTACATGTCCCTGTTCTTGTCATTAGTATCTGGCACCAAGAGTGAAGTTCGTGCCAAGTTCAAGTTTTCCATCGTGAACGCAAAGCAGGAAATGGTCCAGGTCATAGAGTCTAAAAAGGCGCACGCCTTTCTTCCTGGCAAAAACTGGGGCTACTCGGACATTATTAAAAGAGACTTGCTCAACGAGGCCACTGGACTCCTTCCAAACGACAAGCTTACCATCTTCTGCGAGGTATGCGTTCTTGCTAATACCGTGAACATCTCCGGACAGAACAGCGTCATGCAGTTCAAGGTCCCCGAATGCCAAATGTCCAACGACTTTGGGCACCTCTTTGAGAGCCGCAAGTTTAGCGATGTCATCATTAGCGTCAATGGCCGGGAATTGTATGCACACAAAGCCATCCTCGCGGCTCGCTCTCCGGTATTTGCGGCCATGTTTGAGCACGAGATGGAAGAGAAGAAGCAGAGTCGAGTGGAGATCACAGACATGGACCATCAGGTGCTGCGTGAAATGCTGCGTTTCATCTACACTGGCCAAGCACCCAACCTTGACAGCATGTCTGATGATCTTCTGGTTGCCGCTGCCAAGTACGCCCTAGAACGGCTAAAGGTCATGTGTGAGGAGGCCCTAGCGTCAAGTATATCTGTTGATACAGCTGCGCACGTGCTCAGTCTGGCTGACATGCACGGTGCTGAGCAGCTCAAAGCACGTGCCATTGATTTCATCAACGCCAGACATGCCACGCGTGTTGCAGAGACTGCGGGCTGGAAGAACATCATCCACAGGCAGCCGCACTTGGTCGCAGAGGCCTTCCAGGCGCTGGCCACCCAGCAAGTACCGGCCATAGAGCCACCCCACAAGCGCTTCAAGCAGTCCTAGGCACAAACTACAGAAACTGTGCCGTGTGCTGGAGCAAAATGCTATTTAGCATTTTTACTGACTTTTTTTTTCGCACAGGCCTATTTGATAGCCTGGTCGTCGTAAGGACCCACATGGTCACCTTGTAAACTCTGTCTTGGAAGGGGGGTGGGGGTGATATAAAATTCTTCTCAACTCTGCCATATATCATTTCGCTTGAACAAAAAAGCTGTGGCTTAGCAGTTAGAATGCTCGGCTTGAAACCTTGATATCGTGACACCACTTATACAAGGTTTTTTATGCGAAGCATATTAACGTAGGTTTCGGGCCTTCGCGCGACGCCCGGCGGTGGCCACCATTGACCCTGAAGTGGGGTCACGTGACATGACGTCACGTGGTGACGTCACACAGGCTGCAGATGAGGCCTCATATCGCGCCGTCGGTCGCCTCCCGGCGGTGCCCACCATTGACCTTCAAGTGACGTTCAAGTAGGTCACCTGACATGACGTCACGTGATGACGTCACACAGCCTGCAGATGGGGCCTCATATCGCGCCGTCGGTCGCCTCCCGGCGGTGGCCACCATTGACCCTGAAGTGAGATCGCATGATGTGACGTCACGGGATGACGTCACACCGGCTGCAGATGGGGCCTCATATCGCGCCGTCGGACGTCGCCCGGCGGAGGCCTCCACGCTTCGCTTCGCGCCGTCGCGCACGATGCGGCGGCGTCGCCACCATCGCTGCATCACGTAATATGTGACGTCACGCCAGGGATGAAACGGCGCGCCCGCCGTCGCGTCAGTCTCTGTGCCCGCAACCGCGCCAGCGTCTTTGCGCCGGGCGTGTATGCGGTCAAGATGCCTCCAAACGCTAAGGATACGCTAAGGTTAAGCCCAGTGGATGCTTCGCATCCACTAGGCTTAACATTGATAAGCCTCCAATTTTTTCTTTGTTTTAATGTGAGGGTTAATGCCTCAGGGCATACAGGGGCATGGAATGCGGGCGAACAAGGATGAATAAATGAAGAAAAAAAGATTTTTCGCGTCTCGACCCACGGAATAAGGTTGCCCCGAGTGCAGGCACGAGGGCTTGCGCCGCACGAATAGCGGACTGAGTGGGCGCCAAGTGGTAAGCCTGATAACTTTGCAATTGCATTTTAGAGCGCAGCTCTTAGGCACCCGTTCCTGCGTTGAGCGTCGGCGTCCCTCCTCGTAACCACGCGAACGCGCTTGTGCCATTGCTCCCACGTACGTCGCCCTCTTCTACCACAGCTGACTCCGATACCACTCGTCATGCAAGCGTTCCCATACTGCGCCTCACGCTCGTGCCACAGATGATGATGATGACGACGATGTAGGCCTCATGTTATGGCTCATACCCACAAAGGGGAATTGGCCAAGAATTGCGTGCTGAAATTTATTACCTTTTCTTTTGAAGTCTTACAAGTTCGATGAGAAAAAAGAAAGAAAAGGAAACATACAAAAGAAACAAATTACAAGACAAAAATCAAGAAAGTTATTCGTCTTGTTGACTGTATGTAACCGCAAACGGCATGAAACACGTCCCTGTGGCTGACCGCTATAGCTGACGCACCGAAAGATAGTATGATATCTGATGATAACATTATTCCTAATTTAGCAAGCGGAAGTTCTAGATGTCTTTTCCTTAACAATTTGTATCGTCGACATACCAAAAAATAGTGATCTAGTGATTCTGTTTCTTGGCAGTATGGATACAGAGGTGATAGCGCCAGACCAGTCCTCTGTAAATATAGGTTTAATGGAGGGACACGGCAGCGTAAATTCGTGATCGCTACTTCTGAATGTCTTCATGGATACCACTGGATTTCCACAGAAATCTGAGGTGCTGATATTTTGTCCATGTTGTTATTGATTCATCGACATCTCTATGAATTGAATAGTTTCTATATCTAATTGCTGTTATGTGCGCCACTAATGGAAGAACCGGCATTATAGGTCCATGCACTCAGGGATGCTCGCGCTAATGAGTCTGCCATTTCATTTGAATGTAAGCCATAGCGACCAGGTATCCATAATAGCTTTAGAGAATTCAACTGTGGAGGAACTAATGTTAGAAATGTCCTTAGAGGTGGCGAATTAGATGAAGCTGTAAGCGAAGTACAGACCGAAAAGGAATCTATTAAAATAACCGCACTTATTGAGTTCGAAGGGAGTTTCCGAAGCTATAAAACTGCTCGCGCCTTCGTCGTCGTCTTCTACCACAGCTGACTCCGATGTCGCTCGTCATGCCAGCGTTCTCATACTGCCCCTCGCTCTCGTGCCACTGCTCGCGTCTTCGTCATCGTCTTCTACCACAGCTGACTTCGATGCCGCTCGTCATGCCAGCGTTCCCATAGTGCCCCTCGCTCTCGTGCCACTGCTCGCGTCTTCGTCGTCACCTTCTACCACAGCCGACTCCGATGCCGCTCGTCATGCCAGCGTTCCCATAGTGCCCCTCGCTCTCGTGCCACTGCTCGCGTCTTCGTCGTCGTCTTCTACCACAGCCGACTCCGATGCCGCTCGTCATGCCAGCGTTCCCATAGTGCCCCTCGCTCTCGTGCCACTGCTCGCGTCTTCGTCGTCACCTTCTACCACAGCTGACTCCGATGTCGCTCGTCATGCCAGCGTTCCCATAGTGCCCCTCGCTCTCGTGCCACTGCTCGCGTCTTCGTCATCGTCTTCTACCACAGCTGACTCCGATGCCGCTCGTCATGCCAGCGTTCCCATAGTGCCCCTCGCTCTCGTGCCACTGCTCGCGTCTTCGTCGTCGTCTTCTACCACAGCTGACTCCGATGTCGCTCGTCATGCCAGCGTTCCCATAGTGCCCCTCGCTCTCGTGCCACTGCTCGCGTCTTCGTCATCGTCTTCTACCACAGCTGACTCCGATGCCGCTCGTCATGCTAGCGTTCCAATACTGCCATTCCCTTTGCACACGCGCTGACAGGACTGGCCCATTGCCAGTCGTAGCAGTGATTTCGGTCTCAAATTATTTGCCTCAATATATCGCGAAAGGAAAACACATATCGAGCTGCGCTGAAATTTCGCGTTAAGGGAGTTTTGTAATGGTTGGACATATGGACCCATATTCACACATACGCTCTTGCGCTATCATCATCATCATCATCATCAGCCTAATTACGCCCACTGCAGGGCAAAGGCTTCTCCCATACTTCTCCAACTACTCCGGTCATGTACTAATTGTGGCCATGTTCTCCCTGCAAACTTCTTAATCTCATCCGCCCACCTAACTTTCTGCCGCCCTCTGCTACGCTTCCCTTCCCTTGGAATCCATTCCGAAACTCTTAATGACCATCGGTTATCTTGCCTCCTCATTACGTGCCCTGCCCATGCCAATTTCTTTTTCTTTATTTCAACTAAGATATCATTAACTCGCATTTGTTCCCTCAACCAATCTGCCCTTTCCTTATCCCTTAACGTTACGCCTATCATTCTTCTTTCCATAGCCCGTTGCGTCGTCCTCAACTTAAGTAGAACGCTTTTCGTAAGCCTCCAGGTTTCTGCCCCGTACGTGAGTACTGGTAAGACACAGCTGTTATAAATTTTTCTCTTGAGGGATAATGGCAATCTGCTGTTCATGACCTGAGGATGCCTCCCAAACGCACCCCAGGCCACTCTTATTCTTCTGATTATTTCGGTCTCATGATCCGGATCCGCAGTCACTACCTCTCCTAAGTAGATGTATTCCCTTATCACTTCCAGTGTCTGACTACCTATCGTAAACTGCTGTTCTCTTCCGAGACTGTTAAACAATAATTTAGTTTTCTGCAGATTAGTTTTTAGACCCACCCTTCGGCTTTGCCTCTCCAGGTCAGTGAGCATGCATTGCAGTTGGTGCCCTGAGTTCCTAAGCAAGTCAATATGATCAGCGAGTCGCAAGTTACGAAGGTATTCTCCGTTACCTCTTATCCCCAATTCTTCCCAATCCAGGTCTCTTAATACCTCCTGTAAACACGCTGTGAATAGCATTGGGGAAATCGTATCTCCCTGCCTCATGGCTTTCATTATTGGGATTTTGTTGCTTTCTTTATGGAGGATTACGGTTGCTGTGCAGCCGCTATAGATATCTTTCAGTATTTTTACATACGGCTCGTCTACACCCTGATTCCGTAATGCCTCCATGACTGCTGCGGTTTCGACTGAATCAAACGCTTTCTCGTAATCAATAAAAGCTATATATAAAGGTTGGTTATATTCCGCACATTTTTCTATCACCTGATTCATAGTGTGAATATGGTCTATTGTAGAGAAGCCTTTACGGAATCCTGCCTGGTCCTTTGCTTGACGGAAGTCTACGGTGTTCATGATTCTATTTGCAATTACCTTAGTAAATACTTTGTAGGCAACGAACAGTAAGCTGATCGGTCTATAATTTTTCAAGTCTTTGGCGTCCCCTTTCTTATGGATTAGGATTATGAGAGCGTTTTTCCAAGATTCCGGTACGGTCGAAGTGATGAGGCATTGTGTATACAGGGTGGCCACTTTCTCTAGAACAATCTGACCACCATCCTTCAACAAATCTGCTGTTACCTGATCTTCCCCAGCTGCCTTCCCCCTTTGCATAGCTCCTAAGGCTTTCTTTACTTCTTCTGGCGTTACCTGTGGGATTTCGAATTCCTCTAGGCTATTCTCTCTTCCACTATCGTAATGGGTGCCACTGGTACTGTATAAATCTCTATAGAAATCCTCAGCCACTTGAACTATCTTATCCATATTAGTAACGATATTGCCGGCTTTGTCTCTTAACGCACACATATGATTCTTGCCTATTCCTGGTTTCTTCTTCACTGTTTTTAGGCTTCCTCCGTTCCTGAGAGCCTGTTCAATTCTATCCATATTATAGTTCCTGATGTCCGCTGTCTTACGCTTGTTGATTAACTTAGAAAGTTCTGCCAGTTCTATTCTAGCTGTAGGGTTAGAGGCTTTCATACATTGGCGTTTCTTGATCAGATCTTTCGTCTCTTGCGATAGCTTACTCGTTTCCTGTCTAACGGCGCTACCACCGACTTCTATTGCGCACTCCATAATGATGCCCATGAGATTGTCGTTCATTGCTTCAACACCAAGGTCCTCTTCCTGAGTTAAAGCCGAATACCTGTTCTGTAGCTTGATCCGGAATTCCTCTAGTTTCCCTCTTACCGCTAACTCATTGATTGGCTTCTTGTGCACCAGTTTCTTCCGTTCCCTCCTCAAGTCTAGGCTATTTCGAGTTCTTACCATCCTTTACGTTGAACGTATTTTCTTTGCTCCTGTCCGCGTCGTCAGCGTACTGTTCACTTGGTTCTTTTTCTGCACCGTGAGTCAACGTTTTTCTCATGAACCTCACCAGTCTATGAGTACTGCAGGATGGACTCTTCCAGCGATCTCCAACTACACCTATCTTGCGTCAGCTAATTCTATCCTATGTCTGCAAATTTCTAGATACCCAGCGCGCGATCCTGATCGTTAGGGGTATCCTCTTTTAATCGAGGGTGGCGACAAAAAGACGCCTAGTCTTTATGAGCCAGTCCCAGCTCCCCATGTGATGATGATGATATGAGATCTGCTTTGACTCGGTGTGGCGACAAATAGTCTTCTAACCTTTGGGCGCCAGTGTCGTCTCCCAATGTGATGATTATTTGAGCATTCACTTTGAAGCCGTGGTGGCGACAAATAGTTACATAGTCTATGTGAGCCAGTATCATCTACTGATGTGCTGATGATGATATGCACATCCCCGTTGAATCCGTCGTCGGTGACGGTGACAATCAGTTACCTAGCCCTTGTGAGCCAGTGCCATCTCTCGATGTGGTGATGGTAATATGAGCATCCACTTTGAACCGAGGTGACGACAAATAGTCACCTAGCCTTTATGAGCTAGTGCCATCTTCTGATGTAATGATGAAGATATTAACATCCCATTTGAAACGGGACGGTGGCCCATGCGGCCAATGTCGTTCGTTAAAACTGTCTGGTGCATTTAAATCGTACGTTATCATTACAGTCTAAGCTAAATTATTCGCAGTCCAATGTTCGCTTTGTTGCGTATTATCCCTTCTTTTGCACCACCATCCTTCCATCTATCTTTTACCAGTCTCCCCAGCCCGAGTATCAATCACGTCTTCCCTAGTGACTGAACGATATCCCCGGTGGACTTTCTCTTCTTTCTTTAATCTTTCCGTCCCCGTTTTCCCTTTCCCCAGTGTAGGGTAGCCAACCGGGCTCAGTCCTGGTTAACCTCCCTACCTTTCATTTATCATTTGCTCTCTCTCTCTCTCTCTCCTAGTGATTTTAAATCCTCACGACTCTGTCCTCGGTCGAGCCGAATGCTCCCGTGTTTGTCGTTGGATAGGTACTCTGTCATTTTAACAGAATATGTTCAATGACTTCTACACCATTCTCATACGCTATGCAAGAGTCGTTTTTATCTGAAAGTTTTCTGCTGTAGCTAAAAACATAAGCGCGCAACCCGACGAGGATGGTGAAAGAAGACGGGAGACACATGAGCGCTTGTGTGCCTCCCGTCTTCTTTCACTGTTCTTGTCTGGTTATGTGCTTCAAAATTTTAGCGATGTCTTATCAGCATGCCCGAACAACCACATTACTTTCTACTATAACTACGCATTTCAGACACCCTGATCTGGCTTCGAACAATAGGGCAGTGCCCTTCGAATTACCATATAAAATTTTCCTTCTGATTTCATTTTTTGCAGTTTGATATTGTGCTACAGCTCGCATGCTATCCATTGTTTCTGTGCAGTACACTGTTTCTGCGTCTCTCATTTCTATACCGACTTTATGCCACCACTCGCGTAACATTTCTGGCTAGTTCTCTGGTTCTTTTCCTCCACTGTGAATCAACATTTTCCCGTCATCATCACAACATTGTCGTCGTCGTCGTCATAATAATAATAATAATAATAATAATAATAATAATAATAATAATAATAATAATAATAATAATAATAATAATAATAATAATAATAATAATAATATACCTACTTTTGCTCACTGCAGTACGAAGGCCACTCCCCTATGTTTTGCCTCTATCTTATGCCTGCGAATTTTCTAATTTCATCCCAACACCTAATTTTCTGTCATCCTAGACAGAGATTCCCTTCCACTGGCACCTATTCTGTAACTCTAAAAAGACCCCCACTTATCGGCCCTACGCATTATGCATCCTGCGCAGCTCCATTTTTTTTTTCAATTTAATTTCAACTAGAGCACCAGCTACCCCGGTTTTGTTTTTGTTCTCTAATCCACACCGCCGTCTTCCTGTCTCTTACGGTTACGCATAATATTTTTTTCTTTCCATAGCTCACAGTATACGGTGCTCAACTTCTTATCAAGATTCTTTGTGAACCTCATAGTTTCTGTTCCATTTTTTTAGTATTAATAGGAGGCAATGATTGTACACTTCTTTTTAAGCATAGCGGTAAGCTGCCAGCCGTATTTCAAAAAACCCTGCCCTATGATCTCCAACCCATTTTTACTCTTTTGCAAACTTCCTTTTCATGATCAGGATCCCCTGTAATTAATTGGCCCTGGATAAGCATACTGTAGCACATATTCATGATGCTGACTGCCAATCATGAAATTACCTTTGCCAAACATTACCTTTGTCTTCTGCATAACTGAATAATATTCAACTATACTCTTACAATTTGTCGGCTGAGGTTCTCAAATGTTTTTCTTTTTCAAGTAATGAACTCTGGGGTTTTACGTGCCAAAACCACAATTTGTATATGAGGCACTCCGTAGTGAGGGACTGCGGATTAATTTCGGCCTCTACGAGTCCTTAACGTACCCTAAAGCACGAGACACGGGCGCTTTTGCTTTTCGCCCCCATCGAAATGCGGCCGCCGCGGTTGGTATCTGATCCCGGAAACCTCGTGCTTAGCAGTGCGGCACCATAGCCGCTAAACCACCGCGGCGGGTTTTGTTTCATCTCCAGCGTTGTTAAGTAGGCAAATGTCATCTTCGAACCGCAGGTTCCTGAAATATTCGCTGATGATCATCACTCCTAATCCTTCCCAGTCTAATAACTTGAATGCTTATTCTAGGCATGTAATGAACAGCACTGGAGAGATCGTCCCCTTGCCTGACTTTTTTCTTGATTGATATTTTCCTTCTCCTGAAATAAATAGGTTAGTGGTGAAATCTTGATAGATATTGGCTAAAATATTCACCTATGATTTCTTTACTCTTTGACTATGCAGTGTCTTTCTGACGGCTGGTATCTCTACTGAATGGAACCTTAACAAAAGAATTTCAGAGGCCGCAACTGAAGTTGGAGGTAAGGCACCGAGACAGCAAATAGAAAAGCTCTCCCAAGCAGCAAAAGACCCAATAAAGAAACTACAAACAAGAAAGTATGTAAATCGAGAGATCAGATAGAATTGGTTGAATACGAAGGAAGTAAATGATTTTCGAAATAATAATATTGAAAAGGTTGAGGAACAGTAACAAATTAGGGCAGCATGAAAGGAGTAAGAAGAAAAAATTGCATTGGGAATAACAAGATGTAAGCAGTGAAGATAAGCAGGGCAATGTCATCCCCAATTTCGACGATATAGTATAGGCAGCAACGTATGCTATTCTGAACTTTACAGTAGATAGAGCAGCCAAGCTACCTTCATTGGAAGTTGTGACCAACAGGACACAGAAGTTCCATGTAAAACTAGCGTTGAAGTTAGAATGACTGTAAGATATATCTAGTATAGAAAAACGGTAGGAGAAGATGTAATAACCGTGGATTAGATAAAAATTGAGGGGATATTATACTGAGAAGCTGGCGACCTTTTATCTGCAAAGCCTCATGACTTCAAATGTGCGAGGGACTTTGAAGTATTCCGACATCATATTAATCTATAACAAGACAAGCGCTGAAGAATTGCATAATTAGAGGACCATTAGTTTGGTTCTGGTATTGTACAAAATATTTACCAGGCTAATTAAGAATAGAATCAGAGCAACGCTCGAGTTCAGCTAACCCATAGAACAGATTGGTTTCAAAGAGGTATTCAACATTATGGATCAAATACATGTCACAAAATCAGGTAACTGAGAAATCTGCGCAGTACAACGAACCTCTCTATATGGCAAAATTTCGCGTATGCAGGTACGCGCACATAAATAACCAAAGTTCCAAGAGCTAGTACAAGAATGCGAAGTACAAGTTCGATGCTTGAGTGGTGAGGGCAGTTAGTAAAGTCCTGTGGCGCGTTAAATTGGTTTGGATCGTAGGCGTATCTGTTGAAATGCGTTCTCTGAAAAAAAAAAATTCACCTGTAATTACGATACTCCCTAATGCTAGTTTTCAGGGCAGCAGTTTAGCTGTTTTGAATTCATGATATATTGTGGCGAAGAATTTGATTCTGAACGACAGGGTCCTCTCAGTGACGTCGCAGAGCCTCTGCTCGGGCGGCACGTTTAGCAGCAGCGGCAGACGAAGCATTTCCACCGGTTGCGTCGTTCATTGATCAGAAAGAAAGCGTGAATACGGGAACGCGTGGTTCGCGTGGAGCGCACTCTTTAGCGGCGGTGGCGGCGCAGGCGAAGTAGCGCATGCACAGTGGGTCCGAAGCTCACGCCATCGCTTTGTTGCCATATACGGTATCGGTAGACGCACTCGCCGCATGCCTGGTTGTCGCCGTGAAGCACGTCTCCTGCGGCACATCGCTTTCTTCCTGACCATTTAGCCATACTCTCCTCCTCCGCTTTCCTCCTCGCGCCGTCTTCGCTATCGCCATCTTTCATCCCCCACTGCTCTCCGCGTTCGCTCTTTCATCCTTCGCTGTGCTCGTTCGCTCGGTTACTCCGAGGGACCCCACCAACGCTCGACGCAGGAATGTTTTTTAGAGTCTTTTTATAGCGCACATCCTAGGCGCCCGTTCCTGCGGCGAGCGTCGGTGGCGTAACCAAGCCAGCGAGCACAGCGAAAGATGAAAGAGTGAACGCGGAGCTTGCGATGAAAGCCGCGAGCCACGAACGGCAGAGAACAATGAGAGTTGCCCCTTCAGTGACGTGCACGCGGGAAACTGGTGTCATGCAGACCCGCCCGACCGCTCGATGCGCACTCGTATCTGGTCTGAGCCAGACCGCTCGCTTTGTACTATCCTCTGTTCGTGCCAGCTCTCCCTCTGTGTGTGTCTCTTGCTTGTTTGGTTTGCTTGGTTTGGTCTCGTTCGTGCTTCTTTCGATTGCCATGGTTTTCGATTGTTTTGTAAGCTGATTGCATGCACGACGCGAATTGCGTAGTACTCTCTGGAAGCCACGCGGCACCAGCGAATACACTGCAACTTTCGACGAGTCACGTATAAAAGCCGACGCGCTTGATCCACAGATCAAATTTTTGACGATTTCCGACTCTGCTACACATCTCTCTCAAATTATTTGCCCTAATATATCGCGAAATGAGAACACGTACAGAGCTGTGCTCAAATTTCGTGTTAAGTAGTATCGTAATCATCGGTGAATATTTAGAGCTGTGTTCGCAAAAAAGAAAGATAGAACAGCAACTACGCCTCCCATTCCGTTCCCCTGACTTATTATGTCACGATAGCGTAAAAGAAACTACCCTACCTTTTACGACGCCCACAATTGTCGAAAAGCTTCAAAACAGACCGGCATTCAGTTGATGGGAGGTGCCGCCAGATCGAAGAAGCAAGTTCGCACAGGAGCCAAACGTTGAGCACAGCACACTTGTGAGCAAAGCATTTCGCGAACAATGGGGAGTAGCACCAAGTCAGAAAGCACCCGTCAAACGATGTCGCGACAACAGCAGCAACTCCTCGACGCACACTCTGCCACCTCACAAGATAATTGAATTAAATTCTGGGGTTTTACGTGCCAAAAACACGATTTGATTATGAGGCACGCCGTAGTGAGGGTTAAGGATTAATTTTGACCACCAGGGGATGTTTAACGTGCCCCCAATGCACGGGACACGGGCGTTTTTGCATTTCTTCCCCATCCTCACAACACAAGACGCTACGACACAACGCGCAAAACACGCGGAATGCGCCGAGCAGACAGCTAGGCTTGCAATTTGGTAATACTTTTCGAAATAAATGTGCAGCGCTAGTGCAGGTACTACACATAAACTAGAGTGTACTAGAACCATATTCTAGAAGACTCCCACTCAAACTGTCTGAACAGGCACTGCACTCTGTTGCACTCGCACGGTGCTGCAAAGGAACCAGTGCAGAAGATGCAGCCAAATCAAACACACTTTTGCGTTTTCATAAGTCACGCCAGTAACGGCAGAACCACCGAAGATTTTCCCCCTTTATAGTATGGCGCGTTGAGCGTGGCCCGCAACTGCGCGGCATTCAGCTATTGCCGCAGCCGTTCACACACTCCGAGATACCACACCGCGCAGGGCTTCGTCAAAGCCGGCCACTGAGTCGAGCAAGCCGCTTCCGCCTGGGCGCGCGTTCATGAATGAAAGCCTGCATATTCAATTAGACGCGCTTCTCCGACCCAGTTCTCTTTCCTCTCGAATTCTAGGGTGCCTCGATGTGCGCGCCTACCCACACGCCGTGCGCGGTGGCACACGCGCAGCGAAGCACCCTGTCGATGCTATGGACAAGAACGCCACCGAGAGCGGCGCTGCTGCGCCGGCGTTGAGAGCGCCGCATGTGAAGCAAAATTCTATTAGCGGGTGGTACCCCTCTCCCATCTCTCGTTCGCGCCGCCTTGATTGCCTCCTGCACTGCGCGTGTTTGGGCACGTTTCGTGCCGCGCGCGGTGTGTGCCTACGTGTGTGCGCGTGGACATTTCTTTCGAAGGGCGGTCTACAGTCTGTTTCACATTTAGGGGAAAACTCGAAGCGCATTGCATCGCGATGCGGCGAGCGCTTGAGTCAGGCGGCGGCAGCAGCTCGTACAGGTGCTCGAGGGGCGAGATCTTGGACGGCGTCGTCTGCTACGGCGGCGCGCGCTGGCCGCATTGTCGGGAAGCGTTCTACTGTCAGGTGCAGGGCGCCGATCACATTGTTACTGCGTGAAATGAGCCGGTATTCTTTGCTAAGCGTTGCGCGACGCCCACTGATACGCCTCGAATGTAAGTTCATCGCTGCAGGGCAGTCATAGACGACGTACTGATTCCATACATTCTTGACGGCCCGTTTCTGGGAGGCGACTATATATTCTAACGCGATAGGACGCCGATCCACACTGCTCGAGCTGTGCAAGAACTGCTAGAAGAGCGCGCAGTCACTCTCTTGGAGCGGCCGCCTCAATCCCCGGGCGCCAACATCATGTAAAATGTCTGGGGCTCGTTGAAAGTATCGCTGGCGCACCATACCCTCTATCAGTCGCCCGAGGATAGGCTTAGATCCACCATCGTCAGTGACTGAGACGTGCTGCGAATGAACACATCCCTGATCAAGTCATTCTACTCTTCACTGCCTTCCAGGATGAGCGCTGTCATCGCTGCCGCTGGGGACATGACGAGATACTAACTGAAGTTCCGAGCGTGACTTGTCCAATTCCGCACCAGCGGGCAGGGTCTGTCTGGTGTAGCGAATGATTGTCGAGAAAAATCACTTCCAGCTCATTGTATGAACCTAGAACTTTCATTTAATCGTGTCCGTTTGTTTCATCGTGTTCGACACCTATTGTTGAGTGCTTTGTTTTCCTTTCGAGTCAAACAAAAACTGAGCACGTTGTGCGCACATCTTGGTGCGTTTTGTCGCTGCTCATTACGGTAGCACACACAGTGAAGAAATATACGTGCACACGCTCAGTACTCCGGCCTTTCGAAAGAACAAATGAACCATGCTGTCAAAAGAGGTTTGTGGAACTCCATTATCCCAAATGAAGGATCAGAGTTTGGCGACGCACAACGTTTAGTAAAGAATATCAGCTCAGTTCCCGCGGTACCGATGAAATCGGTGCACTGCCCCTGACAGTAGCACGCTTCCCGAAAATGCGGCCAGCGCGCGCCGCCGTAGCAGACGACGCAGATCACGACTCCGCCCTCGAGCGTGTGCGCCTGCTCGAGCTGCTGCCGTCGCACGACTCCATTGCTTGCCGCATCGCGATGCAATACGTTCCGAGTTTTCCCCTTAGTGTGAAACAAACTGCACACGCTATATTTGCCTTTAAGAAGATCGGTACGCTTGACGATTATTTTTATGGCTGCAATGCGGCGAAAGGGCAGCGTCTGCTTAACCATGTAAGTGACGCTGAGCAGGTAATTGGAAACGACATCGTATGTGCCACCAGAACAATCGTCAGCACATACGATGCGGCACATACATACGGCACCTACGAGCTAAAGTCATTTTTGCAGTTTCTCACATTATGTTTGCTACAAATCCGTGTTGTCTCTCATGGCGACAACGGACTTCTATCGACACTGTGCGGAAATAAACAAGATATATCGCTGCATAGCACAAGTACAACATGCGCACACAACTTTAACTAGTACGTCTCCTACAATATGGAATAGAGGCAGCAACGTAGACAGCTCGGCCATTTTTTAACAGTACTCAAGAGACGGAAGTTGAAAGTATTAGTAATCTTTCCAGCTTCAGCAATGCCGGCGCGACCAAGACGCGGGTGTGTATCGTCCAGTAACCCGATCGATCGGTGCAGTGGTGAAGCGGGAATGAACTCCGGTGATGTTCAATGCATCATGCACATATTCAATTTCTCGGCACGCGTGAACTTCGGCTACTGCTAACGCATACAACAGACGTGGTTTCCATTCTTGGGCAGCGCACACACTAACGAAACACGAGAAAAAAGACCGGACAAGCGCTCGTTGAACTTAGTTTTTATATGAATAAAAGGATTATGTACCTAGTAATTATTAAATTCACGTGGGTTACATATAGAAACCGTCATACACTCAGGAGTGATCAATGAACGAGCTCGCTTCGTTTGCCAGTTGTTTACTTCGCTCGGCGCATGTCTGTCGTCAGCTTCTTTCGTACCATTTTCTTGTGAATCGGCAGAATTTCACTGGTGGCATCAACCCTTTCATGTTTACATTGCTGTCGTGACAGTTAACAACACAATAATAATTTCCGGTCATCCGAAGAGGCGCCGTTGCAAACAAGAGACGTTTCGCGCGCAGCGCGAACTGAACGCGGGCGCGACCGCGAAGGGAAGCGGCGACGGAAACCTACGCCCGTTGGAGATGAAATCGCTCCGCCAGGGGAGAAACGAGCGCTGGCGTCTAGGATGAAACTTGGCGTGCGGTCGTCCATGAGCGTCCTTCGGAACGGGGCGGGTGGTTGCCCCACCAAGCTCTTGCTGTTATATTACCCAATGTCAAAACATAGGTTAAAACCTATGTTAAAAGAAAAACCTATGGAAAAAGAAAAAAAACCTATGTTAAAAAGGAAAGAAAAGGAAAGGAAGAAAAAAAAACACGATGAATTCCCATAACCAAACTTCCTGAACCCCTATTGGGAACTTCGTTTTTGCACGCCTTCGTTTGTCGTTTCCCTACTTTTCTTCCACCAGTCTTCCAAATCGCCTCTTATTTATCTCCATTGCGGACATGTTTACTTTCCCCCTGCTCTCGCTGAACCCAAGGGCTTCAAAAAGGCCAGTGGTGCCTAAATCGGCCGTTCCATCAAGACATGCTACATCATTTCCCTAGCTTTGTCGCAGCAAGTACATTGTTCTTCTTCCTTCTTATATCTCGCCTTATAGGTGCGTGTTCTAAGGTAGTAGTTACTCATGGCAGGTTTCCTTTCCATTGCCGCCACCCATGATATTATTTCAGCCTGTCTGACTTTCCGCTTGTCGTTCTTTGTTGCTGTGTTGCTCACCCTACATGCCGCATACTTGCTGGTAGCTTCCTAGTTCTTTTCCTCCACTGTGAATTAATGTTTTTCCTGTAGAGATACCTCAACACTCTCCCTGCCCATTTACGTTCTTGCATATTCCTCAGTCGTTCTTCATACTCAATTTTACTTCGAGCTTCCCTACCTTCAAATCTAGTCCAGCCCATATCCCCTTGCACAGCTTCATTTGTAGTCTTCCCGTGAGCGCCCAATGCGAGGCGACCCACTGACCTTTGGTTCACATCGAGTCCTGATTGTACCCCTGAATCAAAGCAAACAACCGCATTTCCAGAAGTAAGTCCTGGAACCACTACACCTTCCCACATACCTCGGAGCGCCTCGTACCTATTGTATCCCCATAGCACTGTGTGCTTCATTATGGCTGCATTTCTCTTCACCTTCACTGTTATTGTTTTTTCCTGCGTTTCCATATATCTGTTGCCTTTGTTTACCCTTATACGAAGGTATTTATATTCTTTTACCCGAGGTATTTCCTAGCCTTGTAGTGGCACTGTCTGCTCACTCTTTTCACTGAATACCATAACACCTGATTTTCGAACACTAAATTTCAAACCTAAATTCTTGCCTTCCTGTCCACAGATATTCGCCAGACGTTTCAAATCACTTTGCTTATTAGCTAGCAACACAATATCGTCCGCATAAAATAAACCAGGAAGCTGCTGCTCTACTACTGTACCCGCATGTTTGTATGAAAAATTAAACCCGCTCTTACTTCCTTCCAGCGCCCTCTCCATCCTCACCATGTACATCATAAACAGCAGTGGGGATAAAGTGCATACCTGCCTCAGTTGCTTGTTGATATCAACTTTCTCCTCGCTGCTTATCCCTTACCATTCAACGCAAACGGTATTTTCTAGGTAAATCTCTCTCAAAAGCTGCATGCAATCGTCGTCAAAGCATTCCCCTTCCAGAATATCCCACAATATGTTGGGGTCTACGTTGTAATACGCTCCTCTAATGTCCAAAAAGGCCACATATAACGGTCTCATTTCTACTCTGGATATTTCAATACACTGAGTAAGGATATAGAGGTTATCTTCCAGACGCCTACCTATTCTGAAGCCATTCTGAAGTTCTCCCAAAGTGCCATTCTTCTCCGCACATGCTTGCAGCTTTAATTTAATTGCCTGCATTGCTAAGCTGTATATTACCCATGTAATGGTCAGTGGTCTACATGAGTGAATTCTGTCTTTCTGCGCCTTACCTTTAAAAATTATATTCTTTCTACTTTGTCGCCAAATGTCTGGTGTTTGACTATCTTTTAAGCTTTTTTTCTACTGCTTTCAACAGTGCTTCCTTACTTTTTGGACCTAGCCTAACAGGAACCTCGCCTAGCCTTGTGGCTGTGCGCTTCGGAATTTTCTCTTCGGATTTCTCCCACTTGAAGTTTGTCAGCACCAGCTCCTTTTCCATCTGGTTCTCTTTCATGCTCTTTTTTTTTCCCTCAAGTACAACCTCGGCATTGCCTTCGAAAAATTCGGCTCTTATGTTTCGGACGTAATTTAATACCGCGACTCCTCCAGTTTGCTTCCGTCTTTGTCTAAGATATGTTGTTGTATTGTTCCAGGCTTCCTGCTTGAGTTTATGTGGTTCCAGAATATTTTAGGTGCGTCCTTCTTTTCCCCACCTATTTCTGACAACTAACGTTCACTTTCACCTTTTGTCATTGCATGAACCACTATTTGTACCATAGATTTTATCTCCCGGTATATTAACCTTTTTCTGGCTACTTCATCCTGCGGTAACTGCGCTTTTTTGCCTGCCTGTGCTCTCGGGATGCGTTCTGTCGTTCGGCAGTCACTTCTCATATATACCTGTTCTACCAACTTTTCGGTTTCTTTTTTCTTTTCCAACGAGAATGTTGCTTCTCTTTCGGTATTTCTGCCGTTGTTACGCTTAGAAGCTCACTATATTCCTACTCATTGCTTGGCCATTTGCCAAGTTCTTCCTCGACTCTTGTGACTATATTTGTTGTTTGCTCAGCGTTCAAATTTGGACTGGCCATTTAAGTACTCCTTGCTCACTTTCTCAACTACATATCCCATTTTGGAAATGATGCGTTTATGGTCACTCCCGATGCTGCTATACCCTTCCTCATCGATGACCAATTCCCAACTTATCATGAATTGCTTTTGTCATCAGACAGTAATCAATGGTCGATTGCTGGTTTCCCACTTCGCACGTGGTCTGCCCGTCCCACTTGTGCACTGTATTCACGATAACGAGGTTATGTTGCTCACAAAGATGTAGCAATGACTACCCTTTGTTGTCGGTATAGCCTCATGGAACCTGTATGTGGGCATTCATGTCACATAATAGGATAATTTTGGCAGAATTTCAGACCCTTAACATCGGCACTGAGATATTGCAATAACCGTTGATCATTTGCAATTAGTTCCAGACAATCTTGAGGTTACGGTGACACAAAAGCTTGTCGCGATGATAGGTATAGCATGATGGGCACCATTTTGCATGGGCATAGCAGCAGTCGTTTGAGTGCAGTTTCATGAATAAAAAGGAGCAGAAAGCCACCTAGTAGTCACGCTGACCTTTTAGTACTTTGACTCTTGGTGGTATTAATAGTTTTTTAAACTTTCAATAGTATCTCTAGTAGTACTATCAATAGTGTAATGGTAGTGCAATTGCAGTTGGAATATTGCAATAGTTTATTAACCCCTGAATGGCCACCTTGGCCCGAACTTGACTTCTGGCAGTTTCAAGACAGCTTCGCTGTGCGTCTAACATCGTGCTCGACCTTGCGGACGACTTGCGAACGACTTGGCTCAAGTTTCGGTCCGCTCAAGTTTCAAGTCTGCTCCCGGGCTAGCTTGAAACTGACTTCGTGCGTTATTCCAACATGACAGCCTCCCAAACGGACGTCGCGCGGAGGTTAGCTGCTTTCGAGTTTGCTTGCCACGCCATGGATACAGGATTTTCCGAAAATTCCACGACCCGCCCTACGTGACCAAGGGAATCCGATGGAGCTGTACGACGATTAACGATTTCTCGGTCGCTACAGATTCACGAAGAACGCCATGCGACAGCTTCTATCCGGGAAAGCGGGCACAACAGAGGACAGCCTGTGTGCCTCCCATGCTGCAGTTGCCGATGGCTCCAAATATTTTATGGCGCAGGAACGTTTCAAACAGTCACCGGGGATCTGGTCCGCATTCCTCAGTCAACAGTGTGCCGCGCAGTTGGGAAGATGACTCATTGCGAAGCACCTGCGCGCGATGCTGGTGCGCTTCCCGCAGTCACGGAAAGATTGATTGCGAGCGTATTTTCTCATCTCCAGTGCCCACACATGTCATTACTAGTTGTTAGAGCTCATGACCATATGTACGCTCAGCATGCCAAACTGTCACGCACACATCCACCGAATACGAAATATACGCATGAGCATAATAAAAAGTAGCCCAAATGACCCGGTCATGCAGAACATGTTCGCTTAGCAGTTTTGTGGCACTCTCACATTTCTTTCGCAGCTTCCTCTTTCACCTTTTGCTTCAGGTTGTTCCAGCATTTCTTGAGTTGCAGGTGATCGCGCCGCGTAATCCCGTGGTTGGCATTATATTGTTTTGCTATTTCTTTCCATGTCTCGTTCTTCTTGGTCAACGATGCGACACACTTTTCTTGCATTCCACAACATGCTTGTAGACCATGGTAGTGTATAAGCGTGACTGGACGAGGACGAAGAAAGAAACAGATACACAGACACAGCGCTTGACTTTCAACTATAGATTTTATTTTCGCACGCATCGATGAATATATACCGTGCGAGCGGAAACAAACGTAAAAGCAAAAAAGAACATTGAGTGGTGCATTTCGTTGAACCGAACATGTGTGCAAGGCAAGTGAAAAAAAAAACACATGTACTACAATGGTCACAAATGTTTTTTTTTTCCCCTTGCCTTGCACACGTGTTCGCTTCAATGAAATGCACCACTCAATGTTCTTTTTTGCTGTTACGTTTGTTTGCACTCGCACGGTATATATTCATCGATGCGTGCGAAAATAAAATCTATAGTTGAAAGTCAAGCGCTGTGTCTATGTATCTGTTTCTTTCTTCGTCCTCGTCCAGTGGCGCTTATACACTACCATGGATTCTAACCAACTAGCCCGCCAACGTGTTTTAACCAAATGCTTGTAGTCATTCACGAGTGCCATCAGCAGGTTCTTTTCGTCTTCTGTAAAACGGGATGCCTTCCTGCATTGCGGTGCATTCTCTTGGGAGGAGACCGTACGTGAGTGCGACATTTCAGCGTCAAAGCCTGTTGGCAGGACAGCAATTTCGTACCAAATGTGGCGCGTGGCCGTCGCGCAAGCCCCACAACTTGTTTTCCTAACAGACGACACTTTCCTAGCAGACAACACGCACTGCCAATTTGTGATGTCTAAGACAGCACTCTCCCTCTCGTTCTTGCCAAAGATTCCATGTGAAGTAGACAAATCGTTTGCACGTCATTTTATTCATTTATTTTGTTTTTTATCGAGTGTTGTCACCCATATGGGTCCGGACAGGGGACTCTGCGGTGCTCGGTACTCCTCGTTCGCAGCACAAGTTGCAGTTTTTTTCTTGTTTATGACTCCGGCCTACCGCGTTCGCATGGGTCGGCCTTTTCTTCAAAGGGTCACGTAGCCCGACCAGAACAAGGGCCGTCGCCTTCCTGCCAAAAGCTTCCTGCTTTCTGCGTCGCCTTCTTGCCCTTCCTGCGGAAAGGGACATGCGAGGTCCCTCAGAAACCGACCGTATGCCTGGTTTTGGCCTCTTGCATCCGGTTGCCAGCCCAGATGGCACATAAACGCCTTGCGGCAATCGAGAACAAAAGCCGTTGAAAGACCACCATACAAACCAACAATTTCGTTCGCTTCTCTATGGCCAGTTACACAAACGCACAACAAGACCTTTACGTTAAAAAGAAGCTATAAAATTAATTTGCACTCGAATACAGTGTCGCATAAAAGTCGAGCACCGACATGAAAAAAATTGTGAAACCTGCAACTCAAAAAGCGCGCCAAAATACCGAAACTTGAAGACCACTTAAGCCCGCCGGTAACGGACGCTTTCCGCAAGCAACACTGCGCATCGCAGCGGCGGACGTCGCGAGATGTAACAAATTTACCCAAACTATACTTCAGCACTTATGCCCTGCTAGAAATTTGGAAAGATACATACTTTTTTGCTGTACAACATGCCTTACGCTAATAAATTTATCATTAACCTCAAACACAGACAAGCAACCAACTTTTGCATTGAAGCACAGTTTAGACTTTATGAAGCAAGTCAGCTTGGGCGTCTATGCAACGCGAAAGCCGACTTGGGTGTTTTTAAGTCTGCTTCTTGCTTCAGGCCGACTTCGTCAAGTCCAGTACAAGCACGATCCAAGTTAGATCTCTGCATTCGGGGGTAAGATTTGCTATTGATGGCACTATCAATAGATCAGCAATTATTAGCTAGCGATATTTCAGTTTCCGTTTATTATTCTTTAAATGCAATGCATTGGTAAGATGCAATATACAGACGAGGGTCCCAAAGTCAAAGAGTGCAACGGGACCCTCGGTTAATAATAACAATGTGGAGATGTATTAAAGAAGAGGAGGCTAACTAAAACAAACGAACACAATCGTGAAAATACAACATAGAAAAATAATATAAATGAAAACAAATTGTATTTATATAAGCCTATAGTGCATAAAAAGACTCAATAGATACAAATGACAAATATAGTGTAATGAATGATGCACACTTAGTTACACATATAAAACAGCTTAAGAGCATGACTAAATGTATGAAAGGATCAAGATTTAATGCTAACATTGCACAGTTTTATAGCGGCTAATGATGATGTCATTTTTCCATAGTTAGAATGAACCATAGGTAGTAGAAAATTAGAGTTACATGCAAACCTGGTATTGTTATTGATGAGGTGCCTGGAATCAATGAATTGGTATGATAGCTGTTTAGTAAGTAATATATAAAACCTAACTATTACATGATATTTTAACAAGTTTGTTACAACAAGGGTGTTATTTTCACGAAGTAGAGGAGTAGCACTCGTGGAGAACCCACTGTTAGTGATAATGCATATTGCTTGGTTTTGTAAGTGCTAAATAGACGAGATATAAAAGTTATACGTGTTTCCCCAGGAAACAATGCCATAATTAATGTGACTGTGAATGAAGACAAAATATAATGCTGATAATGCGTCTTTAGGGATGTATGGTCTTGATTTGATTAATGCTCTAATACCGAAGGTACACTTTTGCTTAATGAAGGCATTGTGTTGAGAAAACTTAAGGTTAGAATCTAATTTGAAGCCCAAAAATGAAACGCAGTCGGAGACGGGAATGTGATGACCATCTAGAGTTATCTCAGGCAAGCCAGGCAGTATTCTTTGGCTAGGTCGAAAAATCATGAATTGAGTTTTTGAAGGATTGATAATTAATTGATCGGACGAACACCAAGCAGCAATATGGTCAAGCTCATTGTTTAGTTTAAGGATTAAGGTTGTTAAAGAATTGTTACACAATGAGATAGTAGTATCGTCTGCGTATAGTACACAATGTTCCGACTTAAGACAAGTGGGTAAATCTATAATATAAATAGAGAATAATAAGGGACCCAGTATGGAGCCTTGTGGTACACCTTGGTTTAATAACTTTAGTATCAGAATAAGCACCTCAAAAAAAAACTGTTTGTTCTCTATCATGTAGGTAACTTTTTAGGAGTTTTAGTACTGGACCGGTAATTCCCAGGGCTTCTAGCTTAGTAAAAAGTATGTTATGATTAATTGTATCAAAAGCTTTAGTGAAGTCCAAGAATACAGAACCAACGAAGTTACTCGTATCAATCAAGTGACGAATGTAGTCGGTTAGAGATATTAAAGCTAAGTTAGTCGAACTGCCAGCGCGAAAGCCAAATTGAGAGGACTGCATCAAATTCAATTTTTTTAAGTAATTATTTAGGCACTTACAAAATAACTTCTCAACCACTTTACTAATCGACGACAGAATAGAAATAGGATGATAGTTACACCTCCGTTTTATCACCTTTTTCGTGTACAGGAATAATCTTAGCCCTTTTAATCAAAGTGGGAAAAATACCACATTTAAAAATATTATTAATTATAGTACAAAGTGTATCAGAAATAGGCGGTGCAACAAGTTTTAGATGAAACACAGAAATATTATCTGAGTCAGGGCTAGAATTCTTTAGAGCTAATACCATGTAACATACCTCATCCCCAATTACGGGAAAGAGAAAAAAAGAATGATTGCAGCAATAAATGGGATAAGTAGTAGTCATAGGAGGACTGCTGTATATATTGTAGAAGTAGTCACTGAAACTACTTGCTATGCTAGAAGAATCAGTACGAGTTTTATTGTTGTAGTTTATTTATCAGCAGTATTACCGGACTTAGGTAAGTTGATGAACGCATTAAGAAGTTACCATTTTTTTTATTGTTCTTGCGTTTAGCAAATTCATTTTCGTAATACTGTCGTTCAGACTTCAGCAAATTATTCAGAATGTTACAATAATTTTATAGCGTGCCGCTAAGCATACATTAAAAGGTTTCTTTTTAGTGTTTTTGTAAAGGTTTTCTTTTTTTCTCATGCTAATCAGTAAACCTCTCATTACCCAAGGGTTACCGGGAAACTTAAAATGTTTCTTGCATTGGACGGTAGTGGTGTTAGTGCAAACGGCCTGTAGAAAGATTGAACAAAAATTTCAAGGGCTCGATCGGGATCGTGCAGGGAGTTAATTGCAGACCAATCAGTATTTGCTATAGTGTTAACAAAACTGTCTCGGTGAAACTTGGAAGAAAAGTAGCAAGGCTCGGACGGAGGTATTTCGGCCTCAAAGGAGACGAATATTGGGAAATGGTCTGTGATCTGAGTATCTATGACACAAGAGCTTGGAGTTGGCGCGATGTTAGTTAGAGCATGGTCAAGAAGCGTGTTGGTACTATGAGTAGAACACCTAGTAGGAGAGATAATTAATGATTCCAGTCCGAAACCAGCATGACAGTCTGTAGAAGGTGTTACACTTCCTTTGTCGACGTCAAGAAAGTTGATGTTAATATCACCGACAATTAGGACTTCCTTATGTTCAAGAGAAATGTTTTTCAAAACTATACAGAGTTCACCCAGAAAACCAGGAATAGACGAAGGGGAGCGGTATACACAACCACGGCCGCTCGATCCAAAAGCACAAAGTGAGGCCCGCTGCGTCGCGCCTGAACGGCATCTCGGGCCTAGTTCTCCGTGCGCCCACTGCGGTGAAACTGCTCGGGGATGGCTGCTGATAGAGAGCGCCTTCACAGTTGCGTCGGCACGCGCGATCTCCACTCCAGTCAAGGCGTAAATAATGCGTTTTATATTTGGAAATTGCAGACAAAATCTTTTAAGTCGTCATTGGACGTGCTGATTACGCCACTAATGCCAACAGATTGTCACAGGGGTTGAAATCTGTTCTAGAATACGCTTGAACACTATCCGTGATGGTTGCCCGTACGATGCATGACCGGGTGATGCACTTCCATCGAGAGGTTCTGCTTGAAGCAATCTATCAGTACTTTTATTCACTTCTCGTGAACACGTACGCAAAGTAAAAATTTTACATGGGGAAAACTTGTACAGAGTTTCCCAAGTAATGCAAACTAACTTCGATGAAATAAAAACGCTTATCATTGCAAATAATCATCAGTAGATTGTTTCTCATAAAAACGAAGCATATTGAGTGATGCTAGAGGTTATCTAAGGAGTGTGCCCCTTTTAACGGAGCTTCAAAAGGCCTCTGCTTCGAACATGCTCATACCCATTATTTGAGCACGCTTTCCATGAAACACATTCCCACAGGATTCTTTCATTGTAGGAGGCTTTTTTTTTTCCCTGAAGTGGCCACTTGGTTGCTGATAAAAACAGCAGCTTTGTCTCCTTTTTCCGCTCTTTGTAACACCTAAACAAAGGAGTCAAGTTCGTTGTTTTCATAAACTAAGAGGCGGTTTTTCATTTCGTCCCGTTCGGACTGCAATTTTTTCAACTCTTCTCCTTAACGGGCAACTCTCGACTCAATCTCAATCTCTTGACTGCTTTCTTTGACTGTTCTAGGACGTCCACAATATCTAATGTAGTTTGGCAGGCCTGGTTAACAGAAAAACTACGTTCAGAGCATGATTATAAGGCAGTCTCTGGAACTAGAGCTTCCACCTCGTCGCTGAGAAACTGCGAGGCACTTTTAATGTTGGAGCTTTCTCCTGAGCTGCCGCAATTATCGCTTGCCTTAACTACTGTGTGATCAGTAATGTTTCTTCAACGGCGTTTTTTCGGCTGCACATTCTCTTTTTGCAGGTACTGTGGATACTTGCAAAACACAGTCGGTACTGCATTTGGAAGCAGGAGCCTAAGTTTCGTGTTCTTTTTATAGTAACTTTCTGTAAAGTGCAGGGAACATACCAGAGACCTATCACTCGGTTCCCACTTGCTTCCTTTGTCCGACACTCCTTGGCAAGAGATATTTTTAGCCACGCTTCTCGACACTCCAAGTCGCAGGGGAACTCGTGATATTTCACAGTCGGGTCCTTTTTGGCATTTGTGTCGCAGAGTGGCACACAACAATTGCGCGGCGTTGCACAACATGAACGAGGCTGGCTACGGCACACACGCACACCGAAGAGCCTTAACAAAGCACAGCAAGCGCAGGCAAACTTGCTCACACACGCGCACGCAAAAAAGCACGAGATTAATGCATATCGCACGAGGCAAACACGTTCTGACGTGAACCAACTTGCTCACACATACGCACGGGAAAGTGAATAAATACTGCATGTCTTTTTCCGCTTTCATCGCACTCCGAGTTCCCTTTTTGACAGGTAAGTGCGTGATCTCGTGCTATTTCGGTTAATCAGTACTACCGTTTAGTACATACTTTTTCTGAGCTCTGGCCAACTACGGTTTAACGAGGTTTAACTGTACCAGAAAAGCCAATCTGGGAGGATCACAGACGAGTTTTGCGACCCTTGCGAAGAAATTCATTCTTTTTGTTACGTCATATTTCACGGATTCAATCAAGCTTTCTTGCCTGTCTGCCAGAACGACGACCACAGGCATCCTTCTCCAACGAGGTCAGCAAGTATCTTGCCTCCCTACCATCGGGGTTTACACCATCAGCACGTCCAACCTCAGCTTTGTGGTGTTTAAAACAACCTCAAGTGCGGCTTACGGTTCCAGGAATAAGAAAGAAGACCGACCTACTTACCTTGGCCTTGAAGCAAGCAGCTCTGGATTGTTTGCACACTTCCTACTTTGACCGAGTCCACATATATACGGATGGCTCTTCCACCCAGACCAGCTCCACCGGGGCAGTGGTTATACCATCACGATCACTAAGCTTCCGATACAAGATTTCTCACTTGACAACATCGACCGGTTCGGAGCTTGTTGCCCTCCGAGGTGCCGTTGATTATATTAACAACCAACCGGCTAATCGGTGGGCAATATTCTGTGATTCAAAGGCGGCCTTACAATGTCTTCTGTCATCTCTTCGTCGCGGGTCCTGTGAACAACTCGTATCGGAGATACGAGAAATTCACCATCACATGATTGCGAAAGGGCACGACGTCGTGTTTCAGTGGCTGCCTGGCCATTGCGGTATCTCCGGCAACGACCTCGCTGACGAAGCTGCTAGAAAAGCACACGAAGGAGCAACACTTGTATCTATACCTTTATCGCGTACTGACGCAGCCCAACACTTAGGCAAGCTAGCGCACCGTATGACATTGGAGAAGTGGCACACACCTGATTTCACTCACCATCGATTGCATTCCCTCGATCCATCTATGCAACTGCGGCTGTTACCAGGGCTTCCGCGTAATGAGGAAACAATGCTGTGCCGCTTACGCTTGGGCGTCGCATTCACGAATGCATATACGTTTTTGATTGGAATGGCTGATAGCGCCGAGTGCAATGCCTGCGGTGTCGAAGAAACTATAGACCATCTCCTGTGCTACTGCCCATCATTTGAAAATGAAAGACAAGATCTCTGCACAGCTCTCAACCAGTTAGACAGAAAACCGTTCACCTTGAACAAGATCTTGGGACCATGGCCTCGTATATCGCAGCTACAGAAGGCCACAAAAGCGCTGCTGCGATATTTGAAAGATACAGGACTGAGTCAGCGTCTGTAATCCGGACTGAGTGACTGAACGATATCCCCGGTGGACTTTCTCTTCTTTCTTTAATCTTTCCGTCCTCGTTTCCCTTTCCCCAGTGTAGGGTAGCCAACCGGGCTCAGTCCTGGTTAACCTCCCTACCTTTCATTTATCATTTTCTCTCTCTCTCTCTCTCTTTTTGTTACGTGAACAAAAACTAACAATGATGTTCCTGTCCGACATCTTGCTGGTCACACGATGAACTATGCCAATGTCGCCAGAAGAAATTGGGCACTCAATTGCATCGGCAACCTTCTTCGAGATCGCAGAGCATTCCTCTCCTTGTGATGATAGAATGCCTTTAATTTCAATGTTATTTCCTTTCTTCATAACAGAAAGAGAAAACAAGAGCTAAAGGCCATTGGGCCTGACAGGGGCTCTTGCTCCTAAGTGCGTTCGGCTTGCATGATGAACCGTTGTACAAACAAAAAAGCAAATATAACAGGAAAACAAGCAAGTACGATATACAACAGACAAATAAACAAGATAATGTGTACATTATACAATGACTATGTGTAAAAGACATTTATGCTTCAGTTTTTGTTTGTGCAATCACATTACCGCGCAGATTAAGGAATACATATATGGTGCATTATTAAAAAAAATTAGTGTGAGAGAAATTTATGTGTAATTAATTTGATAGTCTTTGAGTAGGTTTTTTATACCTTGCTTAAAATTAGGCGCACAGAAGTCAATTTTTTGTTCAACAATGTTTAGTAGCCTAGGTATTTGATAGTTTATATCCTGACGTCCGTAGTTAGTACGCGTGAATGGTATTTTCTTGATTTCATAACGTAATGGGTATCGAAAAGAAGTGGGTATGCTGACAACATGGAGCCTGTGTTTTTTTATATGTAAGAGTAATCTATAATAAAATACTTGATTTCCTCGGATCATTAGATGTTTGTCGAAGAGATTGTGTTTCTGTCGAAGAGATTCTGCTGTACTGTTCCATGTCTGCGATTCTCTTATTTAATGCTTGATTTTGAGAAGTTAACGCTTTGCTATTAATTACCAGTTCATTGAATGTCGCTTTGAATGTGTCGTACTGTTAACTCACGAAACACACGCTTTCAGTTAGAGAAGCAAGGCTGCCAATTCCCTGATCATCAAACCTCTTCCCATTCTTGGCAGCCAACCTGTCGATCAGTGCATCAAGCATATCGTTAAGCATCGATTCGAGATGCTCATTTTTTTAGCGAGTTCAGCGTTGGTGGGCATCGCAGAAAACAGACCTAGACCAAGAGACACACTTGTGAGCAGCAGCCGCAACAGCATAGAACGAGGTGAAAAGTATAAAAACTAACCTGCAGCAAAAATATCGGACGGTTAGGCTGCGTCCTATTTTGTTGCAGCCGCTGCTCAGTAGTGAAGCTGGTGCCGGGATGGTCCCCCATATATGGCTCTCCAGCCGATCAAGCGCAGGCGCCGTAGTTCCAAGTCCAGGGAAGCCGCAGAGTCAGCCTGCTGAGTGTGCGCAGTATGCTCTGCTAGGCAGCTGGCAGGACGAGGCCGTCTGCTGCGTCAGAGGGGAGGCACAGTGATATGGACTGTAGACAGCGGGAAACACGAGCTGCAATAAAAATATCGGACGGTTAGGCTGCATCCTGTTTTGTTGCAGTCGCTGCTCAATAGTGAAGCTGGTGCCGGGATGGTCCCCCATATATGGCTCTCCAGCCGATCAAGCGCAGGCGCCGTAGTTCCAAGTCCAGGGAAGCCGCAGAGTCAGCCTGCTGAGTGTGCGCAGTATGCTCTGTTAGGCAGCTGGCAGGATGAGGCCGTCTGCTGCGTCAGAGGGGAGGCACGGTGATATGGACTGTAGACAGAGGAAAACACGAGCTGCAGTAAAAATATTGGATGGTTAGACTGCGTCCTGTTTCGTTGCAGCCGCTGCTCTATAGTTACCAAAGTTACCAAAAGTTTTGCAATAAATGGCAATCAGTAACACTCATTTCATGCATATCTGCAACCATCTCTAGCAAATGAATATATTTGTGTTCCCTAACAAAATTTAAAATATGATTACCACTTATTCAGGTTAACAATTTCTTTTATTTATGTTTAAATCTAAAAATGCAACTAAAATTTGTTGAGGCTCAGTTATGCCTTTACAATGGCTTTCAAAGCGATAGCTTTAAGAGCCATGTTACGCAGAAAATCTGGCGGCACTGTTTTTTCTGCACTGCCCATGCATTGGACGTGAGCAAAAACTCCCAAATGGAAACAAAAATTTATAAAATGAATAACAGGTCAAAGAATGTTCGCACTGACGCCAAATTTCTCGGGGAGGTTCCTGTAACCAAATAAAAGCAGTTGAGCTGAAAAGAAAATTGGGGTTTAGGTGGAAATCGAACCCAGCACCTTTGGAATGTGTGATGGCCACAAAGGCTTGTTGTTTGCATGTTGGAGGGGAGTCGTACTGAATGCTTTGTCATCTTGGTAAAATGACTTGGTAAAGTGTCTTAGAGAAATGTACTGTTCTGCATAGGGTAAAAAATAAGTATGGTAATTAAGAATGGGCTAATTATGCTAGAGTGAATGAGTGTTGGGGTGGTTCATTGTACTGCAACAAATGAATGTGTGCCTATGTGTGATATAATGATAAGCAGGTTGTGTCTTCAAGAAACATACTGACACATACACGGTAATTGTGAGTATGCTAATTGGGAATGAAGTAATTATACTGAAGTAAAGGCGTGTGATGGTTCACTGAACTTAAACGACTGGATGCAAGTGTATGTGTGAGGTCATGGTAAGAAACGAGCACACGTTTTTTAACAGGAGTTAGTCATGTAGCTTATTGTAACTTTGTTACCTTTAAGTCCACCTGTCCTGTTTGTAGTCATGTATACCCAGCAGCAGAGAACATCTGTTCTGCTGGAAATGATGTTGCAAGAACACACAAACATACTCCAAAGCCACTTCAAAGAGCAGCATTGTGGAGCTCTGGCATGGCCTCCTGAATTTTTAGGAGTCGCTGTTCTTGGCCTGTGGTTGCAACTCCGGGCACTGGTGAATTGCCGTATTTATTCTAATCTAGGTCCCCCGCCGTGGTTGCTTAGTGGTTATGGTGTTGGGCTGCTAAGCATGGAGGTCGCGGGATCGAATCCCGGTCATGGCAGCCGCATTTCGATGGGGGCGAAATGGGAAAAACCAGTGTCCTTAAATTTAGGTACACGTTAAAGAACCCCAAGTGGTCCGAATTTTCGGAGTCCTCCACTACAGCATGCATCATAATCAGATCATGGTTTTGGCACACACAACCCCATAAGGTATTTTATTTCTTTTCCGAATCTAGGCCAGTTGTTTCTTTCAAATACTAATATACCAAACTGTAGGGTCGGCGTACATTCGAGAATTTTTAAAAATGCAGCAGGTTTTAATTGAGACTGATAAATATGGGGCATAGATAGTGCCACGTAAACAATTCACTAACACAGCCACTACTAGCCATGCCAGTAGCGAACTGAAGTATGTGAGCGACGTCGCCATTTTGACCTGTGTGCCTGTGTCGTATCGGCATGGAGGAAGGAAAAAGGAGGGACCGCACCGCAATGCGATTGAAGCCAAACCTGTCAGCTCAACACGTGACCGCACGTGAAAGTGCACGGTGATACAATCTCGACGGTGAAGTGGGTCTTCACCGCAACAATAGGCAAACAACGACAAAGGCAGGCATTGTGATGATGAAAAAGGTAGAAAAGAATGTATTCACTTCACTGGTACATGGCTGTGACTCTATCCGAGTCTCGAGCAGTTCTGATTAACATGGGGGCCAGCACGGCATTAAATAATCCCTTGCGGTCTTGTGATCATCGATGTCTTCTTAGAGAGCCTGTGGAAGTATCAGTACTTTCGTCAGGTTCTGCAGTCGATGAGCTCCTGCCCTTCAGGTTTTCTTCTCTTCGTCCTTCCCTTTGTGTCTGCTCAGAGAATAAAGGGGTGACGCTCTTTTGGGGAAGAGGGCAATTATCTCGTCATGGGAACGCACGCCTGAACATTTCTCACACTTGAAAGGTCCATGTCCAGGCTTATGCTGACAGCCTTTTCTGGGCCGAGGAAAATCATCTTGTCATGGGAACGTACGCCTGAATGTTTCTCACACTTGACAGGTCGATCATAACAGCCATTGGATTTAGCGTTCCAGGCACAGCCACAGCTGTGCAGCTGAACAAGTGCGCATCAAATTAAAACTGACATAGCTACTGGATGGCTACTGGAAACCAAATATCTCGGCAAATCTTGATTCTTGCTCCGTGATCTTGACGCAAGAGGTCACGTGTTGGGTCACCACTGAGCAAATGTATGGGCTTCACGGAACGATCGCTTGCCAAGGCTGGCTGCGTGACGTACCGTAATGCTCCCTCCCTCCCACTTTTTCCTCCATGCATATCGGTGCGCAGCATGGCATTATCGTAATGGCACCAAATAGGCAATGGCACTACAGTGCCGTTTTCAAACGAAAGTTGTGCTAGCCACAGAGACATTGTCAAACGTTCAAGTCTGGCAGGACTCCGGCATCAATGAGAAAAGCGACAGTCGTTGGGGGGGGGGGGGGGCAACAGGAGTTGTTTTTCTTGTGTGCTGTAACGAGGATGGCATTTATCAGACTACAACAGTGATGATGACGCAGAAGGAGCTCGGCATGCTCATATTCAAGAAATGTGGTTTTCATTTTGCGAACGTTGTCCTCCCTTTTTTTCTTTGGCCTACATTAACGGTATGCCCCCCCCCCCCCCTTCACTTCGGACTTTCGGAGGTCGGCTTTGAATCAGGGCCGGCCTAGATTCTAGTAAGTACAGTATGGCACATGACCTTATACTATCAGGATGTAAAAATGTCACTGCCATGGTGTGGAGGGGTACCTGTCTGCACGGCTTGGTGATGCATGTTCAGTGACAATGCAGATTATGATCACCACCACAGTTTGCACGGCATGTGGCTTAGGATAATCGGGAAAATAATGCTGCCAATTCTGTGTTACAGTGACTATGCACAGTACATCATGTGATTTTGTGCTATCAATGGTACTATTGCTATGGAAGGATGAAAGAAGAGAGGAAGAAGAAGATCGCGAGACGCTGGCTGCTGCGTGTTGTTGGTGGTCAGCCATCTTAACCTCTCTGACTCATTTTATACATATATATATATATATATATATATATATATATATATATATATATATATATATATATATATATATAAGGTGAGGCCCCCGAGTTTGGTCCTCTCGCTTATTCACCAAGGGCAGCGGTGGCAGCCAGCCGAGATACCAGTGCGATGGCTACTCAAGTAACCCCTCCTCACGTCATCGTTGACTCCCCCCGGACACCAGAATCCTTTCACGGAGACACATTCGAGGATGCCGAGGACTTGCTTGAAAACTTGTAGCGTGTCGCCAGATGTAACGGTTGGGACGAGACAAAGAAACTCCGGTATGTGTACTTCGTGCTGGAGGAATCTGCACGCAAGTGGTTTCAAAACTACGAAGCGTCGTTATCATCGTGGAACGACTTCCGACGAGAGCTGCTAGCTACGTACCCGAGCACGGACCGCAGAGAGAGGTCGGAAGCCGCTCTTCAGGCGAGGAAACAGCGGAACAACGAAAGTGTGACCACGTACATTGAAGACATGACCCACCTCTTCCGCCGAGCCGACCCAAACATGGCTGAGGACAAGAAATTGCGGCACCTAATGCGCGGTGTGAAACAGGAACTCTTTGCCCGCCTGGTTCGTAATGCACCCCGCACTGTGGCGGAATTTCGATCAGAGGCGACGACGATGGAGAAGACGCTGCAGCAGCGTGCGAGGCAGTACAACAGAGATGTATGCGTCGCATCATTTGACGTTGGGTAAGGAGCCCTCCCCAACAATATGGACATCCTACGCGAGATGGTGAGGTCCGTCGTAAGGGAAGAGCTGCAGAAACTGCAGCTGGCCCAAAGCCCTCCTACAGTGTCCTCACTTGCTGATGTCATACGTGAAGAAGTCCGGCAAGTAATTTGTGAGCCAGAGCTTCACGTACGGCCCCACGCACAGTCAGAGTGTCAGCCGCGGATATCGTACGCCCAAGCTTTACGTCAGGACCTAGGACGCGCCGACTTTGGACGAACGGCCTCAATACCCCAGGTACTTCCTCGCAATGTGCAGCTCATGCCAGAAGGAAGTCCACGTAAAAGCGATGTATGGCGCACTGCAGACCGGCGTCCCCTCTGCTACCACTGTGAAGAGGCTGGTAACCTATACTGGGGATGCCAGTATCGCCGAGTAGGACTGCGCAGCTTCTCTGTGAATGCGCCTTGCGCACCCTAATGAGATTGAGGCATTTTTATCTACGCGCCAAACTATTCGGAACCCCCAGCAACATGAACCTCGATCAGCAGCACCTATGCGTTATAGATCGCCCAGTCCACGTCCCTCTTCGATTGCACCGAGGCGTCGCTCCCAAAGTCCGCGACAGGAAAACTAGAGCCAGCGACCTGTGGAGGCAAGGCCGCTGACGCCCGGAACACCGAAGGCCCTCCATCGCCAATCCGACAAGACGACGGACAAGTGCAGTGATGACGCCGTTACTTCCGCGTTGCGCGTCATCATCGACGACTTCGAAGTGACTGCGTTGATAGACACTGGTGCGGGCTATTCAGTTATTAGCAGTGTACTCGCCAGAAAATTGAAAAACGTATTGACCCATTGGACTGGATCTCCCATACGTACAGCGGGGGGACACTTAGTCGACCGCGTAGGAATGTGCACAGCAAGAATCGGAATTAGAGGCTTTACATACGTCATCAGGTTTATTGTTCTCCCTGAGTGTTTCCGTGATCTGATACTGGGCATGGACTTTTTGCAAACGAATGGCGCAATTATTGACTTGCAAGAATCACGCGTGTTGTTTTCCACAGAAAATGCTGTTACCATTTCTGATACAGAACAGCCACATATTTCCTCTCTCCGTATTGTGGATGAAGACGTGACGGCGCCGACACGGTGCAGTATGACTGTCGTTGTAAGGAGCGACGTATTTCGTGACTATGAGGGACTTGCAGGCGGAAATATTGGGCTGCTACTGAAAAAGCAAATATGCGTGGGAAGAGGCCTCGTTCACCTGCATAACGGATATGCGGACGTCCTTTTGACTAACTTTGGCAATGAGGCACAAAAAGTGGCGAAGGGAACAGCCATAGCGTCTCTTCATGACTATGCACAACTTGCAGATGCATCAACCCTCGATGCAGCATCACCAGCTTCTGCCACCTTAGATAGTGTCTTACCTCTATCGACATTGATCGAGAGCTGTCATCACTACAAAGAGATGAGATTATAAACTCGGTCACAGAGTTTGCAGAATGCTTTTCGACTTCATCAGAAGTCCGTCGTACTCCCGTCACAAAACACCGCATTGTGGTCGAAGAACCTGCAAGACCAGTTCACCAACACCCACCGAGTGGCTCCAAAGAAAAGAGAAGCGATAAGAAGTCAAGTGCAGGAAATGCTCAAGGACGATGTAATACAGCCACCCAATAGTCTGGTAGTCCTGGTCAAAAAGAAGGATAACACCCTACGGTTGTGTTGACTACAGGAAACTCAACCTCGTCACGAAGCGGGATGTTTATCCACTCCCCCGCATCGACGACACCTTGGACAAACTACGCAATGCCTACCTCTTCTCTTTTCTGGATCTCAAAAGCGGATACTGGCACATAGAAGTGGACGAGCGAGATCGTGAAAAAATGGCATTCGTGACACCAGATGGTTTATACGAGTTTAAGGTGCTTCCATTTGGTCTGTGTTCTGTGCCAGCCACATTCCAGCGGATGATAGACACTCTTCTCTCCGGACTGAAATGGCAGTCGTGCCTCGTCTACCTTGATGATGTGGTGGTCTTCTCCACTACATTTGAGCAGCACGTGCAGCGAGTGAGAGCAGTTCTGGATGCTATTCGCACGGCGGGATTGACAATAAAACCCGAAAAAGGCCACTTCGGCTTTAACGAACTCCGCTTTCTCGGACACATTGTCAGTGCTGAAGGCGTCCGCCCCGATCCTGAGAAGATCACTGCAGTAGTAATGTTTCCGAAGCGAAGAGACAAAAAAGCTATTAGATGTTTCCTGGGACTGTGTGCCTACTGCAGGCGTTTCGTAGAAAATTTTTCTAAAATTGCCGAACCACTCATGCAACTGACAAAAGAAGATGTCCCTTTTGTGTGGGAGAAAGAACAAGAAGACGCCTTCTCTGAGCTACGACGGCGTTTGCCGAGTCCTCCTCTATTTGCCCATTTTGATGAAAATGCCAAAAAATGTAACATTGGTCTCGGTGCCATACAGTGGCAGAATGGAGAAGAAAAAGTCATTGCTTACGCAAGCCGTACCTTATCGAAAGCCGAGACAAATTACTCAGCTACAGAAAAGGAATGCCTGGCGGTTATATGGACCATCAGTAAGTTCCGGTGATACTTATATGGCAGACCGTTTCAAGCCATCAGCGATCATCATTCGTTGTGCTGGCTGGCGAACCTCAAGGACCCTTCTGGAAGACTCGCTAGATGGACTTTGCGTCTACAGGAATATGACATCACGGTCGTTTACAAGTCCGGTATCAAGCACAATGATGCTGATTGCTTATCACGCGCACCAAACAAGGCTACGTCACCTGAATATGAGCAAGATTTCCCATTTCTTGGGGCTATGAATACGACGGAAATGGCTTAACATTAGCGTACTGATCCGGAAATACTCCTGCTCATTGAGTACCTGGAGGGTCAACACGTGAAAGTGCCTCGAGTTTTCGTCCGCGGATTGTGTTCGTATGTGTATGTCATCCGGAACAACGTCCTCTACAAATGAAACTTCAAGCACAGTGGTGAGACGTTTCTACTTCTCGTACCATCATTGCTGCCAGCTGAGATCTTAGAAGCTTGCCATGATGACCCTGCAGCTGGCCACTTAGGCGCTAGTAGGACTTTGGCGAGAATCCGCAAGAAATAATATTGGCCGAAGTTAATGAATTCAGTGCAGCACTATGTCAAGTCGTGCCGAGATTGTCAAAGACGCAGAACACCGCCACTCAAACCAGCAGGTTTTCTGCAACCGATACAGCCACCAACAGCGCCATTTGAACAAATAGGAGTGGATTTACTTGGACCACTTCCCGTTTCAACCTCAGGAAAGCGATGGATTGTGGTAGCAACCAATTATCTGACCCGGTATGCTGAGACCTCTTCTCTTACAAAAGGAACCGCCATTGAAGTGGCTCAGTTTTTTGTCACACACATAGTATTACGACATGGCGCACCTAAGGTACTCATAACAGACAAAGGAACAGCTTTTGTGGCCCATTTGATGCAGGCTGTTATGAAACTAACACATACTGCTCATAGAAAAAGCACAGCTTACCATCCACAAACGGCCTGACTGAATGGCTCAATAGAACGCTCGCTGACATGATCTCAATGTACGTGGACGTCGAGCATCGGACATGGGACAGTATTCTACCATATGCCACCTTTGCCTATAGTACTGCAGTACAAGGAACGACACATTTGACTCCATTTGAACTTGTTTACGGTCGGACAGTAACAACGACACTAGACGCGATGTAACCTGTAGACAGCCGCACCGAAGACGACCCTGACGTTAGTGAGTACATAGAAAGGACAGAAGAAGCACGGCAGTTGGCAAGGCACGGTTTCATACAACAGCAATACATCGACGCAAACCGGTACAACCTAGGGCGAAGAGAAGTACAGTACAACCCCGCAGACAAAGTGTGGGTATGGACACCTATACGTACGCCCGGTCTTTCGGAGAAGTTACTGCGCCGTTACTTTAGCCCCTACAAAGTACTTCGCCGGTTAGGTCCCTTAAATTACGAGGTAACTCCTGAAGGCCAAGTCTGCTCCACACGACGCAGGACTCGCCCAGCGGTTGTACACGTAGTACGAATGAAGCCATACTATGAAAGGCATTGATTAACAGAAATTTCACATACGATCAAGCCTAGCACCAGCCATCCTCTGACCACTGTCCTTTTAAAGCAGTTGGCCTCTCTAGGCCTTTCCTACGCATCGGGACGATGCTTCTTCAGAGGGGGCTAATGCCGCCAGCAGTGCGAGAAGAAAAAGACGATCGACATATCTCAACTGCATAGCCGCCACACCGCGAGTCAAGCAAAGCACCGCAAGGCAACGCTTGGCCGGTGCTGACAGGCCGGCGGCTCATGCGCGAGAATCGGAGGATTGGCACGCGACAAAGAGGAGAGAACGACGTTCGAAGGAGCGAAGCTCGAGGGACGCTTTTTGTTGTTGTTGAGTGTTCAGTCGGGATTTGTTGATGGGCACAGGTTCGCCCAGAATAAATTAGTTTTCGTAGAAATGGCTGTTGTAACTGTTGGCTACAATATATATATATATATATATATATATATATATATATATATTGTAAATACAATCTTCTATACTCCCAACATCCCCGTAACATATTGGTGGAGGTGAGGGGTACAAATTATAGAAGATAGATGGCGCGTTACACGTCATTCTCATGGGGCCTGGAGCAGGCTCATGCGTTCGCCGCTCTCATCGGATTTCTGACCACTCCTCCAATGCTTGCCCACTTTGATCCATCTGCACCAACCGAAGTCGACACTGATGCAAGCGGCCATGGCATCGGTGCTGTTCTTGCCCAACAACATAATGGTACCGAGTGCGTGATAGCTTCCGCCAGCCAATTTCTCCATCACCGAGCAGGAGTGCTTGGCTTTAGTTTGGGCTGTCGCCAAGTTCCGGCCATATTTGTACGGCTGCACGTTTTCGGTCGTTACAGACCACCACGCACACTGCTGGCTGTCTTCCCTCCGGAACCCGACAGGACGGCTTGGTCACTGGGCTTTGCGGCTCCAGGAATTTTCGTTTGTTGTCAACTATAACTCTGGACGTCTGCACAAGGACGCTGACTGCCTCTCTTGTCACCCCGTGGATCCCCATGAGCCTGCTGCGCATGATCCGGTGACCTGCGTGATGGCTTTTACAGACATGACCGGCATGCGCGCTGAACAACAATGCGACAAATTGTTACAGTCCATCATCGCCGGAGTGCAATCTGGCAGCACTGACGCCACGTGGTGCATGTTCGTTCTGCACGACGGCATCTTCTACCGCCACAATACAAACCTTGATGGCCCTGAGTTGCTCCCTGTCTTTCCTCATCATATGCAATCTGTCGCTCTCAAAAAAATTCACGATGCACCGACGGCGGGACACTTTGGTGTTTTGCGTACATACAACCACGTACGACGCCGGTTCTTCTGGCCGGGTCTCTACTGCTCCATGCATCGTTATGTTGCAACTTGCGAATTGTGTCAGCGCCGGAAGAAAGTTTTCTTGCCATCTACTGGACGACTCTATCTAATTGAAGTTCCCTCTGAACCATTTTTTCACGTAGGTTTTGACCTGTTTGGTTCTTTTCTGACGACTAGAGGGAATAAGTGGATCGGCATCGCTACTGATTACGCGACATGCTAAATGATAACAAAGGCGCTGCTGACTTGCTGTGCAACAGACATCGCCGATTTTCTCCTCCAAGTCATTCTCCCCCACAGTGCACCTTGACAGCTACTTACAGACCACGGCCGCTCGTTCTTGTCTCAGTTGTCGACGACCTCCTCCGCTCTTGTGCCACTGAGCACAAACTGTCCACCACCTACCGCCCACAAAGGAACGGTCTTACGGAACGTCTCAACCGAACCGAGACTGGGACTGCCGATGTATGTATCCAACGATCACCGAGACTGGGACGCCACACTGGCCCATGTGACATTTGCGTATAACTTGTCCCGACATGACACCACACGATATTCACTCTTTTATCTTTTGTATGGTCACGACCCCACATTGCCGTTTGACACCATCTTCCCTGCTGTGCCAGGTGTTGCAACTGAGTACACGCGTGAAGTCATCGATCATGCTCACATGGCACGTCAAGTTGCCCGATCTCGTTTATTAGCCTCGCAGCGTATACAAAAAGAGCGTTATGACCGGTGCCATCGCGATGTTAAGTTCGCGCGAAGTGCTTGGGTGCTCCTTTGGTCCCCATGTCGTCACGTTGGCCTCTCCCAGAAGCTTCTCTCTCGCAACACAGGGCCTTATGAAATCCTACGTCAAGTTAACGAAGTAAATTACGAGATTGCACCACTACAGTTTGATGCATCCTCAAGTCCGACGCCTGTTGACACGTCCACGTTTCGCGGCTGAAGCCATACTTCGCTCGCAATTCTTTGCCTACCATGTGCCGAGACGGCGCTTCATCACCCAGGGGTCCTATTATGGAAGGATGAAAGAAAAGAGGAAGAAGGAGATCGCGGGACATTGTCTGCTGCGTGTTGTTGGTGGTCAGCCATCTTAGCTACTCCGACTAATTTTATATATATATTGATACAAGGCAGAAACATATTTAAACAATGCGCGCAGGTTCGTGCGCCCCCTCAAGAGGACAACGGCGTATTGGAGGAAAAAACGACGAAATAATGGCACGTGTTTTCGCCGCATGCACTCCCATCGTAGATGGCCGTTGTCAACGTCTACAAGAAGAAGAGGTGAAGTGGCGCTCGAGAGAGAACAAGAAGGCATTCTTGATCTCCTGTTCAAAACGCGGCAGTGCTTTTTATTTGCCCCCAGGGCACAAGTTAGACCACAATAAACAGTTGTGTCTGGACTCCCTTAACTGTTCGTTACTATATATATATATATATATCATAAATACAATCTTCTATATTCCCAGCATTGCCATAACACTATCAATATTCTTTTTGTCATTGTTATTTCAATGGGGATTCAACTTTAGATAGTACTGATATATGCTATCAGTAGTGCTGCATCACTACCATATGGGCATGGCAGCAGCAGTCTTGACTCCCAATAACTCTGCTCATACAAAATGCACCCAAAAACATTTTCTTGGAAAGGAAATTTGAGAAGCTCTTTAACATGAGACATATTCCGCAGCTTTCATAAAACTGTTGCAGGGCCCCTTTATCATTGTTGACAACAAGCTCCACAGTTCTTGTAGCCACGGTTGTCTCACTTCCACTTAGTCCATTTTCCACAGAGTACGAAACAGCCAACATTACTTTCTTTTTCTATTAGGAGGATATCTTTTTCCCTTTATCTTTTATACCATCACAAAACTAGACGTATTTCCTCCTGCTTTACTTTTCATCAGCATTAGCCCTCCTTCCTCTAACCACATTCTCAAAGATGAAGTAGCTAAGATATGCTGTCCTGTCTCTGACAGGCTTGTGTATAGCGAGCACAAAAGAGGGCTCTTGCCCAGTAGTACTTTGCCACCTTTCTTCCAAGGGAGTAGTGTGAAGATTGTGAGGTGTTGTAACATAAAAAACCCCATCCTTAGCTTGCGACACAGTTGTCAGGAGTAGTGCTGGAATCAAGAGTATTAGAAAGTTCAATTCTCACCTCGACCAATGCTTCCGAACTTTCTTTGCTTTGGATCAATACCTCAGGGCCAAAAACAAATCTTGCCTGGCTAGACTCTACTTCAGTTTGGCAGAAATGTGGTTGGCAATGCCTACAAGTATTCCATACTCAAAACGAACACGTGCTACGCACACACCTTCATGCACTGGCCTAGGTGGTGATGGAGCTCGTCCACGCTGCACATTTTCATCTGTGTACAGGCCAACATACTGCATCGGCGGCAGCGGCAGGGAGCTGACTTGCGTTGCCTCCCCCATGGCCGCTTCAAGGGCAGAAACTGCAGGCTCCCTTAAGCTGCAAAGAAATCATGGGGCCTACATTAGTGGCATTTACACCCATTTTTTGTATGGTTGCGCTAATATTCAAAACCTTCAAATAACGAATTCAATATTGTCCTTTTCCATAGGTTTTTCTAATCGGATACTCACTATTCATAAGCACAAATATTCTCCTGATATTTCTTGAATAATTCACATAATAAAATGTGTGCAGTCAAACATTAAATTGTTGCAAAAGTATGATAACCTGCATCCCTGTGGCCCCAGTAAAATGTAAGAAGTTGCACGGTGCAGCACACAACATCACCTGGGGAGCTAGACATTAACAGCTAAACCACAACAATTCACACCCTCCAAAGAGCCCTCCAGAAAGAACAAACAGCTTGTTCTTTTATAATATTCCATTTGTGATTTTATAAACACTTCATAAAGGACAATGTAACAACAGAAACTTGCTAATGTTATGAATACTAGGATGTGAAGACTGTTTCATGTTAACGGTTTTGAAAACAATTGTTCAAAAGCATTCTGTATTCTATATTCGATTCTCTTCTGGCACTATTCAATTCACATTCAATTAAATCTCAAAAAATACTATTCTCATGCCCCAACCCATTCAAGTAGGTGTCAAAATGAAACAAAACCAGAATGTGGGACAACGCCACCAGACTCTCAGCATGATCACCTTAGTACTGTACCAATTTACCCGACTGTTTTCTGTGATACAATGTTGTTCAGTACCTGTACTACCTCAAAAGCAAAACATGCAAAGACTTTGTATTGTGGGAACTGTTGTCACTCCCGCGAGCTATCGCTTACGAAAGTGGCAGCAACATCACAAGAAGTAAGAGGAAGGAGACTGGTGCAGGTGTGCCACGAAACAGCTAGCCAGGGTTCAGACATGGGACTTTATTACAGTATGATGGGTTGGCACTATGGGCTTGTAACAATAAAAGGTTGGGGAGACACTGAGACAAGAGAAAAATTCACTCTAGGGAAAACAGGATGCTTTCCCACCTGTGTAAATGACATAATAGTTTAAAAAATGCTGCACTGTAAAGTCAGCATACCAGAAGCATGTGATAATGGACGGTTTGCAAAAATACTGTTGCGCGTGCGTGAACACGGCTGTCACGAGCGCCCTCTACATGGTTAGGTACGAGGAGCAGACGAACAACCAACGCAGCTATAGCGCGCGTTGAGACGACGGTTTGTGGTGGTTTTGATCGCGGTATTTTCGTGAAAAGGACGGCTCGTTGTGTTGCGCATTGTGCACAAAGTGTTTCACTAGCAAACGGAGCACGAGTTTATTTCGGTTTCCGTCCGAGAAGAGCTATCCGGAGAGGAAAGCAGCATGGATAAACGACGGCCGGAGATGCCACCACAGCACACAACTTGCTCGTTCCTCGCAGAGCCGGTGGTCATAGCGCTATTTGCTGCTGCTGAATTGTCACATGCCAGCACTACGAGGTTATATCGGCCTGCAAGCTTGGAGACACCCTTAAACGCAGCAGCATGTTGCCGGAATAGGGAAAGTTCAAGATGGACGAGGACGGACAGCGCTTGCGAACGCGCCGTGGTGTCACTCAGTTGTCGCTGACATGTTATTATACTAAATATTATAAAGTGATGTCGAAAGTGCGCCTCATATGACAATCAGCGCCTAGTACTACGCCACTGAAGTGATCGAAACACACCATTCGAGGGCAGTTGGTGCGACCGACGGGCAGCGCGGAGCGAGCACCGGGCGACGGAGTTCGGCTGGTTTGCTCTTTTCTGCCGACGGTGTACAGATAGTCAAATGTATTTCTTATTTAGCCTTTTAATATTGATGCATGAGTTAAAGAGCTAGCAAAAAACTATGCGTTCACTTCCTAGCAGAAGCTTCTTCGTAACCGGCGACACCCACGGCCAGCGAGTGAGGCCTATACCGTCTTCATCGATGGCAATTAGGCGCGTCGTTTGAGACATTCCCGTATTTGCCGCGCGCGAAAAAAGGACTGTCGTAACAAGTCAAACAGCTCCGTGAAGCTTTGCTTTGTTCCAGATGGGCCATATTAGTAGGATAAACTCTCCTAAGCGGAACATCACGCTCGGCGCGCTGACTTTGTCGGCAGCCACCGATCGCTCGAGCCGGCAGGCCTAGCTGCCGGTTGTCGAAGCAGCAGCAGCCGACGGCGCTTGTAATGGAAACGGAGCGGGCTATAAAGTGTTTATTTTCGTGATTATTTTAGCGTCTGGACGATTATGTCGCGGTTAAATGAACGCAGGGCTGGTTCTCTCCATACTTTGTCGGCAGCAAAGAGCAACATTAAGGCCGCCTTGCACGGTGGTCGCTGCGCGCGGCCACTCAGCGAAACCAAGTGCGGACACTCGGCGACGCATCGGCAGCGTGTTTCGACGACGCGCACTCTGCTTCTTTGTTGAAGGAGTGTATTTCGCTCGTATCAGTCCTGTGCTGGCATCAGCAGCCCCAAATACACGATATTTTTAACGTGATCTTCCTTCAGTGCCGAGCCTCAATGAGCCTGGCGAGTAGTGGCAGTTATATGTAAAGCAGATATTGCCACACGCGATCAGTTTAAGTGGTACGCTTCGAGAAGTCGGAGGTCTATGACATGTACGGAAACTGGAACGGAGTGACGGCGTCTTCCATTATTTTTTCACGCCATGAACACACGGGGTTGCCGCGGCAGAGGCCAGGCAGCAGCCGAGAAACGAAACTCGCTCTCTAACCACATACTCTCGCACGCAGAGCACTGCAGCTTTGCCTGTTGTGCGCCAGATGGCGCTCACTATTTTGCAAACCGTCAATTGCTGCTGCTTCAAATGCTATGGCGTCTGTGCAGCTACATTATATGCTGCTCACTGCTCTACTCAACCTTTTAATGCCACACAACACTAGAAAAGCGCGCAATTTATTATTCCTTTGTTAGAAAATTGGCAGCAAACTACACACACTATGCAAATGGCTGAAGCTTTACCCAAAAAGACAAAACAGCTCTCAACAACTGTTTCTTTGATGTTATCTCACACATAACATCATCACTTTGATGAGAAAAAATTGGGCAAAATGTTTGGCAAACCAGAGTCACAATGTCACAAATTTAGTGCAACTACATTTAATATCACCCACTATTCACTAACAAAAGTTTGTACTTTCCAATTGTCATGCAATGGCAAACTGGGAAAACACTGCTCATAGGGTATTTCCTTATATACTTCCAAACCGCCAACATTTATGATCTTATCACAAAATGCCCAATGTTTAGATTTTGGTTATATTTGTCAGAACACCTGCAATTTTATTATTTTTTATTTGTACCCTGTTTACGGCAAAAATGATCTAAAGAGATCACAAATAAAATAGAGTTGCCAAATGGTTTTTTAAGCCTGATTTTCGGGACCCACTCGAGCATTCAAATGCACCCCAAATGCATCCGCAACACCCACTCCACAGAAACAGCGCATAAATGGCAACTAAAATTTTGGATGCCATTACATTAACATTTAATAAATTTCATGAATATTTAAAATTGTCTGTTTGCAGATTTGCAGATCCATACTCTAGCTGTGGCTATAAACAGAAATTTCAAGCATTTCCAGGGAGCAGTCATTTCTTGCTGGGGACTATGGGAACTAGTGGAACGAAGAAGCGTGATAACACTCAGCCTGTTCCTGTCATGAAACTGCAGTGCACACAACAAACGAGACACAAAGCAAAGGTAACACACAAGCACTGCTTTGTCTTTTGTTTATTGTGCATGGTGCAGTTTCATAATCAACAGCTACCAACTTGCCCAACTTTCAGTACTTTTACTGTTCTTCCCGCATGTTTGCCACCAGTGCTCACTTGGCATGGCTTTGTCATCACATGTCCTTCGATCAAACCTGCAGCCCAGTGTGGGCTGTGCTGACAGCTGATGATATGGGTAGGGGTCAACATTGCGTACTCCAAACGTGTCTGTGAGAGTAATAAAATTCTGGTCTGCTCTGTGTGCCTGCTCACAGCATCTTTACAAGACAGTCTGTAAACTTTATAAATAAAGTCAACATCTAGAGTAACAAGTTTTTTAGAAGTAGTTTTCCCTAAACAAGTATTTTTTGGCTTCAACTGCAGTACCTTTCAAATTTTAAGGTTGGTAAGTCTGTACTCTTGACAGCGCTCTCAGCCGCAGCAGCACAAATTAGCACTCAATTCATGTTAGTGAGCAGAGGCCTCCACCACCCACATCATTTCGATTACTTGCAGAGATTTGTTAGAGCACGAGGCAAGTTGAGGAAGACACACAAGCAATGCTGTCAATGCACCAAAACGTTAGACTGCAGCAATGTAATGCCACTGCACGCCTACAATGAAAATAATATCGAGTGGGCCAATAATGAGCATTTGATACGTTATGTCAGTAGGCTGCCAGTCATATACAGGGTCTTCCGTATTTGTCAGGTGGACTTTAAAAAATTCCTGTCCACAAACTACTTGCATAATCGAGAGCAAACATCGCTCAGAGGGTAGCATATTGTAGTCTAAGTTGTTTGAGGTGTATTTAAACATTGGTACTTGCCTGAATTTTGTAGAAGGAAGCAGAAACTGCTTTCAGCTACAAGCACAGATTTTGCTGACGGGAGCCAAGCTGCTGATCCAACAGGTTGCGCCATCGAACAGACGGCGAGGGAGACAACTTCTCGGCTCGGAGGATAGGAGAGAAGCACGCTTGCTTCGAAGATGCAGCAGACACAGTTCGTCTGCCCGATGGCGCAACCTGTCGGATCAGCAGCTTGGCTCCCATGTGCAAAATCTGTGCTTGTAGCCGAAAGCAGTTTCTGCTTCTTTCTACAAAATTCAGGCAAGTACCAATGTTTAAATACATCTCAAACAACTTAGACTACAATATGCCACCCTGCGAGCAATGTTTTCTCTCGATTATACAAGTAGTTTGTGGACAGGAATTTTTTAAAGTCCACCTGCCAAATACGGAAGACCCTGCATATCAACAGCAAGCACCAACACATTGGTCACAGAGCTACTCAATTGCTGCTGCTGCAGCCTATTAAGGCTCTCAAGCACGTGAGGCTGAACACCATTATATATGAATATTTACAACATTTGGGACACCAATGCATGCAACATAAGATGGTTACAGGTACCACTCGCACGGCAGGCGCGCGGGCTTTTTCTTCGTTTCCAATTTTCGAATTGTAATATATGCGATTAATTGTCACACTTATTTATCTGCCTCCTCTACTCAACATTCACGTCACGGGCTGCAACGATCACGTTACTCTTAACACATGTTGGCAGCTTAGTGAAAGCACACTAAAAATGCCAAAGGATAGCGAAACAGTTAACAGCACACGGCGACTGAGCCTTTAAATATGCGCACGAAGAAGCACATTCACACCAATGGTTATATGCCAATTGTTCAAGATTGATCTCTACTGACATAGCACGTTTGCGATTCGTATCTGCTCGAGGCAGCGGTAGGAGCAGAAAACGTCAGAAATTGTGCTCTATCAAACATCGCAACCGATGAACAGTTGCGACGAGCCTGCGTGTGGGTGCTCTACACGGCAGTTAGTACAAGGTACACCCGTGAGCAAAAGTATACGGACCACGGGAGCGCGTGCCAAACTGCATCGACGCGCCGTCTACCGACGCGGTGCTTGCTGTCGAGAGGGCCGCTAGAGCAGCGGTGCGCATGCGCGTCGCATCATATTTGCGGTCCTGACATTTTAGCCTTGCCTTACGTGGCTACGGTGCTCGTAGACTAAACGTCCACTGGGCGTCGTTTTCTCTGCTTCGTCGCGATTCGGCCATTGTTTTACGCAGTGGTTGGGCTCGCACGCGCGTCCGCCGTGCTTCGTTTTCATTCTTTCTTTGGGGGGATTATCGCGCGCCGCACTGCCTTCTCTGACGTCTTTAGATGAATCGCGCAAAATGGCTTTCTGCGGCGTTGTATTATCTCGAACTGTTCCAGTGTTTGCTGCCGCAGGTAGAAGCAAGGTATTGAAATTGGTGCCCGCCGTCGCGTTAAGAAGTAGAACTGAGTTGCTGACGCTACTATGCGCTCTAACAGTTTACACCCTTTGGCGTGCCCCTTCTGCCACACAACAATAATCGTCATCTGCCTTGATGTGTTTCCTTTCTTTAACGCTGATAGCGCGGAACTTTCAGTAACGAACGGCACACGCGTTATCGATAGGGGCCCTCCAAGGGCAACCAGCGCTGAAGCTTCGCGTGCCGACAGCAGCGCCGTAACACACAGCCTAGCGAGCGGTAGACACAGTTTCCAGTAGCACACGCAGTGATTTCGTGTCAGCAAATTCACCGATTGTCTTGAGTCACACTTTTCACGGCTCCTCAAACGGCAGGGAACCGACGTGCTAGGACGTAGCAGCGCATGCGCTCTACGCAGCGCGCATGGCCATGGACAGAACTTGACTGGCCGCATCGGGCTAGACAAACATTGATACAGGCGCACGTTTCTTATCGCTAAATATGTCGTGCCATCTTCGTAGCCTCCCTATCGGACGGTTTCAGCATATTTTAGTAACGCATGAAAAATGTCGTAGCGCCTCCTGGCCAGCGCTGATTCCCCAAAGGGCGTAAACTGTTCTATGCTGATAACGCGCGTGCCATTCGTTACTGGAAAGTTCCGGGCTCGCACTGTTAAGGAAAGGAAACACATCAAGGCAGATGACGATTATCGTTGTGTGGCAGAAGGGGCACGCCAAAGGGTGTAAACTGTTCTTAGAGTGCATGTTCCGCAAGCAGCAGGGTGCTAAAGGGAGAAATTAGCGGCACCGTACAGCCTTTATTTCTTCAAACACTTGAACAAGGCTTGAACAAGACATGCACACGAGGGTGCCCCTACAGACAGCTGCGGCAACGCTGACATATTCGGGAGAATGTAAAATAAGGTGCAGCTGTGTGGTGCACGCAGCCTTGAAGTTCCAATTACAATTGCCCCCTTGCGAATCGGGTCGGGGTGACCGACCTGAATCACTGGTTGGGGTGACCACCGACAGACTCCGGTTTTGAGGGCACTTAGGACAAGCCAGCGTGCTGCGGTTATTTTCGGAGTTTATAATTTTCACTACTGCATGCATGAGTTCACTACGCTGTTAATTTTCCATAGACGGCGATGACGCCTCGGAGGTGCCGTGGTATCCGCTCGTAACGCGATGCCGTGAGGAGACCCCGACAGCAAACACTGGAACAGTTCGAGATAATACAACGCCGCAGAAAAACATTTTGCGTGAGTCATCTGAAGGCGTCAGGGAAGGCAGTGCGGCGCGCGATAATTCCCCCAAAAAAGAATGAAAACGAAGCGCGGCGGACGCGCGTGCCAGCCCAGCCGCTGCGTAAAACAATGGCCCAGACGCGACGGAGCAGAGAAAACGACGTGCAGTGGACGTTTAGTCTGCGAGCACCGTAGCCACGTCGGCCAAGGCTACATGTCACGCCAGAAGATATGATGGGTCGCGCATGTGCACCGCTGATCTAGCGGCCCTCTCGACAGCAGGCACCGCGTCGGTAGACGGCGCGTCGATGCAGTTTGGCACGCGCTCCCGTGGTGCGTATACTTTTGCTCACGGGTGTACGTCACACAGCGCAGTTTGTAGACGAACGGAGATTCCAAGACCTCTCCAATATGACCAAGGCAATACTTTGCCAAGCGCAACGAGGGTTTGAATAACTTTGCTCCGACGATACACACTCTAAGAACAGTTTACACCCTTTGGCTTGCCCCTTCTGCCACACAAAAATAATCGTCATCTGCCTTGATGCGTTTCCTTTCTTTATCGCTGCGAGCCCGGAACTTTCCAGTAACGAACGGCACGCGCGTTATCAGCATAGCACAGTTTACACCCTTTGGAGTGCCTCTTCTGATAACGCGCGTACCGTTCGTCACTGGAAAGTTCCGGGCTTGCAGCGATAAAGAAAGGAAACGCATCAAGGCAGATGACGATTATTTTTGTGTGGCAGAAGGGGCAACCAAAGGGTGTAAACTGTTCTTAGAGTGCAGTCAAACCAAAACAGGAAAGAAATGCTCCTTTGGAGTATGTTCTGCTTTCATTCTCTTCAACAATTAGCTACCACGGTAAAGTGCCGAAATATGCCATTGGAAAGAAACATTTTGTAGTATCGCACGAAAGGACTACTCGAGATCAATGCAGCCCTATAAAAGAAGCTTACCTCTGTCGATAGCTAGTGCTGCATAACTTCACTTCGATGTGAAGCTTTCTCGAGAGCAGGCATTCTTAAATATGCAACTTAGCACGTTTTCCAATAACACATCATAGAGAAGGAAATCGACAAGAACGGCTAAACTGGCAAGAGGAAATTACGTCACGCTTCTTAACAATGGAGGAACAGGATGGAGGGAGGTAGCATGCCGCAAATGAATCCATTGCGGCCATATTTCTCACTACATTACCTAGAGGGAAATCTGGCGCTGCTGCGCTGTGGTATGCATGGGAACATAGAGTTCCTCACTACATTGCCTAGAGGGAAATCTGACGCTGCTGCGCTGTGGTATGCATGGGAATGCTATAGTGCATAGAATATACTGGCTAGTGTGCCGTGCACCAGCTCTTTTCAATGGACGAGCGTGGCGCCGCCTGCAATGAATGCCCACGATGGCCGGCAGAGGTCGCTGCCACACGGGTGGGTGTATGTATGGGAAGGGTGCAACAGAACTAAGTCGGAAAGAAAGGGAGGGGGAGTCGGAATGCTCATCCATCAGGGAGCCAAATGGAAAAGAGTAAATTCACAATGTCAAGAGCATCTTTGGTTATCAGGTACAATGAGTGGGAAAGAAACTTGTCTTGGAGTTACGTATTTGTGGACCGGAATAAATTGCACAGAGAAGAATAAAGAGTTAGTGGAATGCATAAGCGCTGATATTAGGGGTTTCGGGAATGGTGCTGAGATAGTCCTATTAGGTGACATGAATGCCCACATACAGGATTTAGATGGCTATACCGACAATAACGGGAAGTCAATGCTAGACCTTTGCGAGCAACATAACCTCGTGATCGTGAATACAGGGTCTAAAGGCGGAACCGCATGGCGCGATTTCAGGCGCGATTGACGCGCGGATGGTGGGACGCGCGCGTCATTTTGACGCGTGCCCAGCAGGATCTATCACGAAATCGCGCCGGCGCGTGCTGCTGCTCGGAGTAGAAAAAAACGCGTCGCGCGGGCGCGTCCACCAATCAGAGTTCAGGTAAGTCACGTGGCATTTGGTCACATGACATTTTGGTTATTTTTTTGCCACCAGATGGCCCTAGTCTCTGCGCATCTCGACGGAACCTCCTTGGCGGAACTTTTTTTTTTTTTCTCGGCAGAACTGGCGCGCGCGTCAAGAAAAATATGTGCTACCGTGATTTGGTTCGCGCATCGTGTTGGTTCGCGCATCGTGTTCACCTAAAATGAACCAAGCAACCTTCAACGAGGCCCTAATAACTAAAGTGGAGAAGCGTCGCGTCTCATCGCTAATACTGGCAAGACAATTTGCTAATAATACCAGTGTATGGTGCTCGCTCTCTTCTCAACCATGCAGCCCGCACCCACATGTACCTACTGACCCGCATTTTTTCTTGCTTCAGTATCAGCATCCCCCTTAATAGTAGCAGTCGCCTCTTCTGCTCGGTAGTAAGCGGCCGACCCTCCTTTTTATATGTGAAGTTGTAAACAAGCGGCGGCTTCTCAGCATGCGGAAGGTACATAGTCGCAGTTTCGCACACAATATTGCTGCTTGAAATTAAGCTTGATAAGTACACTTCGGAAAGAAATGTCGCTGTCTAATTACACTCAGGTTATTTTTATTGTAGTGTTCTGTAAGTTTAAGGGCATATTATATATGCGGTAACAGAGACAATGTCGTTGAGAGTTATGTTGTCTGTCAACCCGGAAAACGCGGCGCGAAAGCGCCGCTCCTTTTTTTTCGTACGGGTGCTCGCGCGTCGGCGGCAACGCGGGCGTTTGCCGCCCATCGCGTTTTTCGCTCGCGAAAAACGCGCCATGCGGTTCCAGCTTAAGTGTGAAGGACAGATCACGTGGGAAGTGGGAAACCGGCAATCGACCATTGATTACTGTCTGATGACAGAAGGAATTCATGATAAGTTGAGAGAAATGGTCATCGATGAGGAAGGGTTTAGCAGCATAGGGAGTGACCATAAACGCATCATTTTGAAAAAGGGATATGTAGTTGGGAAAGAGAGCAACGAAAGCAAAATGGCCAGTCCAAATTTGAACGCTGAACAAATAGCAAATATAGTCACTAGAGTGGAGGAAGAAATTGGCAAGTCGCCAAGTAAGGGGTGGGAATATGGTGAGCTTCTAAGTGTAGTAACGACAGAAATACGGAAAGAGAAACAACATGTTCATTGGAAAGGAAAAAACAAACCGAAAAGCTGGTGGAACAAGGAGATACGAGAAGCGATCGCCGAACGACAGAAAGCATCTCGAGAGCACAGGCAGGCAAAGAAGGCGCAGTTGCCACAGGATGGAGTAACCAGTAAATGGGAAATATACCGGGAGAAAAAGTCTAAGGTTCAAATACTGGTGCAAGCAAAATTAAAAGGTGAAAGTGAAAGTTGGTTGTCAGAAATACGTGAGAAAAAGAAGGCCGCACCTAGAATATTTTGGAATCACATAAAATTATTAGGCAGGAAGTCAACAACAATACAACAACATATCCTAGACGAAGATGAAAACAGACTGGAAGGAGAAGCAGCAATAAATTACATCCAAAAAGTAACAGTCGAATCTTTCCAAGGCAAGGACGAGGTTGTATTTGAAGAAAAAAAGAGCATGAAAGAGACCCAAGGGGGAAAGGAGCTAGTGCTTACAAATTTAAACTGGAAGAAAGCGGAAGAGAAAATTCCTAAGCGCACAGCCACAGGGCTAGACGAGGTTCCCGTTAGGCTGATAAATGAACTGGGACCAAAAAGTAAGGAAGCTCTCGTGAAAGCAGTTGAAAAAACTTTAAAAGATAGACGAATACCAGACAGTTGGCGACAAAGTAGAATGAATTTAATATATAAAGGTAAGGGGGAGAAAGACAGAATTCACTCGTATAGACCGTTGACCATTACATCGGTAATATACAGGCTAGCAATGCAGGCAATCAAATTAAAGCTTCAAGCATGGGCAGAAAATAATGGCATTTTGGGAGAGCTTCAGAATGGCTTTAGAATAGGTAGGCGTTTGGATGATAACTTGTTTGTTCTTACTCAGTGTATTGAAATATCAAAAGCAGAAAGCAGACCGTTGTATGTGGCCTTTTTGGACATTACAGGAGCATACGACAACGTAGACCGCAACATTTTGTGGGATATTCTGGAAGGGGAAGGCTTAGGTAACGATTTTATACAGCTTTTGAGAGAGATTTACCTAGAAAATACTGTTTGCGTTGAATGGGAAGGGATGAGGAGCGCGGAGAAAGTTCATATCAACAAGGGACTGAGGCAGGGGTGCCCTTTATCCCCGCTGCTGTTTATGATGTACATGGTGAGGATGGAGAGGGCGCTAGAGGGAAGCAATATCGGGTTTAATCTCTCATACAAACAGGCAGGTACAGTAATAGAGCAGCAACTCCCAGGTTTATTTTATGCGGACGACATTGTGTTGCTCGCAAACAAGCAAAGTGATTTGCAACGTCTGGCTAATATCTGTGGACAGGAAGGCAACAATTTAGGTTTGAAATTTAGTGTTAGAAAATCAGGTGTATTCAATGAAAACAGTGAACAGACAGTGGAGATACAGGGCCAAGAAATACCTCGGGTAACAGAATATAAATACCTTGGTATATGGATAAACGAAGGCAACGGATATATGAAAACACAGGAAAAAACCATATCAGTCAAAGGAAAGAGAAATGCAGCCATAATGAAGCACAGAGCGCTATGGGGATACAATAAGTACGAGGTCCTCCGAGGTATGTGGAAAGGGGTAATGGTTCCAGGACTTACTTTTGGAAATGCGGTTGTTTGCTTTAAATCAGGGGTACAATCAGGACTCGACGGGAACCAAAGGTCAGTGGGTCGCCTCGCATTGGGCGCTCACGGGAAGACTACAAATGAAGCTGTGCAAGGGGATATGGTCTGGACTAGCTTTGAAGTGAGGGAAGCTCGCAGTAAAATTGTGTATGAAGAACGGCTGAGGAATATGGAGGAAAGTAAATGGGCTGGGAGAGTGTTCAGGTATCTGTACAGGCAAAACATTGATCCACAGTGGAGGAAAAGAACTAGGAAGCTTACCAGCAAGTATGCGGCCTGTGGGGTGGGCAACACAGCAACAAAGAAGGTCAAGCGGAAAGTCAGAGAGGCTGAATTAATCTCATGGGTGGCGGCAATGGAAAAGAAACCTGCCATGAGTAACTACTTAAGAGGAAAAAACGAAATTAGGAAAGAAACCATTTATGATAACTCAAAGGGAAGCTCATTACTTTTCGAAGCGAGATCGGGATGCCTTAGAACACGCACCTATAAAGCGAGATATAAGAAGGAAGAAGAAGCATGTGCTTGCTGCGGTAAAGCTAGGGAAACGACGGAGCATATTTTATTAGAATGTGAAGACGTCTATCCAGCGTTCGATTTAGGCACCACTGGCCTCCTTGAAGCCCTTGGGTTCAGCGGGAGCAGTGGTAAAGCCCGTGGGTATAGCAAACAGGTCCGCAATAGACATCAGTAGAGGCGATTGGAGGATTGGTGGAAGAAAAGTAGGGAAACGACAAAGGACGGAGACGTACAAAAGCAGAGTTCGCAATAGGGTATCAGAAAATTTGGACGTGGTAGTTCATAGTGTTTTTTTTTTCATTGGTTAACCTAGGTAGAATATTAGGCAGCATAGTAGCAAGAGCTTGGTGGCGCAAGCCACCGCCCCGTTCCAAAGGGGACGCTCATAACATCCATCCATCGTGCAGACTGCGCGTGTCGTCTGCTTCGCATATCAGTTTCGCAGTTGTTGCGTCGGTTTCTGTGTTTGCGTTTTCAGTGTTATTACAGCGTTGCGTGTTTGTGCTTGGTGTTGTCAGAGTGAGTGCGTGGTTGTTATGTTCGTGTGCCTGTCATTGCGAGAACTATGCGGCGGCGGTGAAAAAATGCCGAAGCTATAGAGACAGTGCAAGGAGACAGACAGACAGACAAAGAACTTTATTAATGGTCCTGAGGAACCGGCGTTAGGGTACCCCCCTTTTCAGGGAGTCCCCGTAGCCGTCGCGGGCCGCACCCACGTCGGGGTCGGAAGATCGTGGTCCTCCGCCCTGTCGCAGGCCCTCTGGACAGCCCGTAGTTGCTCTGAGAGGTCGCCGCTCTTAAGGGCTGCCTCCCAGTCGGTTAGAGCGGTTAGCGATGAGCTGCGTAACGCAGGGCATTGCCAGAGCATATGGGACAAGGAGCAGTACGCCTCCCCACAGTCTGGACAGTGGGGTTCTACGTTAGGCGCGAAGTGACTGAATCTGCCCCTGGAGGGAAATGACCCCGTCTGAAGCATGCGAAACGCCGACGATTGTGGTCTATTAAGTTTAGGGTGTGGTAGCGGAAAGGCCCGCCGAGCAAGTTGATAATGTGTCAAGACTTCGTGGAAGGTGAGAAGCGAATCCCTATACAGCCCTAAGTCGCCGCCCGTGAGTCCACCTGAACCGCCGCGGTGTGTAAGACCTCGCGCACAGTCATGGGCCAACTCATTGGCGTTAACAAGCTCAGAGTGTACATTGATTCCCATATGGGCCGGGAACCATGTGATGCTATGAAAACCAGCAGCCCCCTCGCTGCCGAGGATGGCCGCCGCCTCCTTTGAGATCGAGCCGGAGGCGAAAGCTCGGGCCGGCACCAACTGCTGCGGTTTGTGAAAAACAGTTCGAAAACATGTAAGCTTAGTCGAGCGCGCGTTCTCTATCACCGTGAGTGACGTTGTCCACGAGATACCCCGCGATAAAATACGCCCACGGTGGAGGTATTCTTCCATCGTGACCGCGCCTGAAACCCTAAGCTATACCCACGATATTTCCTGAGTTTGCTAAGCATTCAGCTTACTTTTCCTGAGTACCAGGGGAAAAAAAAGAAGAAAAAACTAGCAGTAGTGCTTTGATCTACTGTACTGCAGGTTATGTTGCACGATAGATTACTGCCCAAAATTCTTCACCACATTGTGCAGGCTTCCTTTGCGTAAGTAAAGCTGAAGCTAGTACAGACGCTGCTTCATTATTGCACTTCCCATTTTGACAATGGAGGCCTTGCTTGTCTATCTTAGCCAGACGTCAACCGCTGTGAAGGCCGGGGAAGATGCTTTTACTGTGTTCTTCAGCAAAAACAAGTTACATGTAGCGAGTATAGCTGATTTTTCAGGTCAGCTGCAGACAGCTGGCCTTTCCTCAACCAGGGTGCCCAGAGCATGAAAAACCAGCTTTTGACAGCAGTTGCAAAGTTCTTTGTTTTCTTGAGGTTTCGTTTTTTTTTTGTAAAAGGCATCAACAAAGAGAGGGAAGCGCAAAGGCAACGGCAGAAGCTCCTGAAACTGCGTCACTGCGCGATCTATTCATGTATGTGTGCATTATATATCTCATCTAGGGCTGTCTTATATGCCTGCGATTGACTGTTGTTACGCATGAATAAAATCTTTGTTACGCTTAAATGAAATATCTGTTTCCTATTTTTGTTCACGTATATCAGACATAAAAAGAAATCTGCGCGTATTTACCAGGTATAAAAAAAATGTGTAGTACACGGAACACCATGTGCAGTCCATTTTACATGCATTTTTTTTTGCTTATTATCCTATCCTCGGGGCCCAATGGGAATTATGAGAAGATGAGTACATGGTTTACAAACCATCAAAAACATTCAAACCTATGAAGACAACGATAACATTGTACTCAGAAATAGCAGCAAATAAAATAAAAAGAAAGAACACAGAAATTCAAGTCATTTCAAAAGATGATCGGTTACAGCGGTTTTGAATGGTTATGCATTAATATGACATCAATAGAACAGTAACGTAACCTTAGAATTCCTTTACTTTATTAGAATGAAAAATGTAACCTGAAACATACCCTTAAAAAATTACGCTGCCATATCATCGCTATAATAAAAAAACAAGTGTCCTTTGCTATCCCCGAAGATATACACGTACGAAGGCGAAAGCCTTGTAAAGCCTACTCTAATTCACTCTAATCCTTAATTAATACACCTTAATCCCTCTAATTCAGCCTTATCGCCTTAATCCAATCACTATAATGAATAATTGAATTTGCTAATCATTTAGCATCTCCTATACACGGCTGGACATGCTTTGGTTCGTTTCTGGCCTTCCTTGGATCGTGTGATATGTTCTGTACCTCGCAACACGGCCTTGGAACATGGAGATCAAGGCATTTACCTTAGAAATTACGTTTTCTCTTCGCCAGCATAGAAACACATCAGGTTCCCCGCTCGAAGCCCAGCTGAACTAGCACACGCTTTTCACGCAAGCGACAAGCGCTAGAGAAGCCTGTAGTAATCGAAACAAACCCTGATTTATAAATCAGCTGCCCACATTTGAACTGTGCTGCTGCTATAGCTTAATAAAAAGAAAAAGCGCTTGCCGATGCTGTGGAAACACGACGGGCTACGAAGACCGGATGGTGCCGCGGCACCCACCTGCACTGCAGTGTCCCTAGTGGCAGCCGCCGGCATTTGGTGCCACCCGAGAGGCCGCGGACGGCACACTAGCCAGTATATTCTAGGCACTATAGGAAACATGCGTTTGCCCGCAGGCCGGCTGAGGCCGGTGAACAATAAAAGGCAGCATCCACGTGACCCTGCGTTCCCGGATGTCGGTTCCCTAAGTTGGCTTCCAACTGTCCCTATGGGGCCACTGAATACCTAGTGTGTCACGTGATTGGGGAGGTTTCTTCCCTGTATTACTGCTAGCGTGTGCAATGGTAGGGTGTCTAGATCTAGACACCATAGCAATGGCGCAGAAACCACGTTCTTCTAAACGCCGCCTCTCCGCTTCGGAATGGCGCACGTCTGTGATCGAGCTGCCATCGGCGATGACGATCGTCGCTGCGAACTTTGCAGCAAACTATTCATACAGAGGAAGAACATGCTGCAACACATCAGGAACGTTCACAGAATGGCCGTGGATGTCAAGAAATTGATGAAATGCGACGTATGTGGCACTTCCCTGCCTACCATGGAGAAGTATTCGGTGCACCAGATCGCTGCGCACAACTTCGAGGCTGACTACGTGCACCTGTGTTCCGGAACAATAAGGGTGAGGAACAGTTTTATTAAGTTTATTCTCAGTCATCGTGAGCAAATGACGTTTACACGCAATATTATATGTCGGACTTTTTTAAATTTCTTGTTGCGCAGTGTGCCTCCAAAAGCAGTTGTTTATACCTTGCGGGCCTTTGTTTTTTTCTTTCTCCATCTGTTTCGCGAAGAGCAGCTTTTGCGCAGGTGCCTAATTTATTTCCTTGGGGTATGTTGAAGTTTGTATCCTCGTTAAATATAATTTGTTTGTTTATCCATCTATATATAGTATAGTCATGTGGGCGCGCTCCCAGCGATGCGCTACATGACATACGTTTGGCATGGTCTGCTTTCCTGCCCAGCAAGTGGAGTGAAATTTGACGTTTGCACATCCTTTTTCTTTTTTTTTTAAGCGACAGGAGTAAGGCTGCGTTCACACTAGGTCTCGGAGCAGGCGGAAGCGGAAAAAACTTGACAAAATCCGCCCGCCTAGGCGGAAAAACGGGCGGAAAACCAGGCGGCGAAAAAATCGGTCTCGGACCGATTTTTTCGCCCAGGCGAAGCGGAAAGACGGAGCGGATTGCTTTACCGGAAGCTGCAATCGCGTGTAAACATCCGGTCGAGAACTTGCGGTCGTAAACATGGCACCGAAAGTGTCGGCTGCTATGCTCATCGACGCCGTCAAAAGCCACCCCGTGCTCTATGACAAGACCCACCATCTGTACAAAGACACGCACCACAAGAATGATATTTGGGCGAAGATAGCCGAAGAGCTGGGAGTAAGCAGTAAGTACTCGCACATTTTCTCTCGCTACGCTGGTGGTGCTTTGTGGGTATAGTTTCGGAAGTAACTTATGCCGAGAATGCTTGATCAGCGCCGCTGTTAGGAGCAAGTGCGCGCCGTGCTTTCGTCTCATTTCCTTTACTTGCCATTGTAATACTTACTGGTTTATTTTGCGCCAAAAGCTGAAGCAACGCATGCAGAAACCGTGTCTACAGCTCCTAGCACCGTGTGGACTGTAACGCATAGGGTCGAATGGGTATATCACTGTTTATGTCGCCGCACCGCAAGCCAAGAATCCTGGCAAGTAAATCCAAAACATCGAATGTAGGCATGCTGAACTTGTGCAGTTGCTATATGCAAAAATTTCGAATGAATAAATGAGGTGCATGTTGCATGCACGCTCAGTCTGTGCCGCGAGCGCAACCGAACAAAGGTGACACTATATGCCGTTTTCTTTTTTTTTTTGTTAAGCAAATGGCACTCCAGCCAAATTCCACTTTGTACATGCAAATTCAGCCATTGTGTTTTATAACAGCTGCTCAGGTGACAGCATGTGGTCCTAAAGAATACGGCTATGCATTCGCAAACAGTTCTCTCTTTTGCCACTACCCTTTGCACGGCAAAAAGTCTTGCCTTGATCACGGCATGTGTAGGTGGTTCACATTTGCTGGTGGCCTGTCATTTAAAATTGCAACTGTTGCGCAGGTGCATTATGCCAGAAGAAGTTTAAGAACCTCAAGGACACCTTCACAAAAACAAAAAATCAGATAAAGGATTCGATGAAAAGTGGCGCTGGTGCCCATGACGTGCCCCTCGTGAAGTGGAAGCACTTCGAAGCAATGACGGGCATAATGGAAGCTGTTTATCAGGAGCCAATGTAAGTCCTGTCTGTGTAGTCACAAACTTGCCTTGGAAGTTGTGTTTGCATGGTCAGCTGGGTTGTTGAGAGTAAGATAAGTTACCATGCAGCATCATTTGATTTTATTTATTTGAAGGGTTGTTAGTGGCTTGCTGTTACCTTTCTGGTATACTTGGCAAGCATGACGTTGTTCATAATATTCACCTCTGCTGCATTTTTTACTTGCTGCTTCTGCGAGCAGGAACTGCAAGGGTATCTGGTTTAACTGTTCTTCAGTGCCTTATTGCATATTTTACTTTTCTAGCTTGTGCAGCAACCTCGAATTTGGCTCCTTTGATGGGTAAGTGAATGACTGACATGCATATTTGTAACATCTCTACAGTCTGTAGCGCATGCTAATTCACATATTCTTCAAACTCCATGACAACGCTCGCTGCTAGGCTGGCCCATAGTTGGTGACAACTTCAGCGTCAACCAGAAGGACACATCGTTAATGTGGCAGTATTTTGTAGGTATGACTTTTTTCTGATCATTAGTGGGCCTGATTGGAAGAAGGGCAACACAGGCCAAATAGCTAGGATCCATATGTCTATCGCGAAGTACTACATTAAACTACCAATTTGAAACAGTGGGTAATCTAGGAATGCATAAGTTAAAGCTACATGTGTTGTGAACATTAAAATGTTTCAAATCCTCACGGTACTTTGCCTATGTAAAAGATTCAGTGGCTTGTGCATAAATTGCCACCTCCGTTTCTTAGATTGTGCATAATAATTCAATGGTAGGGACGGTAATGAGCAAGTTCTGAGAATGTATTTTATTAGTCACTGTTTAAGCACCACACATTGTTAAATTGCACATTGATATCAGTGAGCACCAGCTGCAATTGGTTTAGTTGTTATTTATGCAGAATGATCGTAGCTGACGGCCCAGCAGCAGCCAGTCACGATGTTGAAGATGTACCAGCAACAGGAGATACAGACGACTTCGAAGAGATGGTGGTGCCAGAAAGTTCAGAAAGTGCACCGCATACGGACACACAACCTGCAAGCAAGACAACGGAATGGTAAATGTCATTATGGTATAAAGTTCCCTAAAAAACAGCAAGTTTTTTTTTTCAGGCTGCCTGACAATGCAGAAAGTGATATTGAGCCGGAAGTGGTGCTTGACACAACTGAAACGTATGTAGGACTAGGTGCCCCTGCCCATTTATGTATACATTGCCAAAACTAGCTCACCAACTTATTCCCTTACAGGGTACCAAGACCAAGAAAAGTGGCAAAGACATCCAAAAATCCCCAGCGGTAATGTAGGAATTGGTTTTGTGATAGTCAACAGTAGTGGAGACATCCTTTCCTTTGCAGCCCCGATGGCAGTGTTCCCTCCAATGCGGCAGTTGCTGCCGCATGCCTTGACCACCTGAAGGCAGTTGGAAAAGAGCGCCGACAAAAAGAGGAGACCCAGGACACTGTCTACCATTTCTGCATGGCAGCTGCTGGATTTTTACGGTCACTGCCACCTGATGACCAATTTGACTGTATGTGTTCCATGCAAGCCATCATTCAAGAAAAAGTAATGGAAGTGAGGGCTCGGAGGAGCGAAAAATAGTCCTGAAAACATAGCTGCGTGGTATAATGTACATACACTGTTTTTTTTCTCTGATATTTATCTGTGATATTTAAGTGCCATTGCGTGTTTGTCATCCACTTCTTACACAGTTGACTCCCATGTCGCTACCTATGCCAGCGCTCCCATACTGCCCCTTCCTCTGCAAAGGCGCTGAGTGGTCTGTGACTGTACATACAAACATGGATCTCAAATTCTTTGCCTCAACATATTGTGAAATGAAAATACATATAGAGCTGTGCTCAAATTTTACATTACTGATTATCGTAATTTTCAGAATATTTCCAGCTATTACTATGTCAGGTATTTAAGTTCTGGGCATTGTCTTGTTTTGAGATTCCACACTCATACTCAACAATCATTACCTAGCAGCCCTGTGGCCAGTTTTAGTCACATTCCTTTTTTTTTTCTGATAACATGTCGTATCCCAGAGCCTATAGTGCCTCGAACAAGTCCTCTATGGCAGAAAGTTAGTATCCGTCTCTTTCCCCTAGTACTATATGTGATACTTAAGCTCTTGTGCAAATAACGATAAGGGCATGGCGTGTTCAACTCATCCTGCACTGCACAGAACTATACAGTACAAAGTTTTTACCTGTGATACGTATTTATTGAAAATATTAGTGCTATTTAAGGCCTTGTCCAGGACAGTAAAAATAAGGGTTTGTTGTTCTTTGATCTCGATGCGTGGTGTACAGAACTGCACAGTACAATCTGCCAATTTTAAGATTGGTGTACCAAGTCTTTAGATGTGATAGTTAAGCTCATCTAAAGTTGTGAAGTAAGTGTTTGGAAAGCTCAGAACTGTGCGGTACATTTAGTACCCGTTTTTTATCCTTTTGATATAAATTGTACACTCACGATCGTGGAAAAAAGGGCTAGTCATGCTGTGCACAGAGCTGCACAGCCTAGTGTTTGTATCCAGCTTTTCCTTGAAAGCGCCTTTTCTAAGCTGCACTATGTTTTTAATCAGAGTACTGTTTGCAATACGGTCACATGTATACAAGAAAGATTTATTGCAAATAAAGACTTACTTTCTATCTGGCAGTATCGATGATGCTGTCTTGCCAGGGGACCCTGCCATCATCGGAAATGAAGTACAGGCAAAGCTTGTCCCTCACAGCATAGGCTTGCCTAAACAAAAGTAAATAGGCAAGTGGCACAGTTAGACAACAGAAGTGGGTGCAGAAAATGTACTACGCTAAGTTTATAATACAGTATATCGTTTTCTGTCAAGCATTAAAATAAAAAGTGATATTTGGGCTTAATCTGCCATTTAAATACTCAGAGATAATCACAAGGTTTAGAATGCTGGGCCAGAACAAAGTACCTAATATGGCTTGTATACTATATCAGCAATGTATATGTTTCCAGATTGCTTTGTGCAAGACGCTGTACTGCAAAGCCAGAATTTTATAAATTGTTATTGAGAGTCCTTTATTTTAATGTGTCAGAATATGAATGTCTTGGAGAACACAATACTTTTGGCTAAAAGATAGTCTTCCAGCAAAGTAGGTTCGAACTACAAGTAGATAACAGATAAAAACAGCTGTTGCTAGAAAATGATTGCACCTGCAGCCAGAAATGCTTTTTAAGCGAATGGGCTATTCAGCTCGCACATTATTTTTCAGTATGAGATATGCTTATGCACAAATCCATAAAAAAAGACAACGCTCTGCAACACAGATGCAAGAGATCGTTTGTCAAACTAGAAATACCTGGTTGAGTGAAAGCCCGTAGACTGCAATGCAGACAAAGCATCTCTGCTGCCTTCTTCAGCTCTCCAGCTGCCTTCAGTCACTTGCCCTTGCCAATCCTCACAGTCAGCTGTTCCTGGTGGACAGTAAACAGCTCGAGACCCAGGCGATTCATGAAGTAAAAAATTGTGTAGCGCTACACAAGCACACACAATTCTGTTCACATTATCGTCCTTTGCTTTAAATGGCCGTCGAAGAATTCGCCATCTTTGTGCCATAATGCCAAAAGCATTCTCCACCACTCTTCGAGCTCGGCTAAGTCTGTAGTTGAAAATTCTTCTCTGATGTCTCTCTTCAAATGTCTGACTTGCATCAGATGTGTCGGCAAACAGTGGTTGAAGGGCTGTAACAATGTACAAGATAAACTTGATGTAAAAAAATTACAGAAAAGCAATGTGCCACTACAAGAACACACAGCACAAATGGCATAAAAAGACTATTGTATCTTACTTTTGCGAGAATAAGGTCTCATCATAAAGGTCTTCAGAGGGAAAGCCTCATCTCCAACAAAAAAATAGGGCATCTTGCCAATGCTGCCAATCTCGGAGTCCTCAGGAATTCCAATTTGATTTGCCAAAATCAACGCCTGGAACTTGCTGCGTGCAAACACGCCACCATCCGACTCACTGCCGAAGTGCCCAATTTCGACATACAGGAACCTAAGGAAGTACACAAAACATTTTATATTAGAAGAAAATGCATGTACAAGTGTTGTCATTCGGTATATTTCAATATGTTCAAATGAATATATGGGTCAAACCTCCCATCAGTTTTATCTTGTAACATTCATCTCTTTTCTTTCAAGGAATAGCTAATGACGACGAGATTAACGTAGCGTAATCTGACTTTTGTGTTGTATCTAACCGATGCATGAAATGGTTAATGGATATAAACACTAAAGATTTAAGTCCGAAGTCGTGTAGATCAAGAACCACTAATAGCCCACTTCCTTATTATCTTACCATTCACTTAGAATCTGGTAATTCTTAGTACACTAGGAGTAACTTGGTAACTAGGAGTCCACATCATGGCTAATCTAACTTGGTTACTATATACCAAATACAATATTACCAATGTTAACCACATGCTTGGCTATTTATGCTCTAACTTCCCTACTGCGCTTCCTTTCTTAAATTAATGGCTGAACAACGCAAATCATCCGTACCTGTAACTTGCATCACTTATCGCAAGCAATGACTTGCTGAAACTACTTTTGTAGTTCCTGTTTAAGGTTCCTGATTTGGCGGGGCACTCAATGACCACGTGTTTGCCATCAATGGCTCCAATACAATGAGGCAAGTGCCACTTCTCTTCAAACTCGTTTGCAACCTAATGAAAAAAGCAGAATGAAACACCACTGAGCGAAATCCTCATTATAAAACAGTAAAATCTCAGCCATTTGTGCAAAGCCTCAAGCCACACAATCTGAGGTAAATGTCGCTTTATAGTTTTGCTTTTACCTATGCAATACTAACTGTGCAGAACACACAGCCCATACTGAGTGTTGCAATTCACAGTCTGTGATTGAACTTTTACATGTTCAAGAACCCCAGGTTGTCCAGGTTAACTTGGAGTCCATTACATCGTAACTCATAATGAGAACATGGTTTTGGCACATAAAGCCCCAGCATACAACATATAGTGCTACACTTATTGTTTCTTACATTCCGACTGCATGTACAGAACCTAAAGTAGGTACTGAGTAACAGTATGTGAAGCTCTTCAAACTTACATTGCTGAGCACATGCAAATCTCCGGGTTGCAATGCGTTATTACTCAATATCTGTGTCTCTATAGGAAATTGTGTCTTCTAGTTTTGCTTACTGCAGAAACGGAGGCTTTCAGTGCTGTTCCTAATGCCTTAGTTATACAACTGCAGTAGTCTAATCTGCTTTAATACAGTTTGAATTTGATTAAATAAGAAGCAAAATTAGGAAAGTACATACCTGTGTGTTTAACAAGATGCAAAATTTCAATCTATGTGTACTTATTTCATTTGGAAAAATCGAACCTTCTGAGCTGATGTATGAAGTGTGAATTCAGCTTCGCGATTTCTCCAAAACAGTAGCGTCTCCTCTACTACACTCACGTTCCCGAGCGCAGGGTAGGAATCTTTGTTGGGAACAGGTGAAACATCTTCGCTGAAGAAGTGCACAATGTGACATATGTACACTGAGAAGGGCAGAAAAGATGAGCACCCGTGTTGTCTGCCAACTTGTTTTGTCTAACTCCTGGGTATGTGTGTTAATTTGCTCGACGCTTCTAGCAAATAAATTTATAACTTGTGCAAAAATTAACATGCATTTTCATTGCGATTTTGACTTCAACCTTCATTTTGTAAATAATCAAGTAGGAAGCACTAGCCATGGCCAGTGTATGGTGACAGATTTTGTCATTTTCATCAGTTTTTTGCAATACAAAAAATGCATGCTATCATTTGGCATTTGAAGCTGTTTGGGCATGCGTGAATACTGGATCTTCAGTTCAAAGTGAATAGTGATTTAGGAGGAATATTTTCGAATCTAACGTATGTTGTGCGAAGTCGCGGCAAACTCCAATGAATTAGTAAACTTTTTTATTTACCAAGAATAATTTGGGAGTTACGAAGTGAAACTGCTGTTTACTACTTCTGTGGAAGAATGAGATCCAAATTTGGGCCAGTAGAACTTGTTAAGGAAATGTCGAAGGTATAAAGAGGTTAGTTATAGCAAGACATGATTCATCTGCGTCTATGCACGCAAGAAGCTAATAAAAGGAACGCGAGAGTAAAACAGTGCACAAATTAAAAATAGAGACTTGAAATGACTAGAGGAAGTGTAAACACGAGATAGTGCGGCACAGAGGTTTTATTTTGGTTAGACGTCTCGGCTACAATTATTAGACGTATCCGCCTTTGTGGTGCTACCGTTGACGGCGCACGCCTCGCACGTAAACAAACTCATGCCGATCCGTTACAATAATCCTGCCCATTCTTGATGTGCTTCACGGCACGACATTATGCTTCGCTGCACGACAAAACTGTACTGCGACAAAGGTTAATGAAAGGCGCCGATCATGACACTTTGTAAAAATGAATACTAATGTTTCTTTAGAAGCGAATATCTATTAACACAATATTCGAATATTCGCAAAGCCCAATTGTTTGGATATTCTACTTACCTTCAGCCACTCAGCTGCCGATGACGGACATTTTACATAAATGGGGCCAATGACCTCCCAGATGGCTTGGCAGACCTCGGCAATTATCTTGCAGGCGGTCGACCGTCCAGCCAGGAAATTAAATGACGAGGTCCTTATCGTTTCGCCAGCTGCTAAAAATCTAACGGAAGAAAAACAAACACACGTACGCCTAGCTTTTAGTGAACCCATAACTCTTACTTCGTATGCACGAAGACACCGCACAGGTGCACAAATTCGAAACCATCGTGCAATCGAAACACGGACATGACAGTGTGCTTACCTCACAGCCAAAGCTAGGCGGTGGTCTGGCGGAATGGCCTTGCGGAGCTTGGTATCCGCTTTTCTTATTCTAGGCCCCACCAGTTCCAAAAGTCGATCAAAAGTTCGCGGCGGCATCCTTAAATAGCTAGCAAAAAAAGAAAGCACAGTGTGAGCTTTCAACAAGACGAAACAACGAACTGTCAACAGTACTTACTCGCGGTAGTATTCAACGTCGCGTGATCTGAGGTGCGGCAACAAAGCGTTAGCGTGGCCCAACATCTCTCGCTTCTGCAAAGCTGGACGAACCCACCATCGCCGCTTCCGAGGTGGCCGCTTTTTCCGTTCTTCATTGTCCATGTACAGAAGGCAACTGGCCAGAAGTATCATGGTGACTTCCTCTTCCTCGTCCATTGCGCTGACTAAACTAAAGCTGCAGACGACAGACGCAGTTGCGCGAAACTAGCTTTTAGTAACTGATGGGTGAATGAATGAACGTATGTCTTGAAATAGCGTGATGAACAGTGCCACCACGCGGACAAACGTACGCAAGCTAGATGGATGTGGGCGAAAGCGGAAGTGGTTTCCGCTGCAGTGGCGAAACAAATGTGAACGTTTTGTACATGCGCGGAAAAGATTTTCCGGCCGCTTTGGCTTTTCCGCCCGCTTGCCGTTTCCCAAGTGTGAACGTAGCCTAAGCTGTTCTGCGTTCTGACGTTGCTCTGTGCCACATGCGTGCATGGCCTAGTCTTCGCCTCAATGCACGTTGCAATGCGGCAGAGACGCAGAACCGGAACCATACTTGAATTTGCGGATGTCGCCGGGATGGTTTCCCAGCGTATTGTTGGCAAACTCTTTAGTAGTACAGTTCATAGAATAGAGCGAAATGTGACGCTCGCACACCCCCCCCCCTTCTTTTTTTTTCCTTAAAGGGGTGGAGACATCAAAATTTTCGTTCATGCGTTTGTTGATTCAAACGTTGCGTCATGCTTCAGGGAGCACGATACACACAGCGGGATTCATACATATCCGATAAATAATTTAATAAGAGCATTATTACACTGAGCGATTTCGGTTTCGGTTTCGGGGCTCCGGGGGATGCTATGACGTCACAGAGGAGGAAACGCAACATGGCTTGGTCACGTGGGCCACAAAAAATAGTGACGTAAAACTATGCTGCGTCGTCTGCTCGCGCATACGCGTGCTCTGCCAGCAGAGTTCAACTGGCGATTCGAAGTGCATGTCGCGATTATTAAAATTATTGCGAAGAGCGACAACAACGGTAAGAAAATATTGCGGCTTGTGAGAGTCGGTGATTCATTCCGAAGCGCCGTAAGCTTTAGTTTCGAAGTGAACCGGAAAAGGCTTAGCCACGATATCGGCAGCGCCGAACGATCAGAGGCGGTGAAGCTGCCGTCGGTGCACAGAGTGACCACTCCTCCGACGCTGATTGCCCGCTTCGCCGTACGGCTGCCGCACAAATGGGTCCCGGGCCCGTGCACTCTACGGCTAGGAAATCTCGCCGTTCGCGAGCAAAACCGCCGTCGCACGGGGGCCCGCGAACGGCAAACGGCGTGCGGCGAGTTTCCGTGCCGGTAACGTGGACGGGCCTTCACATTGAGAAAGGCCAAGCGAAAGAGAGACCGCTCCGAGCTGCCGAACTATGCGACTATGTGAGGAGAGAAGCGGACAACACGAACGCCGCATATCCTGGTCCCTTTCGGAGTCGGCCGGCTACTGTTTTACACTCAAACGTGCAAAGGCCCGTCGGCACGGCGACTCGCTGCACGCAGTTTGCCATTCGCGGGCCGCCGTGCGGCGTTCGTGTTGTCCACTTCTCTCCTCCTGTGTCCGTGTCTGCACGCCTTACCCCTTCTTTGCATTAAGAAAGGATATATATATGCCTGTAGCTCCGTCATAGTGGAGGCTATGCTCGGTCACTCGGCTCAGCAGGCTCCGTAATCGGCATTTCATCGCTACTCATCATACGTCACGTTTTTGTGCCGGTGTGCTATGACGTCAACATTTTCGTTCCTCCTCTGTGACGTAGTAGCTGCCGCGCTAGCGATGGGTCTCGACTACGAGAAGGAGTTTTTAATGACTTTTTGGAGCTGAATTAAAATTATTTTGAAATGTTTGCAGCGTCCGATACCTCGTTCTGGGTGTCCTTGCATATGGAAGCAGCCTACAACATGCTTTTTATAGCCTCAAAATCTGGTGTCCCAACCCCTTTAAACGAGAGGAGGTAGTTGCTCTGCGTTCTGACGTTGCTCTGCGCTACTTGCGTGCGTGGTGCAGTCTTCGCCTCAGTGCAGGCCGCAATACGTCCGAATGCAGACGACGTATGTCCAGGACCACACTTGCAAATGCGGCTGTCAGCGGCTTGGTCTCCCGGCGTACTTTGGGAAAATTCTTTAGTAGTACCACAGTCCTTCAACTGAAGGACTCCGGTTATAGATTTCATAAAACAGAGCGAAATTTGACGCACGCGCAATCCTTTTTTCTTTGAGAAGAGTGTGTTAGGAGGCTACTTGATAAGACAACTTTTTGTGAACTTAAACTGCGCTTGGGAAAAGGTACCAACGTAGAAGAAGACAGGACGAACGCAGACTAGCAACTGGTTTATTGAAATCACACATATTGCTGCCTCTTCGAACCAGGCGCATGCCCAAGCCAGATCATAAACGCGTGACGATGGAACACTCCCTCGCCAAGCCCCTATCTACAGTAAAAAATCAAGCTCTTCTTGAAAAGAAGGAGCTTCTCAAGAAGAAACTGAGAGAAGGGATTCACACTGTTCTGGGGCGTAGCTTGCACCACGTGCTCTCAGTTAGTCTTTGTCTTATCGTAACAGCACTGCTGTGAATGTACAGTCTGATTCAATATTGAGGAAGGAGTGAGCATAGATCATGCTTAAGTTTCATATTTGTTTCTTATTAAAACAAAACTAATATGATAAATTTTTTGAAGTTATGGCGCACTGCATATTTGTATTTCAATTTTAACAGAAATTTGAGCAATATCAAGGGTGAACTCATGACACAGTCGAGTTGAAAAATAGCTACATTAGCCCATGTCCAAAGCCTTCAAAGTGATTATTTTTGTTTGAATCTCTCCCCCCAAAGTGCTTGTCACTATCTAATGCTATTTTGTGCTTTTATTACAGAATTTCATGAATGGAAAGCAGAAGAAGAGGGTAGCCAAAACTGCTGGTTTATTATGCCCAGGGACCCCAAAAAGCTGGCCAGTGGAGAGTCAAGGATCCACTATTACTGTAATAGATCAGGCAAGGCAAGGAAAAAGGAAGGTCATAGTGACCGTCGGGAGAAAAGTCAGGGGAGCTGTAGGTCTGGTAAGATATGTCTTTCATTTATTACCGTCACAATGGACAACACTCAGAGTCCGACACCTGAAAGCACCACCATAAAAGTCAGGTATCAAGGAAACCAATATGGTCATAAACCAGAAATTCAGCACTTTGGAATGAGTGACAAGGAAAAGGCCAGCATAGCAGAGAACCTAGAAAGGGGTGTACCCATGAAAACCATTCTAAAGCGAATAAGAACATCTGTGGCATCCAAGCTGCGGCCAGTGCACTTGGCAGAGTGCTCAACCCTGCATAACATCAAACGGCAGTTTAACATTGCTGCTCCTGAACGTTGTTACACTAATGACGCTGTCAGTGTAGACACGTGGGTGCTTGTGATGAAAGAAAAAGGTGAAAAACTTGTCCACCTGTACAAGGCACAAGGTGCAGTGGACTCAAGTGGTACATTTTCTTCAGCAGACTTTGCTCTTGTTCTGATGACAGAGCCTCAGAAGGAGCTACTTGAAAAATTGGGCCCTGCAGGGGCTGTGTGTCTTGACTCCACACATGGAACTACAGAGTACCAGTTTGAGTTTGAACTACAGAGTACTCTTCTGCTGCTAGATAAAGTAGGATCAGGTGTAGCTATAGCTTATTTCATCTGCAACCGGATGAACAAGCAAACTTTGACAGCATTCTTCAAATATCTGGAGTCGGCCATGGCCAAAAAAGTGGCCGCTAAGACACTGATATCTGATGATGCCTCGCAATTCTACAAAGCATGGTCCAGGGTCATGGGTGCCGCAAAACAGAAACTTCTCTGTGCCTGGCATGTGGATAACAATTGGTGTAAGAAGACACTCGAGTGTGTAGAGAGACAGCTAAAACCACATGTTTACCATAGTGTGTGGCTACTCTTAGAGTTCCTCGTGGAAAAGGCATTTGAAGATTATTTTAAGCAATTCCTTTCTAGTGAGGAAGAAAAACTGAGGGACTTCCTGAAGTACGTCAAAGACCACTATGCAGTTAGGCCGCAAGAGTGGGCCTATCGCTTCAGGACTAGAGCAGCTGTCAACACTAACATGCACCTTGAGAGCAAGCACAGGATGTTAAAGCATACTATGCTGGAGAGAAAACAGAATAAGCATGGTGACAAACTAATTTCTGCCCTCATGGACTTGACAAATCATTTTTTAATGAAAAGGGCTATTCAGATGATGAAAGGGGCAAAGGGTAAGAAGCTGAGAACAATTCAGAAGAACCACAGGTCTGGCAGTGAAATGTCAGCTTCTGCCAAATTAAATGAAGATGGCATATGTACTGTGCCATCTCAGTCTATTAAAGGGCTCTCATATAAAGTGTCAAAAGTGAGAGATGGTGCTTGCTGTCCTTTGAGGTGCAAGGAATGCGCAGTGTGTGTGCAAGCACATTCACTGTGTGGTCATCGCTAATCCAACTAGCAGCAACAAGGCCCATGAGAGCTCACCCAAAGAAGCATGTGAGGCAAGTCGGGCATTGCACATTGTACAGAGTATAACAAAGCTGGAAGCAGCCAAAGCAGTGTCAAGCTCAACACTCTTAAGAGCAAAAATGGACTCAGTCAGACAGGCAATATCAGATGGTGAAGTCTCTGAGGGTGTGGCTGAGAAGGCAAACAATTTGTTTGAGCCAGTTTTCATTCTTGTGGAAAGTGAAAGTGACCCAAAAAGAAAGATGCCAGACCATTCAAATGAACCAGCCAACAAAACAGTTGTGCACCTGTTAAGATTTCACTCTACAAAAAACCCTAGATTGTCGCAGCCATCACTAGCCTTTCAAGGCCCACTGAAGCTCAAAAGGAAGTCCTTAAATAACAGCTTAGGGACAGCAACATAGAAACTGAAGAGATAACCACGTCAGCAGGGCACAATTACTGGTAACAAGCCTCCAGTGCAGTTAGGAAGAGAGAAGTGGTGCAGTAGTGCTGTGCTGTCATGCCTTATTGAAGCAGGTTGAGGGCTCGCATGTTAACAAATCATGACATGTGGTCTCTGATGATTAGCCCGTCTGTTTTTGTCTGTGGTGTGCAGCCATATGTCACAGCTGGATGGTATGTGTGTTAGAGCACGAGAAATGCCTCCATGCTTGTTGTATGAGCTGCTGGTAAGTGTTCTGTGAAAATAGGTACAGACCCAGTGGTCATCTCTGGTATGTGGCAGCTGTTGGATGGTAGTGTGTTAGAGCACGCCTCCATGCTTGTCATATGAGCCGCTGATAAGTATGTCTGTACATAGGAAGCGCATTGGATGGTGTGTAGTGTTTCAGTGTGCAAAAGCCTCCAATGTGTTTTGCTACTTATAAATTTGTGTAAACACTCAGTAGCGCAGTAGTTATGATGTTGCACTGCTGACCTCAAGCCTGCGGGTTAAATCCCAGCAAAGGTGGCTGCATTTCAGTGGTGGTGAAATGAAAAAAAAAGCGTGTAGTTGAATTCAACTGCACATCACAGAACCCAAGGTGGTCAAAATAATACTGAGTCCCGCACTGTGGCATGCCTCATAATTCGATCTAGATGTTGTGTTCCATGTGATGTTCTTTATTGCCCATTTGAATAAACTTTTATTTTTCAGACTACCAAAATAGAGGGTATATGCAGTGGTGTTGTGTGCAGTCTGGATAAGTTGCTCTGGTCATGAGCACTCAATGAAAACTTCTGCATATTTGGCTGCAGCAGACAGTGTCATATTGATTGTAAAGACTATGCAGAAAGCTTTAGGCCACTCTACATATCAGATCAGTTTTATATTGCATCCCTTATGGTGCATCTCTTACTTGAGTAGGCATAATAACAATTGGCAATGCTTCCTTACACATGTAATATTTTTCTTTTTTTCTTTTGGAAGAGCAACCTTAGAAGAATAATCTACAACAGTGCTCCTACCTTCCCTTTCACTGTCTCCCCATTTCTTTTCTACACTTCAACTTCATTCTACGCACTATCTTATTCTCCTCTTCATCCTACATTGACGGTGTGGGAAAGTGAGCTAAGCGTGCATAAAGATTGCTGTGCAGAACTTAATTGCGGCACTGACGAAGACAAATCTTTGTCAAAAGGTTCATTACAGCTACATTCCCCCTCCAAACACTGTTTATCACTTCAAGCCTTCATATTCCTGTGAGCTTTTGTCTTGTTTAACAGTTGTAACAGTCATACTATTTATTACTATCAATAGCCAGCATACATTTAGCACTGCAAAGTGCTGTTTAGAAGACGTGCGAGTTTCTACTTCCCTTATGATAAATACTCCAGACATTCAGTCTCTGTTTTATGAAAATCTTTCAAACATTGCCAGTGATGACCACCACATGGGTTAATGTCGGCATGGGACTGAGGCTTTCCCGCAAAAGGACAGTTATGTTTTGCTCATATCATGTAACTGACAGTTTCTGCTGTAATTTTTGCACTTGTCAACTGCACTGTGAAGAGTTCGTTTCTGTGAATATGTGCTGGCCTGATTCTTCTTGTTCACGCATTTCAGATCTTGTGCTATGAGATGAGGAGGTGTGAAATAAAAACACCGCGTAGATTTCACAATGCCTTTAAGAAACCACGCAAAGCTTGGAGATGAAGCATTACATGCAACTTGAACCAAGTGTCTGGACACAGCAAGTGAAAGTTGTTTTGTCATGAGTGAGGGTGTCGTCGGTGTTACTTGTAACTACCTTTAAATAAAAGTTTGTTTCAAAACAGTGGCTCAACTCTGTGTTCCCCCGGTAAAAAACAAAACCATTGGGATTTGCAATTCTCTTTTTAAACATAATTGACCAATATGAATAAAAAAAACTTGATGAATCAAGATATAAGCTTGCCATACCATGGAAACACTTGAAACTCCTTTTGAGAAGCTTACTCATACACGAACACACTATAGCAATTATTTTCAATCGTATACCCACAATTTGCCTCGTCACCATGTCAAGTTTCAAGGCAGATTTTTTTTAGACTCCAGGAAGCCGTATGCTTAATTCTATCCATTGTTTACTGCATTGCATTTGATTTTCTATAACAAATAAAATCGAATTCTCCATTGATTGCACCGACGCCCACGTTATAATTATATGCTATTATTATTGACTAGTCTTTTAAATATATTCTTGGGGGGTGGGGGCTGCACTGGTGGCGTTCTGCGAATTTGCGCCGCGTGTTTGTGCGGGTAAGCTTAAGCGCAGAATTTTTTTTTGCGCGTTATGAAAACAATGCACTGCAGGTATTTTAATTAATGCAACGAGCTGTATGAAATATCAGTCAAGGGGTTGGAAACGTCGGTATAGAGAATCCCGACTATTTTCTTTTGCGTGTGTGTATTTGGAGTTGATGCACAGTTTTCTTTATTTACTTATTTTGGCTACATTGCGCCAATTGAAAGAAACGCGCTTCCGCGCGCTTGCCGACTCGATCGCAAGGGGACAGCCTGATCGACATCAATATCAGTAGCAATGGCGGATTTGCGCTTGCCGTGGCGCTTGCAAGGATTTCAATAGTTTTCGCCTTTTAAGTGATGCTTTTGCTATTTTAACGTGTGGAGGTTCATTGTACGTCTGTTTTTTCAAGTTTGGCATGTGTTTTAACACATGTGAAGGTGTAGTCTTTTCTTCTTCAGCGGATATTTGTACAAGACCCCGTTCACCGTCTATCAGGTAAGATGCATGTGTACGTATGCTACACGCAAGCGTAGTGCTTCACACAGTGCACTACAAAGTTAAGCATGAACGGTACACAAAATTCACAAGTTCTAAGTATTGCCAAGAACAACCATTGATTGGCGAAGTTCTCACAAGCGTTGTAGAAGTTGTTGGGCGCGGCAGTGCTGAACGTAGCGTTAGCGGCTTAAATCGTGTTTTTTTACTAGTAACAACGTGTCACTATTTCATATTATTGGCGGCGTCTCCGGGACACCAAATCAGTAACGGGGACACCAGAGCTAGAACCCGGACTGGTCCATGGGTTGGGGCTCGCCGAGGCCTGCGCGTGCTAGTAGTATATCTATGATGCCCGTAGGCTGTGTGTAAGTCGTACTTTCCGAATTTTCTGACGCATTTTAAGATCAGCTGTCCGCTTTCGCGGACAAAGCTGGAGTCAGGGTGGTCCGTGGGTTGGGGCAACATAACCTGCTTCCAGTTTGGGACCGCCCTGCTTCCAGTTTTGATCCCTCCGCTGCCCCTTGGGTACCCTGCCGCCTCCTTGATTATAATCTAATGCTCTCCTGAGGCCTCTGTTTGGCGGTTACATGTGCCCTCCTGGAGCAGTACTTGTAAATGAATTCGATCTATCGTCGCAACGAAAAAAGCGCCCCGCGACTTCTACAACACCAGTCAGAACCTCACCCATTGGTTTACCTATGTGTGGCTGCAAATACCTGAAACTTAATGCCAGTTCAACAGGTTTGTTGGCAAGGGTGTGAGGTCGTTGCTTTGTGTGGAATCGGCCTTTTCTCAATTCTTAAGAATTTAACTGGAATGCACCTGACCAGTGCTGCTCTGTGGTGCTTGCCACCAATCCCTTGGACAGGGAAGACATATGAGAATCCCTGTGCATACACTTTATACGCAGTGGTGTGACCGCTTCCGTTCGGAAACTACCACGTTAGCGATATTGTGAGCGCAATGTGACTTTCCATCATCTTCCTCATCTGTACGTAGTGTGTGTCGCTTCTTCCTCGCCATAGCTCTAGCTCGGCAAGAATAAAGCGGTTCCTTAGAAGTGGTGAAGGTGCTGGAGTTCTGCATACCAAGGACTTATAAGGTAACAGTGTTTGTGCCTTTAATATGTCGCATTCAATCATTTTGAGACGTGGTGGTGTTCATGCGTTAGCACAGTGCAAGGACATCCACAATGTAAGAGGTACATGATTCTCTAATTGTATACTCTCTCCGGGTCTTTCTCACAACCTCAGCACAAGTAGTGGGAGCATCAAAAAAACTGACAAAGCTGGTGCATGAATGTTGCCCAGTCAGAAAGATCTGGCTCATGGATCAAAGCCAATTTTTTTTTTACATTGTAGAGGCAGACGGGCATGCTGTGAAGTTTCTAAGAACTGTCCCACCATTGGTGACTCTGTTGTACATTTATCAAACCACTTGATTCTCACCAAGCTCAAGCTATGGTGACAAAGACGCGCCACATGCTTTGCAGTCACATATTGCACTCGCAATACAACTGTTATGCCAGTTTGCCAAAATGAGCATGCACAGTAGTGACGAATTCACTATGCGTGCACAGGGATTTGGCTTTCCTGTCCTATGGGCTGTTGGCAAGCATCACAATGCTACACTCGTCAGGTACACCTCAGCTTTCAGTATGTTTGCATTCGGTTGCATGAACATGGAGGGAGTGTGTTCGCTGTAATCAGTACCACACATTTTGCTAATGTAGGCTCAAGTGGCTTTCCCATGCCTCCACTAAATAGTCTGAATACTTCCATGTATGATAGAATGATGAGCAATTAAGCTCCAGACATGCAGCAGTCTTTACACCACTGCAAGGCAGAAGCAGCCTTCTCACCATGTTCACGCTCAAATAAATCCCATTATTAAGGCATTTTGTGGGCCTCCCAAACCGCCTGCACCACCTGAATGATGTCACTTGTTGTTGCACCTGGCTGTTCATTTCATTTGGCATCCTCTGTTCGCACATTTTCACTTCCAATAATTCAAGAAAATTGCAGGGCTGGTTCGCAATCTTTCCTGTTTTCTTTATTTTTTTGGCCTTGTAAAACTGAGAAACGATAATGAAAAAAAGAAACAAAGGCTGCCTTCCTGTTCACCAGTGAAAGCATTGTTGCTTAGAAAGAGGCGCAGAAAAAGATGTATATGCGTGTCGGACAGCCTGCACAAGGTTTTATCTTTGTCTCTTCAAACATCGCGTACCTGCGTCAGTGGACTCGCTGTACTGTAGCATTACCCCTGGCAGCGGAAGCACTGTCCCAGAGCTCTAAAGAGTCATCAGAAGCGCAGTGCTAAACCTTCATCCTTGAAATGTGAAGAACGTCACTGGACAGGACGAGAGATGATAAGGTGAGACTGATTGGGGCAATGTTGTGGTGATGGGTGCCACCTGGTTGAGCGCACAGTATGGTCCCCTGTCCTGAGAAAAGCTTTTCAGGGAGCCCTACACAGTGGAAAGGGGACCAGAGAAGTACAAGCGCACCAGGGGAGAAATGAAAGTCGCATTGTGAAGCATGGTACTGTCATTTCTGGTTGCTTCATGACGCAGTAATGATAGTCGCAGCACAATATCTTCAATTTATTCTGGCAACTCACGATATGCAAGTGAATGCTGCTCACTCTGATCATGTGGCTGCGTTTCAGTGCTTGGATATCTAAAGCCACGTTGCAAAATGCACAAGAGATTTATAATCGACTTCGTATACACAGAAAATACAAGAACAGTTCTAATAGCACTAAAAAGACAGAGCATTCATGGCGTCGTTCAAGCTCAGTGTCCTTGAGCGTGCACAAGAACTAGTCTAACTGGCCTGTGTGGTCAACGATTTGTATCGCGCCACCAAAGCAACAGCGAAAGGCTGGACCCTTTAAATACGCCGAGCCGCCTGCAACCGTTGGAAAACGCCTAGGAGGCCCCAATAGCAATAAGACCTTATCATTTGTGCAGGCATTTTCGCCTTCTTACCCACGGCTTGTACAACACCCTGATGTCTGCTTAGTCTCCACAGTGTTGTCTCCCTTCAGCAAGTGGGACGATTAAGCTTTGTGTGTGCATTCGTTCTTTCTCTTCGTCCTCGGCAGGGAAGATGTCAGCGTTGTGTGCGTGTGTGTGTGTGTGTGTATGTGCATGTCAGTGCCTTTCCTTCTACTGAGCCAGTGGGGGTTCGAAAATTCGTTGAACACTTCCATGTATCGAGCGGCAGCCGCCAGCGTGGAGAGTGTTTTCTCTCTCCTTCTCTTGAGCAAGGGTATTCCAAACACTATAGAGGACGTCTTCGCTAATGGACTTCAGCCTTCAGTTTTTGAGCAAACTAGCATGTCTGTCACTCACCATCGGGAAACTTGCCGAGTTGACCACTCCGTAACAATGTGAAGTAAACATTCATTTCTACTCGTTGCATTGTTGCCGTATCTCCTGCCTGGCCCCCTCAGGACTCATGAGCCGCTGCAAAATGCAGTCAGCGGCACGATCCGACAACCAATGGTAAGCTCCAGACCACCAAGCCCACGCTACTTCCACAGTCTTGGGTTCCCATCTTTAATACGGAGCAGCAGCAAAAAAAGAATTCACATCTGTGAATAAGGTATGCGGATGTGGGCTGCTTCCCGTGAACATAGGAGGCAAATGCCTTCAGGAAGTTCAATTGCACTTTGTTATATGAAAAGGCGTCTCACCAAGATTGGAAGTTGCAAACCGACAAGTGCAATGCATAGATCACACACTAACAATCCTGTCTCCAAATTATCAAAATGATGCACAGTGGGAAAACAACTGAAATTTTAAACAAAAGCCATCATGGTCTCAACGAAGCCCTGCTTCAGCCAGAGTCAAGGTTACATGCACAAATGTCTCTATGTAAAACGTGCTGCCTGCAATATCACCAACCATGGCACGTGACTTTCGTAAGCCAACCAATGTTAAATGCCATCCCTGGATGTGTGCCCCACAGCAAAAAAGGAAGAGAAGAAAAAAAGGAAAGAAAAGACAGGGCTCGTCATGCGAGTGTGACGTGAACCCTTGGCTCCGTCATGGGGGAAGATGAAGAAGGAAGATCACTTGGAGGCAAAGGGGTTGAGTGCCGTCGCTTTTAGCACTCGCCTCCTGGCAGCGTGAAAATGCATCATTTCAATTTCTTCCATTTCCTTTATAATGAACTAATTCGAAATATTTGTTTGGGGAAATGCTCCCTTGACGGCATCTTACAACTTCCAATGTACCTATAACTAAAATTTGCCATGGTGCTTAATGAGAGGGGCTTTTCAGCCCAAATTAGATCCTGCAGACTATAGTACTGTATGGAAAATATGGTACATGTAACTGTAAAATTTAATTTTCCACAGCAATTTCTACCTGTGCAGTTGGAGTTGGCTTTGTCGTAGCATAGATATGAGGACCGTGAAACAACCTTTATTCCCTAAATATCCTGTCCTGTAGTATATTTGAGCATTTACATAAAGGCATGGAGACTCTCAGTGTGTTGCAATCTAAGTGGCAGCATATACGTGGTGTGTGCTGCCTGTAGAGATGCCACTGTAAGCCATCTATGTATTGGCGGATTTCTGAATTGTGGATGGGAGAAGGCTCATGGCTGTTCTGCCTTTGCACCAAGCACTGCAGAGCACAGTGCTGCAATTTTCTGTTTGTGCAGTTCGAAGAAAATTATTCCTGCAGTGGCAGTGACTACACAGAAAATGCACCCTACGAGAGTGGACAGAGTTCCAATGTGGCTGTGGTTTGAAATGGTCCAGCCCCTGTGTATACAAGCACCGATTTTCCCAGACAAGTGTGACAGTGCCTGGCTTTGAATGCAGTGTGCTGCTTCATAAATATTGCAGTTGCCCAGCGCTAAGCTGCCTGGATTATGTGGTTGCCATAATGACTTCTCTGTACCCGTGGGACAAATATTTGCACTCGAAATAGCGACAGCAGCCATGCATTTCCTGCTGACAATGAATTAGGTTCCACAATGTCATCTGATGTATGCACATGCTGTGATGTGGTTGGTGTGGCCATGCTCTTTTTTCCTCCCTTCAAGTATGCTGGTGAACTGCCACTAGTTACAGATGTCTGCAAGGAGTGCACACTGTGTGGGTGCTGCACATGAATTGAAATTACGATCACCACAGTGATGATAAAGAACACATTGAAAGGTAATCTGACAACACTTATCAAGACTGTCTACAAGTTTTCTGTGAGAGATTTCCTCAGGGTTGACAAAAACCATCTTAGGGACCATTTAATGGGGTGTTACCGCCCACATTATGAGATGAAACAAAAGGAAGCCATTAGGATTTCTCTGGTGGTTCAAGGTGCTCAAATAGATGGCTTTGAATTGCAGTAGACATAAATATTATCATTCTTTCTGTCTGGGTACATAACTTCTTTGCCAACCTCTCTGTCATCTCTGTAGCACATTAATTTGGGATAGTAACTCCACTCTGACGCAGGAGATGAAAGTGCATGCCTGACATGCTGACCACACTGACTTGGAGAGTGCCACTTTCTTAAATGTGGCAAAAGTCTGTGTTTTGGGCGAAATAAGAGCTCATAGGCAATTTTCATCTGTGATAAACAGAAATATGTGCTGCCAGTGGTCAGACGTCATTGAGGTCGAGCTTCTCAAGCAAGTGGATGCCATCGAAAAGACCAAAGAAGCCAGTGATTAGCCATTGTGCGCAGCAGCTTCAGATGGTAAAGTCCAGCTGGGGTTTCTCTGCACAAGGTCACCAAGTGGCATTCCTAAGTAACGGATATTTTTTACCCTAAACTGCTACCCTAGAGTGGCTGGAACATGCACCGTTCGTTCCAAGCATGCAGCTGTTATCAAAGCTTAGTTTAGTCAATTATTGAGGCTTAAGATGGTTTTAATGAATGTACATTAGGAAACAATTTTAAAAGAATGTAAAAAAATTTGAACTGTGTTGACTCTTTGGTGGCATACTGTTGCTATTCCTGAAGTTACGTCCTCAAATGACTTATGCTCCAGCTATTTGAGTAAAAACTATGGGTGTGGAAATATCAATTTTTCAATTTCAAAGCTAATTCGAATAATGAAACCTAAGTGCGAAGCGAATATTTTTCGAATATGAATACTATTGGCATTGCAAAAATCCATTTTTCTTTTCACCAACCAGAGGTGCAAAATAGTTATACTACATAGACTGCATAGCAAATAATGTACAGGGATATTATGCTTCGTGGTTAACAAAATTCTCTAATACAGCACTTTCGTTTGACAATGTCATAATTGTAGTTACTTAATGTTTCATGAAGCAAGAACAGCTCAACATGTTCGAAGAGCAGTGACACCTAGTGCATGTCACCATCGATTCAGACATCGAAAAGAGCTGTTTAAGTGTCTGGTATCAGCAGGTCGCTCTTCGCAAGCCGAGCCAACAGTGGGCACCACGCTTACACCATCACTCAAACGGATCTTCTTCTCGGACCAAAATGTCATCATGCAAATATCTTTGAACCTGCGATTGTGGCAGTGAAAATTTCTGCCACGAGTGTAAATTTCTGCTGGTTGATAAGCTCATCAGAGTCTTTCCACAGTGCTGATGTGGAAGTGGCCCCTTCAGAAGCTTTTGTTGTTGAATGCCTACTTCGGTTCCTTGGTGTTGAAATTACCCTTCCTTTCTCTAAATCCAAGGGCGAGATCTCGCATTCTGAATGTTTGCTTGCGCTCTCATTATTCGCCTTCACTGTGCTTTCGTCAGCGGTCGTCTGCTTGGTGAAGCGGGAGTGCCAATTGAACACTGCCTACTCACTAATGTAGGAGGTGAAGCAAACATTCAGAAAGTTAGAAGCTGGCGGAATTTCATCCCAGGTTGTTAATCCAGTTTGACATTGAAGCATCCTGGTAGTATTAAAGTACTTTAGAATGAGGTTCCAGAAGCATTGCCAAGTTTGCCACTTGGTGAAATTTGTAGTTTGGAACAATTTAGGCTCTCGGCGAGATTAGCAGTGAACACAGAGGTTTTCACATGGCAATTGGTGTTGTCCAAATGCATGAAGAGGTCACAGTATAGGTACTTAAGCTAGTGTCGGGTAACTATAAGCACCCGCAGGGGCCCCGTGACAGTGTCTCCTTTAACTTCAGATATGCTTCACTGCATGATGATAAATATGCTTCGCCGCATAACACGACTCTGCTGCAGCAAAGGTGACTTAAACCGACAACAGCCGAGAAGGTGCAAATAGCACTGCGCTGCCTGGTTCTTGCTGTTGGCCTTATTTTTCTTCTTTTCACAGTGCCCTTACTGTAAGTGCACTCCAGAGTTACAATGCAGGAATATGCATGTGTGCACAACTTTCATTCAAGAGTAACTCACGATCATAAGTTACGTCATCATGGTTTCGTACTATGTCACGGCATCATAAGCGAGACATAATAAAGGGGGCCTCAAAGGCTGTGGCAGAGACTAATCTTTTGTGCGAGATTGTGCTATCCTTGCTGCACGCAGTGCAATATTATATGACTCTCATGTCTATGGTGGCATTGTCGATTATGAATGTTTCCTTACTGCGTTAAAAAAATGTGTAGTGCATCTTTCAAATAATAATGGCATTATAGCTTCAGAGTTGTTCCAAGTTTTGGGGACTTGTTCACTAAAAGTACATTATTAGAAAAGCTTTAGAATGTCTAGGTCATAATTGCATTTGAAGAACTGTAAGTCTTCCTACACATAGCAACTGGTAGCTTACTGTGCGATGTTGAAGGTGGTTTTTATTCATAGGCCCTACGCAGAGAGCAGCAACACAATGCCTGGCATGTGACCAGGGTTCGTAACAGTGTTTGCATTTCCAGTGCTCGTAACTGATTCCAGTCTTAGTGCATAAATTTGCTTTATGAATTATTTGTAGACAGAAGGTGCTTAAATATTGGTTGCATAAAATGCTCCAATGCACACTGTATGCGTATAGGGTGTCTTTTATTACCATACAGATTTTCTTGTTTTCAAGTTATGAGCGCGGAAAATGTGGCATTCTTGCAGAGGAATTCCTCTAATGCACTCTCATTTCTTACAAATCTTGAAAGTTGCACCTAATTCAAGATATTCATCATTGAATTTTACTGGTAAATCGAGGCAATATTGGAACCGAATGTGCTGGGAGTGCAGAAAAGGTCCCGCTATCTCATCAGATGGAAACAACATCTTGGCCAGTCATTGTAGCTGCTGATACGACACACATTGCCTGGCAAACATGTGCGTCAGTGTGCCATGTCAGGCTATCATTTAAGCTTTGTCCCACACTTCTTGACAGGGCACTGCCGCCTGATGTGGAGGAGGATGCACCAAGTTTTGATTGTACTCAATTGAGCGTGATAATGAATATTTCAAAATAAGTGCAATTTTCGAGATTTAGAAAAAGAAAGGGTGTGCGTTCACATGCGACTGCCTCAAATATGCCATTTAGAAGGCTCCCGACAGGTTACTAATAAAAAAGTGACTGAATTTTTTAAAATTAATTTTCTGAAACTCACATTATTAGCAGCAAAGTGTGTCCACCTCACCTAGAAACTCCTTTGCAAGAACGCCGGGCTCTCCCTGCTCAAAACTTTTTGCTAAATATCTGCATGGTTTAAAAAAAGTAGATATGCACAATTGTTTATGTACGAAAGTCGTACACCATCACTTTTCAAGATTTTTGCCCTTCTATGCAACACTAGAAAAATTGGAAATAGAAGCTTCAGGTGACCTATCTGATGTGCCAGTTGCATGGCAACATTATTGTTTTAATTTTTCGCTATTACCTTTTACTGTGATGTCGCCACTGCAGCAGCTCGATGGCTGTGGCTTTTCATTCCAGGTCAGAAAGCTGCACCCAGGTAGAGGCAGAATCCAAAAATGCTTGTGTACTTAAGTATAGCTGCACATTACAGAATCCGAGGCCCTCAACAATCATCCGTAGCCCTCTTGTAGCCTACGAGTTCCTTATTTTTTATTGGGATTGAAGAGCAACGTTTGTGCTATATCCCTCTATTTCAGAATAAATAATGTGTATGCAAAATTATATCTTCATTACTTTACACCATAGTACCAATATTTGTCGTGCGTTGATTTTTGATGTCTCTGCATTTGCTATAGCAAGGATTTTTAAACATCAGCCACAAAAGAAAGAAATAAATGGTCAAAGAACCAAGAAATAGTGTGTAGCAGCTCCCTTCTTTTTTTAATCGGCGGCAAGTTTTGCACTTCAAAAGAAGTGTTACCTCCCTGCTTTGGAACTTTGTGGTTTTGTTCTGCTAGCTCCTTGACCAAAACAAGCAAAATGTACTTCGGATATTCCACAATTCTGTATGCATTTGGTACAATAAAATTTGTTTCAAGAATGGACAAATGCAGTGATGGTTGTATTGAAAACTGCAACATGCCGATTTTAGTTTCATGCGTCATTATTTTTCTCAGAGCCCCAAAGAAAGCATGCGAGGTTTGAAAATATATCATGCGACGAAGTGCTGGCCTGCCCTAACATTAGTGCACTCGGTCTAGAGAACTGATTAATGCTGCACATACATTGAACATGGTGGCCATGACCATCCCTCGTGAATTTGCATTCCCTGCCTAAACCACCTCACCAACACAGCCTGTTAACAGCAAGAAAGCTGACGGGGCTTCCAAGAATTTCTATGCACTATTTATTAGTATCGCCCTACTGAAATTGCTCCATTTGTTTGCTGACAATTGTATTGACAAAAGTGGAAGCCGAATCGGTTGTGTTCGATCAGTTTTATTTACATACAACCTATTATAATGTGGACCTTTCTTCGCCTCTTCAACTGTTCCACAGCTGCTGCTGCTGCCATCTTGCATGCCACATCGAGGAGGAGGGGCAATGTACATGGCAGGTGCATGGGAGGATTTTCCAAGGAACTCTGGAAAGCTGTAATCAAATTGTGGGCAAAGTTTAAAAAGTCTTAAATACAAAAAGGGTGAAGAGTATTGTAACCTTGTACATGTTGATCACACCACATGTTTCAGCTGCAGCTGTAAGTGCCTTGTCTCAACCAAGCTACAGTTATAAGACTAGCTGCTATTCTAGTGGTTGTGCAGGCCACAAGGAAACAGTGCCTGGCCTTTGTGCTCGTATGTGTCAATTTCTCTCTTTCGGTCTCGACCAAGCCACACCAAAATGTTATCCACAAGTGTCGTGCCAAAAAGGCCTGGCAACATCTCGTATTAAGCCGTTTGACCCATTTTATTGCACTGATGCACACGGTGCAACCAAATGTAGGAAATGACATCGCCTAGGTGACTAGTAAATTACCCTTCTAAAATACCACAAGAGCAACTTTGCTGTGGCAAGAGCCTTAGCAAAAACATAAGAGACACAAAAATAAAGGAAAAGCGACACCTTCAAGTTCCCGCACCAACTCACCGTGACGAGCACAGATTTTGACTGTGTCTGCTTGAGCTTAGTTATTTGGAGATACATGCAGTTGAATGCTTTTACGAGCATTGAGATGCCCCACTATGCTAGCTTGCCTTTTATGGCTGTAGAAAGTTGTATACTGCCACAAGTCTGCCTATTTCAATTAGAATCTATATTGAAGCTGCTTTGAGCAACAGGTGGTATTATATTTCAGCGCTAATGATACACTGAGAGTAGTGTGCCTGGAAGGAATAGACAAAAGCATTGCAGAAGCTGCAGTACTTTGTGCTCGCTGAATGATCACACGAGAAGGTAAAGATGCCATCAAAAAGCATCCTTCGTATGGAGTCTCTTTAAAAGAAAAACACTACAACTAGACATGGTGACAGTTGTGGGCTGTGTGGGTTGTGCGAGTTCAAGGTGTGGTATGGCATGTTTATGCTAGTTCTGAAAAAATAAACACGGCAAGTGTGTCCATGCCAACAATTGACACAGGATGTGCAGATGCAAAGCTGCAATACAGCACCAAGGCGTCAAAACGACAGTATGCAAGTGGTGGTCCAGCATCAAAACTTCAATGTCCCTACAATGCAACACTGGGAGGTCATGCTGCGTGACAAAAGTCTGGGTGGCCAGCAGGCGCTGCTCTGTTGGGCACAGGACGTGGTAGCAACTATTTCTCCTAAGGATTCAATAAACGGATTTCTCTACCTCACCCGCCATGCGATGCGCCATGTGAGGGAATGACAGTGCCACTAACCTCACAGGATATAGATGGTGCACAACACCACCTTGAGCATCGGAGCGCACGTCTGCCTGTGAGCTCTGTGTACTACAAACACAAGTGGTGCATGCAAGGTAACATTTAACACATCACTACCAAATGCCATCAACAAACAGAAGCAGCAAAGAAAGCTGCTTACATAATTTTCACAGTGTGTTGGATCTGCATATTTTTTACATCCTGTCTGCATACCGCATTGTTCATCACTGCTAAAAAGTGCATAGTTGCATGGTACTTTTTTTCGATTTTGTGCACTTTCTTTTGTTCTGAAAAAATCATCACGTAAAAATAAAGCAGATGTTTCTCAATGAGCCGTAAGTACTAAAGTTGCTCAAAAGGGTAGTTTACTGAATTGATTGCATTTGAGTACTGCAGGCCTAGTTTCTTTCGGTCTTTCTCTTTTAAAGCCTCGGCACAAGTTAGCTGAAACACCCTGTATACTGGACGGCTTGCCTGGCTGCCCGCACCACCGAGGCGGAGTATCCAATGTTTTTGTGGTGCACTTGTCGCCGTCTCGTGGCACCGGTCGTCCATCCTTATCGCGCACATGGCAGTGTCGTCTGGTGTTTTGATTGACTGCAGCAAAGCGGACAGCTCTGGCGGGCGGGAAAAAAAATGGTCCGCGAGCGATCGGGCTTGCCGCCTCATTTAACGCCTGCTTTTATCCGCCTGGCTAAGAGCTTTGCCCGGTTTAGCCGCTCCATCTTCGGTGTGAACGTGCCTTTAGAGTAAAAAATCAACAGCTTACGCTTCCACATTTTTTGCTTGGTAGCTACATTCAATTTGCTTGCTCCTCGTCTTTTAGATGTCTAGGCTCCTCACATTTTAACGTGGCTGAATAGTGCACAAATCAGAAACGCGAGTTTCTGTGGCCTAGCCTTCTCACACTTGCAAGGATACCATCCAAAATTGACCTATTTTTCTTATGGGGTGCCCACTGATTATGAGGATGCTGACATCGAAGGATCTCTGCTGACATCGAAGTATCTCAAGTGGTTCTCTAGCATTTTGGTGACAAACGGAATACAGTAAATGCTGAGCTACAACTGACTTGATATCTGTCAGCACCAATGAACGCAGTAGTTAGTATTCTCACTAAATTGAGAGTCCAACCCAACAGCAGATGGACACCAGTGGTTTGAATCCCCCGTATTGGCAAATTTAACTGGCTGAAATCAAGCATTTAAAAGACACGCACTTAGTTCCATCCCTTCAATCTGTGAGCATAATGAAGATCAAAGGTCAGGTTATGTGGCTGCAGCACCTTCTGTTCATGCAGCATACCTTTACTTTCCTTTACCAAGACACTTAGCATGCACATGCCTTGTGTGCAAGCCACATCTATTTACAACAGAAACAGCGCTTTCCACCCGTGAGCAAATGTTTGGAGGTAAAATATGGTAGAATTTTTTATCCAGCCAACGCGTGCACGCTGAAATCCAAGTGGTACAGCCAATATGTGCCTGTTTAATCACTGCAATGCATTGAGACACTTCTGACAACGCACGGCTGTACCAGAAAAGGTTTTAATTTTTTTCACTAATGCCATGGACTTATGAACTTTTATGAATGTACCTTCAGCTTTCGCAGGCTTTCGAGTAGCTCGAACGTAAAGTGGCCTGTGTATTATTGCTATTCAGCCGGAGTGCAATAGGAGCCAGTCAAATGAGTAAAAAAATGAAGTCAAT